>NC_061513.1:316944377-317012769 GCF_022539505.1 Lolium rigidum | reverse complement strand
AGTATGTACATTTTTTACGTACACTCATTTTTTACGTGTATATATGCATGTATTTCGGATATATTGTAAAAACTACGTGTTCAAATGCACTTTTTTCACCAAACTTGATTTGAAGTATCTTAGATATACTCAATGAACATACTCAAAGAGATAAAGTATCGTACATACTTCAATATGGTAGTATATTACACATGGGTGTAGTTACACCTAGGGGTAGGAAGTATTTATCCTATATATATATATATATATATATATATATATATATATATATGAATGAACGTGTGTCACTTCGATCGATATATGTAATATAATGGTTTCCTATATGTATGTGTATGCATTATAACGTGTTTCGAATGGAGGCAGAGTCTGCCGCGGCAGCGTTTTAGTGTAAATTTCCTGCCGCGGCACATTTTAGTGCAATTCCCTGCCGTGGCAGAGTCTGCCGCGGCAGGGAAGGGCACAAAAACCCTGCCGCGGCACAACCCTTTTGCACCGGTTCGTATTACGAACCGGTGCTAAAGGTCCCCCGCCAGGCGCTCCACAGCGGGCCACGTGGTGCCCCCTTTAGGACCGGTTCGTAACTGAACCGGTGCAAAAGGGGGGGGGGGGTTGGCACCGGATGGTTTGCACCGGTTGGCCATCCAGTGCATATGGCCTTTTCAAACCGGTGCAAAAGGCCCTGTTTCTACTAGTGATGGCGGCGAAGCATTGACAAAGCTCGATCCACCCGACATAAAGGAACGAAACATGCACAAGGAAAACCCTATTCTTTAACGACGCGATCCCTGTCAAATTAAACTAGTGCATTCTTCAACGGGATGGAAATTCGTTTCCTGAAGTCGCGGGTGCCGCTCGCTACCAGTTGCCATTATCCGGACATCTCCCTACTCTGCGTCACCCTTGCCGATCTGGCAAGTTTGAACCGTTCCACAGGCGGTACTTGCCGGAAAGAGAAACCGGCCGTCTTGGCGCGGTCATGCCATGCCCATGCGTGCGAGCGGAGCGGAGATCGACGTGGACAGACGTCGACGGGATAAGAGCATGTCTAACAGGCCCCGTATATTTTCTTCCCTTAAAACGCGAGTAGAGGGCCCTATATTCAGTTTTCACCGGCCGAAAACTCGGACGAGCTAGCAGAACCGGGGGTGGGGATACGGGTTCTACTAGCTCGTCCGAGTTTTCGACCACTCAAAACAGGGTTTTAGACAACAATTTACACAACAATTTCAGATCAAACATAGCACATCCAAAATATGTAATGCATAATTCATAGTTTTTAACATCACAACGCGATCATAGCCAATGTTCAAGCCACGGAAGTTCCCAAATGTGATTAACCTTCAACGAGTCCATCGCCAGCGGCGCCACCACTCGCCGGAGACTCACCTTGAGCACTTGCAGCACGAGCTTCACGCGCAGCCTTCTTCCTCGCCATGATGTCTGCCTTGGTCTCCTTCCACCACGCCAACTGATCCTCGTCCATGCCGTCGGTGCGCATCATCATGATATCCCTCTCCTCGGCCAAGAGCTCCTTCATGGCCTTGGCTTCTTTGAGTGCGATCATCCTCAAGTAAAGCTCGGCCTTCAACTTGGCATATTCCCGCCTTGCTTCCACCTTGGCAAGCTTCACCTCCTTCTTCTTCTCGGTGATGAGGAGCTTGGTCTCCAATGTCTTCATCGTCAATGCCTCCTTGGACTTCATGACTTGATCCAACTTCTCCCGGAAGCTAGTTGCTTCGCCTTCTACCTTGACCCTCTCCTTGGCTTTCTTGTTGCCCTCGGGCTTGCCGGCGTTTCTCGCACTCAATTACTCCGCTTCATCATCCATGGTGAGCAGTGCCTCCTTCTTGCACTTTGGTTCGTTGTCCCTCAACTTCCACTTAGGAAGATGTTGAAGAATGGAAAAGCAATGTTGAAATTGAAATTCCTTGTTCTTGGAGCCGGCCATGTCCTTGTACCGGGCTTGAGCATACTTGGCCTGCACAACAATATTATGTGATGTTTGCACATGATCAACACATATGGATAGCAACAAACAAGGAAAACTTACATAGTCCTCCGGCACGCTCCACTAGGGGGGTTGTCGGCCACTTGATCCATGGCAGCACTCCAACGAGAACAAGCTGGTTTGATGATGTTCCATCGGCCTTCAAGGGAGCGGTAGGATCTGTCGGCCATGCTCTTGGTGCGAGGCTTTAGCTGGTGGTAGAGAACCTCAATGCGTTGCCAATAGCGCTTGCCGCCTTGGTCCACTCCGGTGCACGCATCCATCCCCACCTTGCTCCAAGCACGGACCAAGATGGCGTCTTCGATCTCGATGTAGTTCGCCGTCCGTGGCTTCGGCGTCGACGAACAACCGGCGTCAGCCGGATCAACCTCAATCACCTCCTCCTCATCACCCTCATCCTCCTCCTCGTCATCAATCTCTTCGACGTTGTACTCCTCATCGAATGCATCGATGTCGGTGTCCAAATTCACCGCGGATTCGTTGAGCATGTCCATGTACGATGTTGTGGACTCAACATCGGTTGCATCCAAAATACACAAATTAGAGGCAAAACAATAGCAAAAGTGTTCGGGAAAGTAGATACGTTTTGGACGTATCACAGCACAAGCTTCACGCGCAACCTTCTTCCTCGCAATGATGTCCGCCTTGGTCTCCTTCCACCACGCCAGCTGATCCTCGTCCAAGTCCACCGCAGGAGCATGTCCATGTACGATGTTGTGGACTCAACATCTAACACCTTGTCTACATCCATGGAGGGTGACGGCGGCGCGGGCGTCGCCGCGGCCGCAACGGATGGAGGAGGGGCCGTGGCCTTGGATGACGGTGGAGGCGCGAGGCCGATGCGGTTGACTGCCTTTGTCTTCACCTTGGACTGCGGGGCACCCCTCGGCCCGACCGCCTTCGTCTTCATCTTGCCCCCTTCTTGGCAGCCGGCGGAGCTGCGGCAGCCGAAGGGGCTTCGAAGAATTGCTTTGGGAACCTCTTCCTCTTTGACGGGAGGGTGGCGGAGATTATGGCCGACAGGTCGCCGGCCTTTTGCGGACCTCCGACAGGGACATGGCCCACCGCGGCCGAAGGTGGTGCACCGCCGGCGGTCGGTGGGCCTTACGGAGGATCCATGGCAGCGAGATCCGGTCGCGTCGTTGTCGGGAAGGGCGGGGCGGAGGATATCGGGCGACGGCGGTGGCGGTTGGGTTTCGCTGAAACCCTTCGCGCGCAGTGGAGGGGAGGATACTAGTTTGGCCCTCTATTCCCGCTCCCACCCCGCACAAGTAGGGGGAGAAGATCCGCCCTGTAATCAAAACTAAGAAAAATCGACGCGGGGGCCATTTTTACGGGGCCTGCTAGACGGTTGGGTAGAGTCCAACCCTGTATTTCGGCAGTTATTATATGTGTTTGACCCTTTTAAGGGGTCTGTTAGACATGCTCTTATGGACTTATGGACATCTTTGCTACCAGGCAGAGATGCAAGCGAACGTCCACTAAAACATCGAGGCATGTCCGCCATATAATGTTCATTCTCTAATCACCTGACTATCCATGTTTTTACAATGTAGTGTAGAAATAAAGTGGAAGAGTGACAACACTCTGCTTATACACAAGCACACACTCATTTAATTGTTTTTTCAGCTAATAGAAGCAATATTTATAACATATCATTTATTAAACTATATTTATATTATTCAAGTATAGCAGCAATATTATTGAATTATTTAATGTCTGCATGTTTTCATGTTCTTCCCTCCCCTTATTGTTGGCAGGGCGGAGCTCTATAGGTTGAACCTGATGCAAAGGCATAAGGGTCAAAGAAAAAATATTAGCAGTTCTTATGAAGTTAATAAGGGGTATGCATTAGGTTAGGGCAAGATAAGTGCATCAGGGAGGCCATATTTCCAGCTTGCAAGGATGCAAATCTAAAAACAAAAATGCTATGTTCCACCAATACATCAAGGAAACATTCCCTGTAGCTCCGGTCCTGATTAGTTGTGTTGGCCAAGCCAGTGCTTTTTATACTGAGTGTAGTAGATTTTTTTTTCCAAATGATCCACCAGGGAGATCGAATTTTCATTACCAGAAGATAACGAAAATACAACAGAACTAAGCAAAAGAAAAAGCGAAAAGGTGGAGGATTGCCGCCTAATGCTAGCGTTCAAGCGGAAACATTACAGAGTTTTAGGAACAACACAAACATAAAACCCCTACCTACAACAAAGGGGGATGGTATCAAGATATGACCAAAGGATTAGCAAAGCAAGGGGCAGGGCAGCAACTCCACTATCTTTTTTTCAAGAGGGAACCTTCATTGATCTCCAGCAGCGTCTGCATCATCAAGGTTCTTGTTCTCCAAGCGAAGAAGATCCCCACGTACAGCATTTCCAGAGATGAACTTTCCGTTCCAGCCGCCACAGCTAAACGCAGGAGGCCATCGGCACCAGCACGAAGATCCAACGCATCTCGGTCGCCATGGAGATATGACCAATAGTTCATAAAGACAGCAGCGTAACTGATTAATTCGACAGGGGAACTAATTAGCTTTTTTTAAAAGCAAGCTCTTCGTCGGTTGGCACACCTTCGTCTATTTATGCTCATGTTCGGACTTGTTCCATGACAACCATTTGATAGATTCGATGGTGTTGATGAAACACGGCAAGAATACATATGTCACCGTCACGGTAAAAATGGAAGTGTTAGTTGATCACAAGAGTCTATTCCTAGCATTTGATATCGAATCTTTACAACGCCGACTTGTTGGACTCCAATAAGAGACGAGGTAGGGCTTGGTTGTCAGTTGCGCACTGTTTTTTTATTCTCAGATCACACACAAGAAAACCACATTCTCTGTAATGTAAGAAAATTGTGAAAAAAGTTAGGTTGCCGTTAGTACACATGCACGCATTGAAAGTGGATATGTATGGAAGCATGATATAACTACTACCTCCATTCCAAATTAGTTGACACATCTTTGGTTATATTGATCTAGAGTAGGAGGTAAGCACATACTGGAATTAGCTTGGTAAGGGTAGGGTGTAAGTTGCTGCTAGATCCGGCACCACATCGATCAAATAGATAGTCTATCCGTCCAGTTCCATTTTCACCACTACCCTTTTTTTTTATGGGTGTAACACCTCTACCTTTTCTTGAGAACTTTGAGATAGGGAAAATCCATTGGAAAACGTCAATAGCAGGGGCCTGCTAACGGTCCAGCAAAATTCGGGTCAAACTGTATGGCCCTATAGTAGGGAAGTTCCATATATATAGCCGAACAGGCCCAGAGTTAACGCATCAGTCCAAATCTACCTGTTGACCTCCTAAAGAAAATCCCCGTCGTCTTGGACTCCTGGTCGCCTTCTCCTCACCGGCAGGCGCCAGGCGACATCGGCGAGCGTTAAAGGCGCCACTACTGTCTGCCCGGCGCCACTACTGTGAGCGCCTTCCTCCCTAGCCACCGTTCTCTGGGACACCTCCGTCTCCTTATACCGTTTTTGCAACGTTTTACTTCGTTGTACTGACGACGACTACGATCTGCCCTAACCCGAACCCCTATCCTAAATTTCCTAATGTCTTATCTCATCGATGATTTTGATGATGTATATATCCCCGCCTGATCAGTTGGCGCTTCGCATGCGTGTTCCTGCTGTTCTGTTATTCTAGTCGTCGTCAGCCATCAGCATGGGGGAATTGGGGTTTTGTGAACCTTGAGATAGGCCAAAACACACAAAATACGTTGAGTTTTGCACAAATTTTATCACAAGAGTCCTTGTTCATCTAAGTTTTATTAAAATTGACAAACTGTGCAAATACAGAATACCATGAAATCTACAATAGGTCTGTTCTCTTGGGAAAAAAACATGCATGTACGCTTACAAAACAAAAGAAAAATGGCATATGCTCAGTCACTAGTACATAATATAATTTGTGTTTGCTCATATGTGCAGGTGCGTGCTAACTTCTAGAGCTGCGTTTCTGTATTGTATATTTACATTACTTTGTGCAGTGTTTATTTGCACTACATGTTCTACTGCATTTTTCTAGCTGCAATTCAATTTTTGCACTACTGTGTATTGTGTGTTTAAAGCCTCTTAGTTTCTGTGTTGTATTGTACCACACATCTTTTTATTACTTCATCTTTCTGGTGCATTTATTTATGATATTGTCCTATTGTATACTCCAACTAATAGTTGAAAAACAAAATTACTAGAGGGTGTTTTATAGTTTTTGGCATGCCTGTAACTGAAGGAGTTTGTCCTTATGCTAGGTAGCTAGTCCCACGAATTATTCCCAATGTAGTGTTACTGTTAGAGATGGCATCAAAACCTGATCCAAGGTTGCTCCGAGCTTCTAATGAACATAATGGTAGATTTATAAAGTTGTAACTTTACTCTTGCTCTTTCTATAAAATGTTTAATTTGTGGCCTCGCAGTTTCTGTTTTTTTTTGTTGGCAAGGTCATGGAAAGCTTAATTCAGAATCACTAACAAAAAATTGCACTCCCTCCATCCTAAAGTGACTCATTTTTTTTAGATATGGAGGAATCTATAACTAAAATGCATCTAGATACATCTGTACCAAGACAAAGTTGATTCACTTATTTATGGATGGAGTAAAACTTGATCAGGTCAAACCATTTCTACTGTAACATAAAGCCTTATAAGTAAGATGGAATATAAATTTTCGATCAAATTGTGCAAATACGGAATACCATGAAATGTGCAGCAGGTATGCTCTGTTCAGAAAAATATGTGTGCATGCTAAGAGAACAAAAGAAAAATGACATATGCCCGGTAGCTAGTAATAGAAGTTTGTGTTTGCTCATAGGCGCAGGTGCATGCTAACCTCTAGAGGTTGGATAAAATATTTATATATTTAGTTTTTGTTTCCACATATATGTTTTGTATAAATATTTTGACCATTGTATTTGTGTTGACAGGGTATTGAAACCTAAACCCCGATTGATATGTTTTGGTGACTTTTTCTTTATTAAATTCACTGTAACTTTAAATTGTGTTTTTGTAGTGTCTATTACATTTATTTATTTATTACTGCTTGTATTGTGATTTTTGAAACCCTCTTGGTTTCTGCTGTATCTCTACTGCACATTTTGTATTACTTCAACCTTCTGCTGTATCTTTCTATCGCATTTTCCTATTGTATATTCCGACTACTAGTTGACAAAAAGGAAGAAATTATTAGAAATTGCTAAATGGTGTTTTACAGTTTTAGGCATGTCTATGACTGAAGGAGTTTGTCTTAGCCTAGGTAGCTAGCTAGGCCACCGAATTATTCCCAGTGTAGTGTTAGAGATGGCATGTAAACCTGATCCAAGGTTGCTCCGAGCTCCTAATGAACATAGTATTAGATTTATAAGGTTGTCTTGCTCTTTCTAAAAATGATAAATTTGTTGCCTCGCAATTTCTGATTTTTTTGGTCAGTTAGGGCATTCAAAGCTTTAAATCAGGATCAATAACAAAAAAAATGTAAATTTGATCAGGTCGATCTCAACTATTTCTACGGTATCTCTGAACTCGGAACCTAAAGCTACTAGTTGAATGCCCGTGCGTTGCTACGGCTTCTCTATTTTATTCGGGACACATATAATACGACAAATAATGTAAATATGCGCACATATAAAAATGATAGCACATAATATCTTAATAACATTAATATTCCACCACATTTAAAACTGCGCCTTTTGACACACCTGATAATTGAATGTACACGCATTTATGGATTTTCTCTTTCTTACTTTTGGGCACAATTATGAAATTCCATTTGCCTATTGTTGCCATCTTATCTTTTAGTCATATAATTTTAAGTACTATACTTTTGGGAACTTTAGGGATGAAGCATAATGGTCTTATAAGGACTATTTCCATTGATCTAATGATTAGCTAAAATTAATCAAAATTAAACTTAATTGAGTCCTATTTGTATGAACCCAGCGACAGTCCCACTTTTCCAGATCAAATCTACTAATCTATTTGTCTGAGTAAGATCTTACCTACTCCAGCTTTATTCTACCTTTACCATGCCTTGCATTTCCACAACATCAATTTTTTAATTTAATTTGATAGGGTCCTACGTTTAAATTGTGCATGTCATCTACTAACTTCTGTAATATGTCATTAGTAACAACGTGTAAGACATATGAAATATGTATTAATAAATTTCAAGGTTTATATTTTATGGTTTAAAAACTTATTTTTATTTTTATTTAGGAAAACCGGCTCATAAACCTCGAGTTCTATTATGAATTTTGGGCCGACCAGTGTACAAATATTGAGTGAAAGAACACCAAACATCAATAAAAATGAACCATAACTACAAGTTTTAGAAGCTTGGTAGAAGAGAATGTTGAATATTAATACCTTTGTTCCACAATATAAGACGTCTTGCTAGGCTTTTTAGCCTACCAAAATATCTTATATTTTAGGACGGGGGTGGTAGAGAAGTTGAGCAAGGAAAAATAAATAGTACTCTAGAGAACTTTGGCAATAAAATCTCGTGACCTTGATTTACCCATGCATCACAAAAAAAGAATAACCAATCATTGCGCTTGAGTATGCAATTTCCCCGACAGATAACTTAAAAATAAAAAAACCTGAACGGTAAAGACACGTGAATACAAATGCTAACAAATTAGAACATGGAATTCTTTTTTTTTTTTGAGTGGCCACCCCAGTGCCATTTCTCCTATTTGGACCCACCACCAGTGCTTAGCCTACCCTCGATCCTTTGTTAGCAATGAAACTTGTCCTCTTCTTGAGCCACTGCCGGCCGCTAGCACGCTGATCCCTATGCGCGGCAACTGGCCAGTTGCAATACATTAAGTCGGGAAGGACGGCGGCGACGGTGAGAGCACCGACAAACAGCGCTACAACGATCTAGATGCACTGCGCGGAGTTGGAAAGGACGTTGTCTGCATAAGAAAAAGATAACGTGAGAATAAATTCCAACATCCTGGGTGTACACTGAAATAACATTTCCTTATTCTGTAAGAAATAATTTTTCATATATTCCACTTGTGGAAGATTGTATCCTTTTTATAATGTATGTGGAATAATATTTGGAGGTCCCGCAACACCAAGTTTTACACATGAACGAGAATGAACTTGTAACATTATTATTATTTTTGACCGAGTTATAACATTATTATCTCCTTAATATAGTTCCAAAATCTATTTATAATACCCATGTCAATCAAAGTTCGACAATTTCCAGTCTTAATATTGAGCCGCCATAAGTAAATTAACAGAAGTGAACAATAAATAACTCAATATACCTTTAACTGAACAAGTCATCAAGAGGAATTTGGATTCCAGAAATGATTCATTAGGGCCTGAACCATAAAGAGGAAAACTCAAACACCATACGGATAGGAAAACTGAATGGGGAAATTCAGTCAATATGGACCACAGCCAAATTTTTCCTCACTTCCGTGCAAATCAGAAACACAGCATGTGTAGTTTTCCAAATTTGTTCATACAACAACTGCCAGTGATGTTCCTTTACCTGGATCACATCGTAGTAGAGGAAGCAGAGCATCAGCGAACAAATTAAGGATTAAACTAATCATGACTGATGAACAACTTCTCTGATCCATCTTCCCCATGGCATCATGTTGTCGCCTCCGAGACACACTCGCGGCAAACCTCCCTGAACTCGTGCTCCATAAAGGCTGCCTCTAGCATCTTCGTCTCTCACATCCGCTAGAGCATGTCGGCTACCAGAAATTCCAGCCGACGCCCGGCCTAAAATTATGAACAAGATTGAACTGGATAATTAGAGAAGAACGCATCATGCACATCCAATAAAGATGCACTAAGGAAGAAATTTGCTATGCTAAATTAGTATTCATAATTCAAATCAATCTATGCCAAAAGCCATAAAGAAAACATGCAGTCTATAATTCTCGAAAAATACCACTGTTCCACGATTTGATTTGCGCAATAGTTCCATTCACATAATAGCCTTCGGGTTTATGACTCCTCCTTTTCCCCTTCTTTATTATAGGACAAGATAGTGGAAAAACTAACCAGTACCATCACATTTCTAATTTCATTAGGCTCGGATTGCAGTTTCTATGCGAGAGCCTCCTCTCTGCCTCTAGTACAACACAAGTTGAACATCTATGATCTGAATACTCACCTCAGTTGCGGAGGCGGGCCCTCATGCCGGCACGATGGAAACCTTGCTAACCTGCACGACGTACTCCACTCGACGCCTGGGCTGGTCCGCTAGTCCGACTTCGATCACGAACTACCAGCTCAGAAACGATGTGCCTGAGTTGTCGAGTCCGCGGATGGCGCCGTGCGCTTCGGCGCCATCGTCGACGCTACACCTCAACTTGCAGGGCCTTTTTCTTGTAGTGGTAGTGGAGGTAGAAAACGCTCGGACGACAAGGAGGTTAGGCAAGGGAAGCTTGGTCATATGACTCTAGTAATGAAACGGTGCCGTGGAATTTTTTAGAATTGGGGCGGGAGGAATCGTCAGGCCACCTCGGACGGGTGGGCAATCCATGGCGTGTGTTGGCGACTTGGGTTGTGACGATTAGTATGGTCTTGACTCTGTAACAAGGGAAGGACATATCTAATTTGATAGCTTTGGCTGTGAGGAAACAAGAGAGCAAAATTTCCCATTTAGTTACCTTCCATGTTTCTTTAAACTTTCCGTTATTATGAACACAGGAAAAGAGGGAGGTATGTGGTTTCCATGTTTTTCTAAATCCTACTGATCGTGGACGGTGAGAGTGAGGGGTTAATTCCCTTCCATGTTTTTTCATGTTCTCATCCCTGATTATTGGTTCTACATAATATACTTCCATAATGGTTGACTCGCACGGTAGCATAGGACAACCAACGGTGTGGATTCTTCTGATGCTCGGTGTGTGTTTGTGATGTCAAATTGACGGTTGAGATTTCTCTGATGTTTGGCATCAAATATTTTTGATGACGTACGAACTGCAATATAATAGTAAAGATATTTGGTTCGGTAGTATTTTGTAGGCTAGATATGGTACGGAGTAGCATATTTGGTACATGGCAGGAGGCAAGTAAAGATTGATTTGATACGATAGACTTGAAAATATTTCCGATCTAATTTGTACTGCGATTGATTGAGACCATAATTGCCATGAGTGTTTGGAATGTTTGATATTTTTTCGGGGCAAGGAGATATATCTTTCCTAATTAATTGATAGTGTGCTTGAGTATACCATGATTGCTACGAAATTAGATCCGACGAAACGGAGATCGTGAGATTATATTGGACGGACATGATGCTCCGAATGACGACCATCAAAGTGCGTTGAGTGTCAAACGACCAACTCCCATTTAATAGTAAAGATACAATTAACATTTGGAATATAAGCTTTCGATCAAATGGTGTACTGCAAAATGTTATTTAGTGATACAGGCTGAGTCGTTTGCACCTACCTTGTGGTTTACAATTGATGTTGTTCATGGAAAATAATTGAGATGTTTTCATCTGAAACTATAGCAGGATAGGATAGCATGGCGACCAAGGAGCTATCGATCAAAGCTTGTGATCGACAAAAAGACAGATAAACTCTGCTTCGCGGAGGCTGGCAACGACGTCGTGGAGTTCCTCTCGTGCCTCCTTTACCTGCCGCTGGGCACCGTCGCCAGCCTTCTGTCGAAGGAGAGCATGGTCGGCAGCATCGGCAACGTGCTTGGGAGCATGGAGCAGCTGGACGCGAACTACAAGAGCAATGTGCTGCGTCTGAGTCCCGCCGTCGCCCCCGCCACACTCTCCCGCCTGCAGCAGCTGCTGGGCTCCCACCTCAGCAACACCAACCTCTTCACATGTGAAGGTCCGAATAACTTCCCAGGCCCGACTTTTTATTTTGACAATTGCAACAACCGACGCGCCAGCTGCGGATACTTCTCGGCCACCAAAGGCACAGCCTGCCTCGTCTGCCAAAAACCGATGGACAGGCCTATGACAATGGCCCCCGACGCCGGAACCAACGGCCCCAAGGTGGTTGCGGCGTCGCCCACGACATAAGCTGTCAAGGACGACCTCTCGGTGACTCCGGCGTCTAACCTGCTATCCGGCATCACTCTGCTCTCGCAGTGCGGCGTCATGGACATCAGCGCGCTGGAGGAGAAGACTGTCAAGATCGGCAAGGAAGAGGTACGGTGCTGTTTTCTGGTTCCGTTCAAGTCTTTGAATTTTTACTAGGTAGTTGCCTTGATAAATTCTCCTGGGTGTTGGGATGTAGGCGTTGGCGATACTCGCTGCTTCCCTCAAGTCCAAGACTGTCCTGACGGATGTTTTCCTGCCAAAAAAGAATTCTCGCTGCAAGAGGGAACCTGCTGAAGAAGTCATTTAGAAATGACTGCCAGTGCTAGCTTGGCTAGTTATTCATATACGAGTCCACAAATTTTCTGATAGTGCTAGCATGATCTTGATTTCCCATGGGTTGTTGGTACTTTAGGCACTGAGTCGTCATAACTGATAAAGTGATTAGAAGGCATCTTTGCTTCTCCGTGACGAATCAAGATCATGCCGTTGATTATTTTGGTGTCTAGAGGTTTATCGTTCACGTTCACGCACTGCAAATAAAATTATGTGTTACATTTGTTTTCCTAAACGGGGGCAGGATCTCTGCATTTTTACTGACTACTAGGGCAAATGCTCGTGCGTTGCTATGGTTGCTCAAATTTAATTTCTCAATATAAATATATAATTCATAAAATTTAAAACAAATCAGGGATATGATAATTTACTACATGACAATACCGAATGCAATAACAATACATTATTGTTATGCATTTGTGTGGTTCCAAGTTCTAGGTCTTCTTATTACTCTTCTGCGGTAAGTCCCACACATATGTTCTATGCCGTCATAATTGTCAACTCAACAATTGCTCCTTCTGAACGTATTATTGTATCACAAAACGTGGGTGCTGCAAAAACAACTGAAGGAATACTACTTTTCTGATTAGTCTAAACAACACTTTAATATTTATAAATGTCCAAAGACAAGCCTAAATCGTTGCCTTTTGTGGCAAACATATAGTGAATATGAAACAATAACATAACAAATATATCAAGCTAGCATGTGAGTAATAGTTACATGCTCTAAATATGATCGGGGTTGAATGTTGCACAATGCAGTTCTCGCCAAGGATCTAAAAGTATACATATACACAAAGAAAATACAAAACCCTCTTTACTCGAAGACCATAATAATTACTCTTCGCATTGGGAACAGTCTGCAACGATGCTTTATAGTTTTGGATGGCTTTTTAGACGTTCCGATGTAGTTGCAATCTGCCAATAGAGTATAAAACTTTCAGTTTCAATGCCTAGGCACACATAAACCATTGATACATAGATCAAACAAGTACGAAAAAGAAAAGCGTGTTAAAAACTTACAAGACCCATCTGTGCTTCTTTCATGGAATTGGTGTGCATCGTCAACGACTCAGCTTGCTTTGTTTTAGCTGGTGATGGGGGACATATATATGCACGATCAGTAATTTCTTAGTAGTGAATTTACTTTTAATCAAAGAGTAAGATAATTTCACTGTGATAATACACAAACTGAATGTATCATTTTTCGTCTTGTAACCCCTCGATTCCTGCTCAACATTTTTCTTGTTTGCAAAATATTAATAACCACAACCCAGTACTGCTAGTTGGCAACTGGTAAAGATAACATCCATTAGAGTAAAAGAGATCAACCTATGGCAATTCGGCCCATTGATGTCCTGAGCTTTGCTCATTCTCCAGCTCCTTTACTCCTCTTTGTGCTCTTGGGATCTAGATCTTTGAATTATTTGTTGATTTTCTCCATTGTTCTTCCTCTTTAATTTCTCCCTAGCACTTATTGCTTTGGTGGGATTTCAGTGTGAGAGATTTAAACACCTTTGACGTTCTTGCTTTTGCATCCTTGCATACATGTTGAGCTCTCCATTATGATTTGTTTGACCGTGAGACCGTGAGATTGTTACTCTTGGAGGGGTGACCTCCTAGTGGGCTTGGCATTGGTGCGTCGGTGATCTCTTCGTGGAAGATTGTGAAGATGCCTGGGCTTTTCCATCGTGCAGTTTGTGAAGTGGTTGTGGAGCTTGCCTTTGACCTTCGTGGTATTGGTTTGGAGAAGAAGGTGAGCTTTTGTGACGTTCGGGAGACCTTCGTGGTAGCCCGCATCTCTCCAACATGACGTACATCACCTTGTGTGGGGAAACACGTGAATACATCTTCATCTCTTCGTGCTTCGGTTATCTCTATACCCGAGTTTACTTTCCTTGTGATAGCCATCGTGCTTGAAGTACTTATATCTTGCTATCACTTGTGCTATATATATCTTGTGCCTATCTTGCTTATCTAAGTTGTTGTAGTTGCACTTAGTTGAGTCTAGCATATTTAGGTTTTATGCTTGTAAAATAAACGCTAATTTGATTCTGTATTCTTACAAGTCAAATCCGTAGTATTTTTAAAAACGCCTATTCACCCCCCCCCCCACCTCTAGGTGACATCTCGTCCTTTTAAAGGTGCGCCAGGTCACCCATGTAACGTGAGAGGGAGGCTAGGCCGGTGGTTGTTGAGCGATGCGGTTGTAGCGGTGGGTGTTCTCATCAGCGGTATGTGATGGCGCCGATGCGAGCTCCTCGTTGGCGGAGGAGCACCGGAGCGGGAGGAGGGCCGGCCTATGATTGTCGTCGGCGGGGTGGGCTAGAGGGCTCCGAAGCAAGCTCCTCGTTGGCAGAAGAGGGCCGGAGCGGGAGCATGGTCGCCATGTGAGCTTCTCGTCGAGGGGCAGGCTGGAGCCCGTCAACTCAACCTCCTCGTCGGCAGAAGAGGGTCGGAGCGGGATGGGGGGGAGAGAGAGAGAGAAGGGGTTGCTGCGCGCGGGTGAAGACTGATCTGATTGGCATAGAGGGTTTGCCATGACAATTGGAGCGAAACAAACTGTCCGGTCTTTAGTGGACCGAAACTAGAAAAAAATATTAATGGATCCAAATCAACTCAAAGGAAGAGCCCTATATATGGTCCAACAGGCCCAGAGTCAACCATCCATACGTACCCATTCACGTGCGCACCAGCGTCGAGCCACGAAACCCTTCCTCGAGCCGCCGTCGTGGTCGCCTTCCTCTCGCGGCAAGCATCAGGGGGAAGCCGGCGACACCACTGTGAGTGAATTTCTCCATCCACCCTGCTTTGGGACTTCCGTCTCCTTGTACCTTATCCTAGTCGCTTCTGGGATGAAATACGATATGGTCAAGGCCAAACCCCTTTTCTAATACGTTTCCCACGAGTGCTCCTACTGTTCTAGTCTCGTCTTTAGCCAGCAAGGTGAGGACATGGGCGATTTGTGAACTGTGCGATAGGAACATGACGAAATCGAGTTTTGCACAGATTTTACCGCATAAATATGTGGGACGAATACTATCTTTATAAAGTTTAAAGTTTTACAAAATTGCACTTGTATGGGATGATACTGAAAAATTTCCTTGAGTATGTTTCCTTGGAAAGACGGGTGTGTACGCTTAAGCAAAGTAAGATGACACAGAGCCAGTACTCAGTATTTCCTTCGTCCCAAAAAAAAATGTCACAGATTTATATAAATTTAGATGTATCTATACACTAAATTGTCCAGATACAATTAAATTTAGATATATTTGCGACATCTTTTTCACGAGAGTAATGTAATCACCGTTTTGCTTAAAGGTCACATTAGCTTTTATAATCTACGTTCCTTCAGTACACGATTTCTATTTATAGTATGTTTGCTTTGGACTACTCCCCCATAGTTGTTTGGTTGGTTAAAAAGGGCTAGCTTCCAAAATAGACGATGTTGCTATTAAAAAATCCAATTCAAGATTAAAAAATGTCTCCGATATCAAAAGAGCTCCCAAAAAATATTTTCACCATTGTCCTTTTTTGACACTATCTCTAACCCTTTTTACTATGTTTTAACGACTCTCTTATTTATTTTATGTATTATGATTTCTTACTATTCTCCTCCTATCCAAATCACTGCTTATTTGGATGGGCGAGAGTACTAATTTTCTATAGTGCGTTTATACTAGTCTCTACTCTCTACTTTGTTTTTTTGCACCATATTTTCTACTGCATTTTTCGAGCTGTATTTTCACAACTTTTTACTCTACGGTGTGTTGGGTTTTTATACTTCTCAATTATGCTGTATCTTTCTACTGCATACTTTGTACTCCATCCTTTTTACTGTATTTTCTATTGTTTATTTCAACTACTAGTAGAAAAAGGGAACAAAAGAAAAAAATAGTAATAACTTTTTTTTCGATAAATGGAAATAGTAATAACTAGTAATCACTCTAGTGCTTACTCTTAGAGGGTGTTTTAGGCAAGCTTATAACAGAGTTTTCCTAGCCTAGGTAGCTAGTCCCACCTATTATTCCAATTGTTGTGTTAGAGATGGCATGAAAACCTGAAAACCTGATTGAAAAGTTGCTCCGAGCTCTTAATCAATGTACTGTTAGATTTATATATTTATTTATACATTAATCTTGCGTTTCCTAACGATCTTTTCTGGAAAGGCAGTTCATTAGGCTCTCATATGGCCTCCAGGGCTTAATTCAGGATTTGAGTCTTTTAGGAACACAGTACTTACTACATACATATCGGTTTATTAGGCCACTGATCAACAGAGTATGAGATATATGTCAGAAAAATTATACCATTAGATACATATGCAAAATAAGTTATCAAAGGTATTCTTTTTGTGTCATATCTTGTTTAAAAAAAATTACTGGCTAAAGTTTTTTTTCGAAGTATGTGGTGCTCTAATAAGCCGGTATAGAGGATTGTAAATGCTACACTCATGCTGTACATGGCCATCTCCTTAAGTATGTTAAATTTGTTGCAGTAAATCTGGAAACTTATGTGAATAAATCTTTGCAATATACCATCAAAACAGAAACGTATAGCTGATCTGGTTGATCTCAGCCATTTCAACTGTAGCTTTCAGAGCTTTACATAAATCTTAATCTACTTTTTCGATAAAAAACTCATATAGAAAATGTTATTTTGATGGTATAGGTGCGTGGTTTGCACATAGCTCGTGGTTTACACCTGATGCTGTACATGGCCATCTCATTTTTTTCGAACAATGCAAGAGAGCTGCAATGTGGTATATTAAGAAAATAAGGTGGCCAACGAGGGCCAAAAGACATCATCCTGAAATACAAAAGAACTCACCAAAACAACAACAAAACACGACCGGTTAAAGTTCTGAAACTCAAGCTAAGCAAGCGCTACCACATGGCCAACAACTAAACTAAAGCCAAGAACAGAACACGATTCAGACCAACCACAAAGCTTAGATGTGGAGAACAAGGTGGCCCCTGCTCGCCAATGACTACTGAAATGCATTTGGTGGTCAATAACTTGTTGAATCGGCTTGTATTGCTTATAAAACATCCTTCTGTTTCTCTTGCACCAAATCGACCTCACGACCAGCTTATAGATTGAGTAGAATCACTTCTTGGCACTTCCCTGCCGCATCCTTTTCACCCAAAGCCACGAAGACTTCAGAGTATGAATTGTCCCCGGTTACATCTTTGGGTTACATAGTCTTGAAATGTTACTTCTCCTAGAGAGAAATGCATGTTTTCCTGCAAAATTAGGCTGCTCATATAGAACGTTTGAATTGAACCGTAACAGGATAGTATGGCGACCAAGGAGCTATCGATAAAGCTGCTGATCAACAAGAAGACAGGCAAACTGTGCTTCGCCGAGGCCGGCAGCGACGTTGTGGAGTTCCTGACGGCCCTCCTCTCCCTCCCGCTGGGCACCATCACCAGCCTGCTCGCCAAGGAGGGCATGGTCGGCAGCGTGGGGACACTGCTCGGCAGCGCGGAGACATTGGGCGCCAAGTACAATACCGAAGAGCTACAACTGATCCCGGCCGCCGCCCCGGCCACGGTCTCCAGCCTGCAGCAGCTGCTGGGCGTCAAGCTCAACGGCAGTGGAACACTTTACACGTGCCTAGGTAACGCTGCTGCCACCAAATGTGGACAGCTCTCGGCGCTCTATTGCAGTCTCTGCCCCAGTTGCCGCAGCTATAGGCGGAAGGCCATGACCCTCGCCGGCGACGAAACAAACCGACCCGTGGTGTCCGCGCCCACGTACACCGTAAAAGATGACCTCTCCGTGACGCCGGCTTCCATGTCGATGATCACGCTTCTCGCCCAGTGCGACGTTAAGGACCTCAGCGTGCTGCAGGAGAAGATCGTCAAGATCGGCAAGGATGAGGTACGTACTACGAGTATTTATATGTAGTGTCTTTGATTAACTGGTGGTTGATATTTTGCTTATTGTGTGTGTGTGAGAGTGCAGGCGCTGGGCATACTCTCTGCTGCCTTCAAGTCCAAGACTGTCTTGACGGATGTCTTCATGCCGAAGAAGAGTGCTCGCGGCAAGAGGGGGGCTCCAGAGGAAGCCTTGACAAAGAAGAATGCTCGCTGCAAGACAGAACCTCCTGAAGAAGTCATTGATATATGATGACTAGCTATGCTGCTATTTGTTCAGAATTTTAGACACGACCTTTCTGATAGTGTTATGAGAGGAAGGAAACATATATGAATTGGTACTGAAAATTGGTCGTTTGTTGAGATAAACCGAAAATTGGACGTGATAAATTAACTTGATCCAAAGGCATCGCCCCTGCCGTGATCAATCAAAAGTTTCTGCAAATGTTACAGCTCTACTCGTTTTATTTTGAGAAGCACGAAAATGCTTCAGTAGCTGGATTTCAATGTAAAACTGAAACAAGCAGCTAACACAAAGCGTCAGAAAGCACAGCACATCACAGCTCAGGCGCTGTGACCTGCGTACACAAACCGCCTGAGTACTCGCATCAACTCGTCGGCCGCCTCGCCGAACGGCTGGAGCACATAGAAACCGTGCTGCTCTCCCGCGAACTCGACGACCTCCACGGTCTTCCCCATCTCCGTGAGCCTCGCCGCGTACCCGCGCACGTGGTCGCGAAGCACGTCGCTCCCCGGCACAACCACAAGCGCCGGCGGGAGGTCCACCACCGCGAGGCTGGGGCTGTCCGGGCCGAACGGGTTGGCCACCGGGTGGTCCCTGGTCGCCCCGACCGGCAGCGACATGTACCAGAGCTGGTCGGACATGTCGACCGTCAGGGACACATCCGGCGGCGGGTCAACCTCCGCCGCCGTGCGCTCGGCGCTGCCAAAGAACGCGGAGAGGAGGACGTACCCGACGACGCGTACTGGGCTGACCGCGAGCTGCGCGGGCGCGAGCTGGACGGTGACGTGGTGTGCCAGGTTGGAGTGGCTACCCTGTGGCGCCCCTCTGTCTCTCCTCCGGACTTCGTCTTCGTGTCGGAAAAAATAGGAAGTTTGGCTTTTGTTTCGTTTGATTCCAAGAATATTTCCTATACAACTTTTTGAAATACAAAAACAACAAAAAAACAGGAACTAGCATTGTAGCATCTTGTCAATATGTTAGTTCTGGAAAATGCATAAAAGTGTCATGAAGTGTTAAAAAACATATAGAAATTGGTGTAAAACAAGCATGGAGCAATAAAAATTATAGATACGTTTGCAACATATCACCCACACATGAAACAAATAGAAAGGCACGGATTAAAAAAAACACGTGAAACTTGATTGAAATTTCATTGATTCAAAAATAATTTACATAAATTTAAAGTAAAACCTAAACTAAAATCACACGCCGTCGTCTTCTTCGTCGTCTAAGACCAGGTCGATGAAGGGCGGGGGCTTCCATAGTTGGTGCGACCAAACAGGCACCTTCGCTGGCTCCGCGTCATGCGGAGGCGGCAGCGCATACTGCGAAGGAGGCGCGAACTGTCGTGGTGTCGGTGGCGGAGGCGGTGGAACGTCCTGGCCGTCCCACGCTGCCTGTGGTGGCGCGTGCGGCGGCAGCGATAGTGGCGGTGGCAGGAAGGCTACGTGCTCCGCCACCATTTGCGGGAGCTGGACGATGTCCTCCAGCCCTGGCCATGACCATTTGGCCTCCTCGTCAACCAATGACGCGGCCATGGCGCCTGTCGTGGCCACATCCTTGTCGTAGTTGTCCAGGAGGACCGCCTTTAGTTTGACAGTGGCTGGAGGTGCCCCCTCCATCTCGTTGTCGCCCTCCTCGTCGGCGTCCTCGCCATCCTTGTAGAAGACATCGTCTTCGCTGTCGGGGACGTCGTCGCCCGGTATGGAATCCCGGCGGCCGTGGATAACCCGACGCGCCTCATGCTCCCAGGCGAGGAACGCGCGCCAGTAATCCTCCCGCCGGTACACCTCCTGCTGCTGCATTGCTGGCGGCAGGCAGTCGATCCGGCGGCGCATCTCCTGGCGCAGGGACTGCCGGTCCGTCGGAGGTGGAGGATCATGGAACCTCCCACTATTCAAGTGCCACCCGTGCCTGTCGTGGTATCGTCACGGCATATGCCATAGGGTGGCTAATCGAAGTGGTTCCTGAGAGATCTCACGGCGGTATCCGGATGCGGGTATAGGGACGAGCGACACGGCGACGTACCCAGGTTCGAGGCCCTCCGATGGAGGTAACACCTCTACTCCTCGCTATGAGTGTATATGATGATCACACAATACAATGGTGCTCCTAGAGCTGTGTCCGGCTGCTCCCGGGAGGCTAAGGGAGACGATGGTCTCTCTCACGGTGGCAGCGCTAAGGGTGGAGTGAAGTGAGAATGATCGATCGATCCCCTGCACGAGAGGGGGTAGTGCGGCTTATATAGGCGCCGGCATTTTACATATAAGACCCTATAGTCTACTGGCCGGCTTGGCCGGCTTCGGCTTCCGCTCCTTCCCGAGGCGGTGACGTCAGGAGCCGTTGAGGCGTCGTGGCCTGTCCCATCCGGCTGCCAAGGTCAGCGGTATGGAGAGGAGGTGTCCTTGTCGCCGTCAGCCACTGTAGCCAGTACGGCTCGACGTAGACCATGATGGCCTGTCCGGCGCGTGGCACTATTGCTCCACAGTGCCCCGCGCTTTACGGAGGATGAAGTCAGCGTGGACTTTGGGAACCCGGATCACCAACCCGGTTCCTTCTAGTGCAAGACTCGCCAGCCTCGAGTCGGTCTGAGGTACAAACCCCAGTCGGATATGGCTTGTAGAAGCCGGCCCAGCTACAGCATTGGTGGCCGTAGCCAGGCCGACTAGGACCTAGAGCCAGCCGGCTTCCGGACCAGCCGGCCACGGCGCCGGCCCGGCTGCTCCTCAGCCGGCCTTTGCCGCGAGCCGGCCGGTGGCCAGCCGGCTGCTCCGCGTCCATTGCCCTACCCGGGGTCTTCCCCCGACATTAGCCCCCGAAGCTGGCAAGGTCCTGCGTTTAGAAGGACCTAGGCAGGTTTTCCTGGCTTCTCGAATATACTTGACGGCACTTGGAGGGGCCGACTGAGAATTTCCGTTCAGCCGGCTGCGCCCTCATCCGGCTTGTTCCTGCCGGCTGCTTCTAGCCGGCCGCTATTTACACTTATGCAGCTTTTGCTTTCTCGCAAGTTCTGGTGGCGTCTCCGCCTTGCTGATGACTTTTGGTCCGAGTTGAACTTATTGTCCGGCTCCGGCTTGCGGCGCGCCGGAGTCTCCGCCGCCTCGGGTCCTGCACCCGACTTGACCGGTCTGACGCCTGGCTCTGCGGTCGGTTCGTCTGGTCACATCAATGTCTCCTCCGGATCCGGTGCGGTAGTGGGGGACGTGGTGTGGCCGTTTTCGGTAACCGCTGTGGTCGTGGGCGGAGTTACGGCGCAATAAATCCGGGGACTTGGCCCACGTTCGCCACTTGGAGGCCAACCGCCCGCGGCAGGAGGCTATAAATGCCGCGGGGGAGGCATCGAGGCGGCCACTTGCCCCTTTCTTCCTCCTCACGCTCCCGCTTCGCTCCCTCTTCGCTCGAGCTCCTCGCTACTCCGGCGCAGTTTCTCCGCCGTTCCCCTGGCGAACTCCGGCGGGCGAATCTCCGCCGATCCGCCGCCGCCACTCCGTCGAGCCGGCGCCACGGGGCCCCGCATTTCAACGGAGCGTCCTCAGCCGCCGTCGTCGCCGCCGCCGTCACAAGGCTCTTCCTCGCCCTTTCGCCTCTCGTGGTCAACTTCTTCTTCTTCCTCGACGATGGCCTCCGCCAGCGGATCGTGGAGGGGCTCGTACATGCGGGAGGACGACATCGAGCGGCTGGTGCGCCTCCGCCGGATCCCGTCGGCGGTGGTCTGGCGGGCGCCCGGCGAGGAGACGGAGCCCACGCCGGAGCCCGGCGAGCGCGTCGTCTTCGGCGCGCACCTCGATCGCGGGCTGGGCCTGCCGGCTTCCACATTCTTCCGGCAGTTCCTCGACAACTTCGGCCTGCAGCCGCACCACCTGCCGGCCAACGCATGCGTCCTCCTGAGCTGCTTCGTGGTGTTCATGGAGGCCTACGCCGGCTTGTGGCCGGATATCGACTTCTGGAGCCGGCTGTTCTACCTCAAGGCCCAAACCACTGAGGGCCGCCTGCGGACCTGCGGCGCCGCCTCGATCTACACCCGGCCTGGTACGCCTTTCCCCAAAATCCCCACCGTTGACTCGGTGAAGAATTGGCAGATGTTATTCTTCTACGTGCGCAACGAGGGCCAGCTCGTCGACCGGATCAACTTGCCGGAGTTCAACCCGGCTCCTCCAGTCGGCCGGATCAACTGGAGCTACAACGCCCGTACGACGGATCCGGATGCTGAGGTGAATCAGCTCTGGGACTTCCTGGGGGCGGCCGTTGAGAACGGGCTGACCGCCGAGGACCTCCTCTGCACCATCGCCGAGCGCCGGGTGCTGCCGCTCCAGAGGCGCACCCACAAAATCGGGCACATGTCCGGCCGGTTCGACCCGAACCGGACGTCCAAGGCGCTGCTCTCCAAGGCCCAGGTGGCCAGCCGGGTGAATAACATCACCAAGGCGAACATGCCGGACGACTGGAACTACGGGCTGGCGCCCCGCGACAGGGACCACCCGCCCGAACGGGTAAGCTTTGTGTTTTTCGCCGGCTTCCGGCTTGCGGCTGCGAGGCCGACTTCCTTTTGCTTCTGCCGATTTCCGGCTTGTTGTTTGCTCATGTTTTCTGCTTTTCTAGCTTTTTGAGCGCCAGAACGTCGAGGACGGCGACCTGGCGACGAGGAGGTGGACGCCGGATCACGTTGATCCGGCTGACCAAGCCGGCGACCAAGCTGGCGACGACGACCTGCTGCAGGCGCCTGACCTAGGCGGCCAGGGGGAGCACAATCCGCCCCCTTCACCGGAGCAGCAGGAGGACGAGGAGCCGGCGACGTCCGGCACGGGGCCGATCCCGGCCGTGCCTCTGCGCGCGAGGCCGCCAAGCACCACGGCGACTTCGGCGCACAAGGGGAAGAAGCGGGCCAGCGAGCCCCGCTCTACTGCCGCCTTGGAGGCGAAGGCGAAGAAGCTCCGCCGGCAGCAGCCGAAGAAGGTTCCGGAGCAGGCCGGGTGAGTTTTCTTTCTCTTTCTTGTTTGATTCCTTTTCTTTCCTTACTTTTTATGCTTATCTTCTCCTTGTTTGTCCGGCTAGGGCTCCCATCAAGTTTGCCCAGGGCGGCGGCTCCCGGCAGGCTCCGCGCGTCGCGTCGCCGCCTCTGCGCCAAAGGAGGGAGCCAACGCCGCAGCCTCCATCGCGCGCGCCTACGCCGCCGCCGCCTGCGGGCACTCCGCCTCCCGCAGGGGCGCCTTCCTTCGCCGTGCCGCTGGCCTCAGCGCCTGATCGCGGCACGCGGGTCGAGCCGACGCGGCAGCCGACACTGGATGACATGTTCCCGCGCCGGACTCGCCTTCTGGACCCAGCCGCTGGGGCCGGGCGGGGCATGCCGCCTTCAACCGGAGCCGGAGCCGGCAGGGCTGCACCGCCCGCGACCGGAGCCGGGGCTGGCGGGGCTGCGCCGCCCGCGACCGGAGCTGGAGCCAGGCCAAGCGTGGTGGTGCTGGATGAGAGCCCGGAGGGGGCACCTCAGGCGCCGGAGACGGCTGCGCCGACTGGGCCCTCTGCTTCGCCCGGAGCGCCGCCACCACCGGAGCCGACGACGGGGGAGCCGGCCAGGCAGGAGCCGGCAAGGGATGAGCCGGCGCGCCCGGAGGGCGCCGACTCGCGCGCGCTGGTGATGACGGGAAAATGGCGGCGACAAAAATAGCTAATGTACGCGTCCACGTCATAGAGACAGATAGTAATTTTAGATGCGTAGTGCATAAGATAAATAAAAGATATCAAACATTGCAGGTACTTTATTTCCAGAACTCTTACATTTACATAAAAGAACTGTTAATTACATCTCCGGAGAGAAAACCCCTGATTAAGAATTCCAACAATAGCTATTACATGACACTACAACATATGGGTACTACGAGTTGTAGAAACTAAAGTTCTCCTCGCTTCCGCTGCCGTCGTCGTCGTCGTCTGCTCGTGGAGCACTTCATCTTCTTTAAGTTATCATGTTTTTGGCATCATTTATATTTAGTGTATAAGTCTCATTTTTCACTTGCACTAGTATAAGAGGTACAAGCAGAATATTTGACACTTGTACTAGTTTGGGAAGTACAAGTAAAGCGCATGCATCAGATATATACTATATTCAGTCGGCTTAGATCATAAAGTATACTTTTAATTGTCCATGAGGTTGTTTCATTAGCCAACCAATAAGAGCATCAGAATGGTGCATGCGATTTTGGCCCTGGGCCATGCACAATGATTTTCTATATGCATCGGTAGCTATTCTATATCTAGATCTGCATATTTTTTTCTAGTACGAATGGGTGTAGTACTGTTTAGTACTAATGGGTCTACAGGATGTACATAGTTTAATATTTTATTTCCTTTCGACATGAGAGTATTTGAGGAATGCAAGCTACCCGATTATAACTCAGACTAACCTGCATCTATTTTTGTTTAATTTTGGTCTTGCATACACGTTGAGGTATGTGCAAGTGGATATTATCATGGGGGCTGCTGATCCATTTTCAGGAATTTTATAGCAGCAGATACATATATGCAGACTTTTGAATGCCATTTGGAGCATGATAGCTCATATGGAGAGCTTAGTTCATTTTGTATTCTAGACTAGATAAATCTATTTCAGCGATCCGCCTAGCTAGCTGGACTTTGTTGTACATTTTAAATTGTACCATGATTTATTATATGGCGCATGCTATATTTTTAACATGCAACAAGTTTAATTTCTACTCAACTTCATTATATTACTAGCATGATGGTTAGTGAAAAAATGCAAGTTGATTTGGCTAGGCACAATTTTACCCAACATTTTTTGGATAGGTGTGCGGCATGAGAATTTGATTAACTTTGGCTTCACTTGTATTATTACTAGCGCCGTGTAGCGATATGCCCACGTGTAGCATAACCGAGTGAAGTATGGTTCTTTCTTCTTAGTTGTATCATCACTAGCATAGCATAGCATGTAGTGTGACCAAGCAGGAGTATATGTTGATTTGTGAGCATGCGGACTTTTTATTGAGTATATGCATGCAACTTGACGGTGATATATGATTTCAACACCTATGCCAACGCACTAGTTTTGTATGAGAGACTAGTGTTTCTATATGAACATATTTCATTAAGTTTTACTTCACTTGTATTATTACTAGCGCCGTGTGGCAATATGCCCACGTGTAGCATAACCGAGTGAAGCATGGTTATTTCTCTTAGATTGTATTATCACTATCATAGCATAGAATGTACGCTTGTAGTGTAACCAAACAAGAGAATATTTATCTATTTATATTTTACATGGGCATGATGACAATTATTAATTCAGTCAAGCTATATGCGGCTAAACTATACATAAAATAAATGTCATGCATGATTACTTGATTGTCATATTCATTTTAGCACTAACAGTATGGTGTACCAGATATCATATATGATTTGGGACTCCTCATACGTAATGGAGTTAGGCAAATATTTCAACTGCACTATATCATATCTAGTACAGAAGTAATATGGGAAAATTATCTTTGTCTTATGTTGGCTGAGACATACATCCATATGATGGGAGTGTATAATCTACTTTGGGCCAACACCCAACACGCCTAGTACTAGCTAGACAAAGTTTAATTAATTTTCGGATTAAGCCAATACAAAGGACTAGCATAACTTGATTTGCTTGGTCTAATTCTGACATGCGCATCTACTAGTACCCTAACCATGTATGATGCTACCTAGCCAGTGCATATTTAATATATTTGGCTGAGCGCATGAAAAGTTTGATTCTTCTAGAATTTAATACTACCTGGCTAATTAAACCCCTATGTTGATCAAGGTTGAGTAGCTAGGCAAATGGCATGCATCAATATTTTATTTGATCTTTGTTTCAGACCTACACGGCTAGCAGAACATTGGCTATACTATCACCTTAGATGGAGGAGAATGGTCTTGATTACTACAACATTGCAATGTGAATTTTATTTGTACATCTATCCTTGATTTGTATCAACATGGATATCGGAATCGCCATGCGACCGAACCAATGATGATTTTAATTAATATGTGCACCTAATTTGTATCATCATAGGACCAATGATCACTATGAGACCAAAGTAGGCTTTGGTTGATTATCCCGATTTGTATCTTCATGGGATTTTACCATGAGACCAAAACAAGGGATATATTAATTTGGGCAAGTCAGAGCAATATGTGCAATCCAATCAATATCTATTTTAGTTCTATTCTTGAATTGTATCACATGAGACCCAAAGATCATCATGAGACCAAACAAGATATGAACTTTGGTTCTATTCTTGAGTGTATCACATGAGATCAAAGATCATCATGAGACCAAACAAGATATGAACTTTGGATTATGAAGGGATTTGAAACTAGAAAATATATGTGTTGTATGGAGCAACAATCACCATGGGAGCAGGAGAGTATGAACCTTCTTTTTATTACCTTTGCGTAGAGATGTAGGAGCGCCGGGTGTTCCTTCGGCAGCGTCGGCGACGATCGGCCGGCAACGTGTACAGCGAGCGGCCGGCAACGCGTATGTGCGAGTATAGCCTAGCAGCAGCGTGGGCGGGTACTTTTTAGGCAGCAGCGATGGACTGATTTGGTGATTCTTGATGGATGATTCGCGAATTGTGATTAGGCAGCAGCGATGGACTGAAGCGGTGATTGCTGGTTTTGGCGATTGATGGAAGAGGAGTGTGATGGAGTGTAGTGGAAGAGAGCTAACGATTTTACCTCATTTTCTCACCTTGGTGTTGAAGATGATTGGACAAACCGGCAACGTACTGGTGCTATACCGCGGCAACTAGACAACAACACCTATGGTAGGGCGTATGTCGAGCGGCCGGAGGCGAGCGATACAGTGACGAACGGCCAGCGACGTGTTTCGGCGACGAGCAGCCCGGCGGCCTATGTAGTCGATGGCGGCAGCGTATATGTGGACGCGCGTGAGCAAGCTATGGTAGGCGAGCATCACAGGCGCGGGTGGATTTCGGCAGCAGCAATGGGCGAGCGTGTGCCAGCGATGGACTGGAACGGAGCGCTCCCGTATGCCGAAGGGTCTGCTGTTTATATAGATCCCGATGACAAGGACTGCTTGGTGGAGAGTTACGATCGACTCGGACGTGCACGTCGTGTGAGCGAACGTGGGCATCGGGAGATCGTGGGCATGGAGGAAACTTGGCCGGGTAGTTTTCTTTACGTGGTCAGCTCCTCTTACCCTGATTCTAATGGCCGGATTCTGACAGCGCCGGCCGATTAATCGTGATGATGAGATGTGCATGCAGGCTTGGCAGCCATGCATGCCTAAATGTTGTCGTTGCATGCATGGGCTAGTTAATTAGGATGGGCTTCAATTATTTTGCATGCACGATTAAGCATATACATGATGGTTGTGAATCATGCAAGCACACATGTATATATACAGTATTGCATGTATGCTTCTATTTTGCTAGTGGAAGTGGACATATGGTCTGATCAGGTTAGCTTTGCGTTTGGGTAGCATGTAAGCTATCCGTGTAACATCAACTGTCTTACTTAGTCAGCTGACAGTCAATCTTTGGTGGTTAGCGTATAGATTATTTCTCTATGCCTCTCATTATCCTTTTGGTAACAAGCAGTTATATTCTTTTAGGAATTTCACATGTTGCCAGAGAGAAACACCGAATTTGTTCTATATGAGTATCATTTAAAATTTACGCCGCGTGCCCAGGACGGTGATGATTTAGGTCAATAATACAATGTCGTTTCCAGCGACGGGGGCATACGCATGAAAGCTCATGTCCTAAAATTGCCTTTTTGATAGTTATGATAGAACTTTTATAAGGATCTCATTTGTTTATTTATGTTCATAATTCTTGGCTTATTTTCATAATATGTGCCAAAACCCGTGTCAACAGATGCCCCTCGAGGTCTGGATTTGAATTAGATTTTGATTCAGATTCAGAGCTCGAAAGATATATGCATGTGATATTTGAAAAAGGTAATGATTTAGAATTTTACGTGTCTAGGATGTTTTCTTTTACCACTAGAGATTTGGTATAATTCTAGGCATGGTACATTGATTTTAAGATCCCTTTGCGACTTTAGATGAGATAAAGGGTCGAAAGTGTTGAAAATCTTTCACCTCTATTGTTTGTTTTACCACGTCCGGGTAATTTCATTTAACTAAATTATTTCCGTGACCATTTTTCCAATTGTGGCCATATAATCATGTTTACCACAATGACAGAACCGTTCACTTATTTGCTTGTGTTCTTGTTGTAAGAAGGCAAGCTCATGGTATAGTTCCAAAGGAAAACTTTTTATGGTGCGTTGGCCAGTATGATGGTAGGCTCGTATAGCAGTGGGGCACTTTTAAATATGATGCTTACAGATTAGGCTCACTAAGCATTGGAGCATTTTTGGGTGCTCCAGTTTAAGTTCGCAAAACATTTGAGCAATATTGTAAATATTTAAATCTTGTGTATCATGCTTTTGGTGTAGGCTAGTATAGAATTTGATAATTTTAAATTTTGATATAACGCATATAGTTTAGGCTCATATAGCATTTAGAGCATTTTAAATTTGCATATGACGCTTGTAGTTTGGGCTTGCATATCATTGGAGCATTTTAAATTTGCATATGACGCATATAGTTTGGGCTAGCATAGCATTGGAGCATTTTAAATTTGCATGTGACACATATAGTTTAGGTTCACATAGAATTGGAGCATTTTAAAATTCCATATGATGCTTATAGTTTTGGCTCTAGTAGCATTGGAGCATATTTGATTTTCTTTATGCCAATAGTTTGGCTCATATAGCATTGGAGCAATTTTCGTATGATGCTTATAGTTTAGGCTCTTATAGCATTGGAGCATATTTTGAATTTTAATGCCAATAATTTAGGCCCATTTGGTATTGGAGCGCATTTTTTATTTATAATGCTAATAGTTTAGGATCGTATAGCATTGGATGAATTTAAATTTTCATATGATGCTTAGAGTTTTGGCTCTTATATAATTGGAGCATTTTAAACTTAGAGATTAATGCACGGGAGGTCCCTAAAGTATGGGGCGCACCGTATGCAGGTCCCCGAAGTATAAAAGGCGTTGGTGTCAGTCCCTGATGTTTTTAAGTGATGCACCGCAGGTCCTAAACGTCTTTGACCGTGCATTGACCGGTGCCACGTAGGAAGAAATGCCACGGTGGCAAACCGCCTGGTGCTCGGTCAAAGACGTTTAGGACCTGCGGTGCATCACTTAAAAACATCGTGGACTGAGCCAACGCCTTTTATACTTTGGGGACCTGCATACAGTGTACCCCATACTTTAGGGACCTCCCGTGCATTCTGACTACCTTGCTTTTATCTCAGTATCGACAACAATAATTGACTCTATATGTTGTTAGTTTTGATTATTTCATAGTATTGATCCACTCTTTACAGCGCATATGTGATGTGCAAATTCATCGCTCTGTAATACATTTTGAATTTTAGTGTAAATTTTGACACAAAAATTTGAACTAAAAAAGACAAAATACACTAAAAATGAAATCCCACCGGGATCCCACCTTGACACCCTTGGATGTAATTTTATGACTCATATTACTCTACAGTTATATTGTACATTTGATAAGCTATCATCAGCACATATGTATTTGTATGCCATGTATGTACATTTTTTTTTTTGCGAATTCATGTATGTACATTTTAAGTTGAAGAAAGCGTGGGGAAACCTACAGTAATACTGCCTCTGATCCTTTTTAATTGACTTGGATTTTGTATAAAGTTATAATAAATCTGAGTCAATTAAAAGGGATTGGAGGGAGTAGCTCCTGTTACAGGGCACATTATTTGGAGATTAATGCACGGGAGGTCCCTAAAGTATGGGGCGCACCGTATGCAGGTCCCCGAAGTATAAAAGGCGTTGGTGTCAGTCCCTGATGTTTTTAAGTGATGCACCGCAGGTCCTAAACGTCTTTGACCGTGCATTGACCGGTGCCACGTAGGAAGAAATGCCACGGTGGCAAACCGCCCGGTGCTCGGTCAAAGACGTTTAGGACCTGCGGTGCATCACTTAAAAACATCAGGGACTGAGCCAACGCCTTTTATACTTTGGGGACCTGCATACAGTGTACCCCATACTTTAGGGACCTCCCGTGCATTAATCTCAGCAAATAATGTGCCCTGTAACAGGAGCTACTCCCTCCAATCCCTTTTAATTGACTCAGATTTATTATAACTTTATACAAAATCCAAGTCAATTAAAAAGGATCAGAGGCAGATACTCGTAGGTTTCCCCACGCTTTCTTCAACTTAAAATGTACATACATGAATTCGCAAAAAAAAAAATGTACATACATGGCATACAAATACATATGTGCTGATGATAGCTTATCAAATGTACAATATAACTGTAGAGTAATATGAGTCATAAAATTACATCCAAGGGTGTCAAGGTGGGATCCCGGTGGGATTTCATTTTTAGTGTATTTTGTCTTTTTTAGTTCAAATTTTTGTGTCAAAATTTACACTAAAAATTCAAAATGTATTACAGAGCGATGAATTTGCACATCACATATGCGCTGTAAAGAGTGGATCAATACTATGAAATAATCAAAACTAACAACATATAGAGTCAATTATTGTTGTCGATACTGAGATAAAAGCAAGGTAGTCAGAATGCACGGGAGGTCCCTAAAGTATGGGGTACACTGTATGCAGGTCCCCAAAGTATAAAAGGCGTTGGCTCAGTCCCTGATGTTTTTAAGTGATGCACCGCAGGTCCTAAACGTCTTTGACCGAGCACCAGGCGGTTTGCCACCGTGGCATTTCTTCCTACGTGGCACCGGTCAATGCACGGTCAAAGACGTTTAGGACCTGCGGTGCATCACTTAAAAACATCAGGGACTGACACCAACGCCTTTTATACTTCGGGGACCTGCATACGGTGCGCCCCATACTTTAGGGACCTCCCGTGCATTAATCTCCATTATTTGCTGAGATTAATGCACGGGAGGTCCCTAAAGTATGGGGTACACTGTATGCAGGTCCCCAAAGTATAAAAGGCGTTGGCTCAGTCCCTGATGTTTTTAAGTGATGCACCGCAGGTCCTAAACGTCTTTGACCGAGCACCAGGCGGTTTGCCACCGTGGCATTTCTTCCTACGTGGCACCGGTCAATGCACGGTCAAAGACGTTTAGGACCTGCGGTGCATCACTTAAAAACATCAGGGACTGACACCAACGCCTTTTATACTTCGGGGACCTGCATACGGTGCGCCCCATACTTTAGGGACCTCCCGTGCATTAATCTCTTAAACTTACATGCGATGATTATAGTTTTGGCTCCTATATCAGTGGAGCAATTTAAATTTTCATACGTATATGTCCATATGGAGCTATCGGTTTATACTCATGTAGCTTTGGAGTCTTTTCATGAAACTAGAATTTTGTACTTATGTTGCTATTGCGCCTTTCCATTTTGTATATCCTCCTACATGAAGACAACACATCACCGTGGATAATTTTAGGCTCTAGCCATGGGCACATCAACAACAAAAAATGGTTGCGTAGCCATGTCTCAATTTTTTGTTTATTCCTATCCGGATAGCTTCGATTCATACGAAATGTCATGGCCAAGCATGGCTTATATTACTCCACCTTGTAATAATTCCCACTCGGTGATGCCTATAGTCTTTTTGTTCGGGAGAGGCACCACTCTTGCATTTCTTCACAAATCTTGATCGCGCATGGTGCGGATTTTCTGTACCAAAGTTATTTTCAAACCTGATAAAGTTTTAACCAGTTGGGACAATACTAAGGCTCCATTTGTGGGAAGTATCTTGACATGCTGTGAGGAATTTGGGTATATGATCATGATGAGATCCAGAACCAACGAACCTTTTGAATCGGCTTTGCTGGTAGTTGTTGCACAAAGGATTAATGCAATATTTGGTGGGTAAGGTAGAATTTTGTACCTTGGCATAATGTCATGCTATATTTACATATATTGATCCTTAAAACTTTAATTATCTAGAAGCGACTTGTTCATTCTTTTGTACGTGTGTGTGTGGGTGTGTGTTGTTCGCCAACTGGTTTCAAAGGATTGCAATTTCTTCCACCTTTTACTGTAGCTCGAGGTGGAGTTAAATCAACTGCTCCTAGGACTTGTTTCGTTTGAATATCTACATCAGTATGATCTTTTTAATCTTTCTTTGATGTTTGAGTGTAGTTAATTTTATTCACTCCTAATATTTTCATCAAATAGATAAGATATGGAGCTAAAGAAATCCACCATTTTCCTTCTATGGGAGGTGATGTATATGTAGGTATTGTTATATATGTTTTCAACATCAAGATATGGAGCTAAAGAAATCCACCATTTTCCTTCTATGGGAGGTGATGTATATGTAGGTATTGTTATATATGTTTTCAACATCAAGAATATCTTCTCATAGGCTTGTCTCCACCAACTTTGATTAAAAAAACACTTTAAGGCTGAGTTCGCCTCAAGTATATGGAGATAATTTACATGGGCTTGTCTAAAGCTCCATAGAATGTATAGAGGATGTGTCAGGGGGCGAACAAATTTTCCTGTTCACGTGATACATGCTCTAACCATGCACATTATGATAAGGCAAGGTTAAAATGCCCAAGCATATTGGAAGCACACTATTGTTTTCTAAGTTTGAGCTATGTTCCATGTGTGACTCTGCGGATGAACTTAATGATCTCCTGAAAATATTATCTTTAAGAAATTACCTTTCATTTACTTCGGATAGACCTGCGCATTTTGTGGTTGTAGGATACTTTTCCAGCAAGGTGGAAGATCTTCGATATGTCATCTCCATGTTTCCCTTTAGCTTCTTCTATGCCTCAAGAGTTTTAACATGCACCATAATCCATTTTGGTTGTATGACCTCAATATAGCTTGTGTAATCAGGGGCCACTAAAGGTGCTAATAGCACATCCAACAAGAACAACTTAAAATAGAAATTGGGTGAATAATTTCTGATTTTCACCCTTCATTGCTTTTGTAAGGTCACTGATATTTGCGTGCAACACTATTTATTTGTGCGCCTATAGTTTGGCCAGCTCTATCATGCACCATATTCTTTTAATGGCGAGCCATTAAGCCATTCTATATCTTTGATGAGGCTAATATGAACCATTTGGTCCCAAAAAAAAATGATCTTTTAGCCTCGTAGGTATTTTCAGTGCGCCCTATTTTATGCTTACCAAGGTAAATTTGTTTGTGTGTGTCTTATTTATTTTGGCATCTATTTTTTATTTGAGCAATGTCAAGACTTGCAACTTGTTGGAGTTTTATTGGTTGCATCACATTTTAGACTCGTAAGATATATGAGTAATCCTTTTTAATACCACAATTTATAGTCATAAGATACTGGAGATATTTTATTTTACTCGTTTCTAAGTCTATACTCATATGAGTGTGGAGTGATTTCTTTTAAGTTCGCCACAATTTATACTTGTGATGGCGTGGAGTTGTTTTTTATTTGCCCCAGTTTATACTCATGATGGTATGGAGTAATTTTTATACATATATTTTCCCCAGTTTACACTCATGATGGTTTGGAGTCACTTTCCTTTATATTCGCCCCAGTTTATACTCGTGATGGCGTGGAGTAAATTTTCTTTATATTTACCCCAGTTCGTGATGGCATGGAGTAAATTTGTTTTTTCTATTTGCCCCAGTTCATACTCATGATGGCGTGGAGTAATTTCCTTTATATTTTATTTTGAATTTTGCAATCAGTTTAGACTCGTGAATGCTAGGAGTAAATTTGTTTTTTATATTTGCCCAGTTTATACTCGTGATGGCGTGGAGTAGATTTTCTTTATATTTTATTTTGAATTTTGCAATCAGTTTAGACTCGTGAATGCTAGGAGTGATTTTTCTATATACCATTTTTGAATTTTGCAATCAGTTTAGACTCGTGAATGCTAGGAGTAAATTTGCTTTTTATATTTGCCCCAGTTTATACTCGTGATGGCATGGAGTAGATTTTCTTTATATTTTATTTTGAATTTTGCAATCAGTTTAGACTCGTGAATGCTAGGAGTGATTTTTCTATATACCATTTTTGAATTTTGCAATCAGTTTAGACTCGTGAATGCTAGGAGTAATTTTGTGACTCATGTACTTTTAATATCATCTCATAGTTTATACCCATAAGATTTTGCAGTTGTTTAAATATGATCACAATTTATACTCATAGGATTGTTGAGTAATTTTCATATCATCGCAGTTTATACTCATAAAATTTTGGAGTAAGATTTGAAGTATTTTTTTTAATATCGTCACAATTTATACTCGTAAGATGTTTGAGTAATCTTTCATATCATCACAGTTTATACTCATAAGATGTCAGAGTATTTTCCATATCACCACATTTTATAATCGTAAGGTTTTGGAGTATTGTTGTAATTAATATCATCATATTTTATATAGGTTGTTGGGGTACTTTTAATATCATCACAGTTTATACTCATGAGATGTTGGAGTATGTGATATCATCACATTTTATACTCGTAAGATTTTGGAGTAATTTTTATCATCATCACAGTTCATACTCGTAAGATTTTGGAGTATTTTTTAATATCATCGCAGTTTATACTCGTAAGAGGTTGGAGTATTTTTTTAGTATCACACAGTTTATACACATAATATTTTGGAGTATTTTGTAATATGGCATAGTTTATACTCATAAGGATTTGGAGTTTTTTTTAATATGGCACAGTTTATACTCATAAGGATTTGGAGTATTTTTTAATTTTGCATAGTTTATACTCATAAGGATTTGGAGTATTTTTTTATTTGGCATAGTTTATACTCATAAGGATTTGGAGTAATTTTTTTTTCTAATTTGGCACGGTTTATACTCATAAGGATTTGAAGTATTTTGTAAGATGGCATAGTTTATACTCATAAGGATTTGGAGTTTATTTTTAATATGGCATAGTTTATACTCATAAGGATTTGGAGTACTCTTTTATTTACATGAGGCTGGCAGTTTATACTCTTGCAACATTGGAGTAATTTCTCTCATCTATTTCTTTTAAATGAAGCCCTTAGTTTATACTCTTACAGCCCGCGAGTGTTAGCGGATTACGGAGCCTAATGTTGGCAAAAAAAAATTGTGGTACTCTTGAAGAGCATTTTAGGTGAAGAGGATTTAGAATAAGTTAGGAAAGTGAGGATATTTGATACCATAGTTTATACTCATAAGGATTTGGAGTATTTCATCTCACATATTTTTTCTTTGCATGAGGTGGCTGAAGGTTTATACTCGCTCAACCTTGGAGTATTTATTTCATACAATATAGGATGCATGATCTCGACAGTTTATAGTCATGTGACATTGGACTGATTTCATCAATTCAGGGTACCTTTTGTAAGACATGAGAAAGTTACATATCTTAGAAAAAATTGGATGAACATTCTTATATGTGCCAAGTAATAGTGGCACCTTTTTATATTCTCAAGGTTCCACATGTCCCCATGTTTGCAATTTTTATTAATTTTTTATGATCAATATGGATGCCATATTTTGTAATTATGACACTAAATTCTTTTGTTGTCACAAGAAACCCAAAATGCACATTTTTTGGGCTCAATTTTTAAAACTCATTTTGCATGTGGCACTTAGATACCACAGTAAGCTAATTTTCATGATCCTGATCATGCCTTGAATTCACGACAGTATCATCGAACAAAAAATCAACTCATTTTTTGATGCAAGTCCACTTCCATCTCATGATGATGGCCTGGTGGAGATATCATAATACTTTTGTTTCTTTTGATTGCATTATACATTTTTGTATGTTTATAACCTCTTCATTATTGTACAGAACTCAGGTCCACCCATTTTAATGGGACCTAAGATATATAACCAGTGATACAGATATATCGCCGGCGAACCTCAAAACTAGTGTACGCATCCATAAATGCATACTTGATCTTCTCATGGTTGAGGTTGGAGCTCTCTCACATACTCACGCTACCACCTTTTTCTTTGTTGAGCTTTACCTTTTTTTTATCCACCTTCTTTTCGAGTTTATCTAATGAAAACAAAATTAGGCCTTCTATGTGACCATGTAACCTTATGCCAATTTTTGTATGTCGTTAATGTTTTTTTTTGAAACTCAGGTTACAAAACTTGAGCTTTCTTATGTCATCGCCGATAGCATCCCCCGCAAATTGGATTTTTTTTTTGGCGAGGAACCAATGGAGGACTGGGGGTATGGAACTCCATACATGAGCTTGATCCGTCTCTTGGCTTGATAGAGAAGTTTGCTCCTCAACCTGAATATATCTCCGCTACTCTTTTGTGTGGATATATCTAGTATACTCACAATCAAGGCCCACCACACGGTGTTTAGGGTGGTTTAAATATGGTTTCCAAATGATGTTAATAAAGGCAGCAATTGTTGATAGGATGCTAGTCACCGGTTTGTCTGGATCCTAAGACAATCCTTGTTGATGTCGAAATGGTGATCCAAGAAATTGTTTTCCATATTCTTGGAGAAGTGGAAACATATTTTGCCGATTGTAGCATAGATATAGTAGATAATACGATATTTCCTTCTTCGATGTTGATGTTGTACCTGATTACACGAACCCTCAGTGGATAAATGTAGCATTGAAGATGAGAGGGGATTTACAATGATGTTTTCGAGTCCACATGACTAGTTCTAGAGTCATGAGAATACTTGTGTGTTGCTTTAGAGAACGCTTCAATGGGTTTATGGACCACTGAATGAACAAACCCGCAAGCATCAAGTTGAAATTTATTCTAACAATTGATGGGGTTTCCTATTGACGACGCATTAGGAAATATGGCCACAATGTCACCTCCTTTCCATGTTTGTTGCATTGGTGTTTGTGCACCTTCCTTTTTTTTTTGTTTGCAATGAGTGGCGAAAATTCAAAATAGATTGAATAATGCTACCTTTTCCTTGTTCTTGCAAAACTAGTAGGTTGATAGCCCCATTTACAGCTTTTCCTTATAGGCATGGAGTTTGGGTATGAGTCATAGGCTCATAGACTCATGGCCATTAGCACACCACGAGCATGTTGTTTATAAGCAGATCTCATATTCTGCCTTGGAGACTTTGAAAGGACAGAAGCGAACCCCTCTATTAATGTAGAGAAGACCTCCTTTTCTTATCCTTGTTTAATTGTTGATGGGTTAGCGCTTCTACGCAAACTTGTATTAGTAATGACCGCAAAGGACCAAATGGCATATCAGACCAAAGGGATCCAATTTGAAGAGTCACGAACTATTCACTTGTCCCTCCATACCATGGAAAATTGAGGAACCATATATTAGTCCTCTCGAATTTCGATGTATATGTAAAATATATTATAGGAACCCATATGTTGTATGCTATGCTGGAATTTCAAAGATGAGGGGATAAATATGTCCCACCGGGCGTGCCAGAATCTGATGACGGGAAAATGGCGGCGACAAAAATAGCTAATGTACGCGTCCACGTCATAGAGACAGATAGTAATTTTAGATGCGTAGTGCATAAGATAAATAAAAGATATCAAACATTGCAGGTACTTTATTTCCAGAACTCTTACATTTACATAAAAGAACTGTTAATTACATCTCCGGAGAGAAAACCCCTGATTAAGAATTCCAACAATAGCTATTACATGACACTACAACATATGGGTACTACGAGTTGTAGAAACTAAAGTTCTCCTCGCTTCCGCTGCCGTCGTCGTCGTCGTCTGCTCGTGGAGCACTTCATCTTCTTTAAGTTATCATGTTTTTGGCATCATTTATATTTAGTGTATAAGTCTCATTTTTCACTTGCACTAGTATAAGAGGTACAAGCAGAATATTTGACACTTGTACTAGTTTGGGAAGTACAAGTAAAGCGCATGCATCAGATATATACTATATTCAGTCGGCTTAGATCATAAAGTATACTTTTAATTGTCCATGAGGTTGTTTCATTAGCCAACCAATAAGAGCATCAGAATGGTGCATGCGATTTTGGCCCTGGGCCATGCACAATGATTTTCTATATGCATCGGTAGCTATTCTATATCTAGATCTGCATATTTTTTTCTAGTACGAATGGGTGTAGTACTGTTTAGTACTAATGGGTCTACAGGATGTACATAGTTTAATATTTTATTTCCTTTCGACATGAGAGTATTTGAGGAATGCAAGCTACCCGATTATAACTCAGACTAACCTGCATCTATTTTTGTTTAATTTTGGTCTTGCATACACGTTGAGGTATGTGCAAGTGGATATTATCATGGGGGCTGCTGATCCATTTTCAGGAATTTTATAGCAGCAGATACATATATGCAGACTTTTGAATGCCATTTGGAGCATGATAGCTCATATGGAGAGCTTAGTTCATTTTGTATTCTAGACTAGATAAATCTATTTCAGCGATCCGCCTAGCTAGCTGGACTTTGTTGTACATTTTAAATTGTACCATGATTTATTATATGGCGCATGCTATATTTTTAACATGCAACAAGTTTAATTTCTACTCAACTTCATTATATTACTAGCATGATGGTTAGTGAAAAAATGCAAGTTGATTTGGCTAGGCACAATTTTACCCAACATTTTTTGGATAGGTGTGCGGCATGAGAATTTGATTAACTTTGGCTTCACTTGTATTATTACTAGCGCCGTGTAGCGATATGCCCACGTGTAGCATAACCGAGTGAAGTATGGTTCTTTCTTCTTAGTTGTATCATCACTAGCATAGCATAGCATGTAGTGTGACCAAGCAGGAGTATATGTTGATTTGTGAGCATGCGGACTTTTTATTGAGTATATGCATGCAACTTGACGGTGATATATGATTTCAACACCTATGCCAACGCACTAGTTTTGTATGAGAGACTAGTGTTTCTATATGAACATATTTCATTAAGTTTTACTTCACTTGTATTATTACTAGCGCCGTGTGGCAATATGCCCACGTGTAGCATAACCGAGTGAAGCATGGTTATTTCTCTTAGATTGTATTATCACTATCATAGCATAGAATGTACGCTTGTAGTGTAACCAAACAAGAGAATATTTATCTATTTATATTTTACATGGGCATGATGACAATTATTAATTCAGTCAAGCTATATGCGGCTAAACTATACATAAAATAAATGTCATGCATGATTACTTGATTGTCATATTCATTTTAGCACTAACAGTATGGTGTACCAGATATCATATATGATTTGGGACTCCTCATACGTAATGGAGTTAGGCAAATATTTCAACTGCACTATATCATATCTAGTACAGAAGTAATATGGGAAAATTATCTTTGTCTTATGTTGGCTGAGACATACATCCATATGATGGGAGTGTATAATCTACTTTGGGCCAACACCCAACACGCCTAGTACTAGCTAGACAAAGTTTAATTAATTTTCGGATTAAGCCAATACAAAGGACTAGCATAACTTGATTTGCTTGGTCTAATTCTGACATGCGCATCTACTAGTACCCTAACCATGTATGATGCTACCTAGCCAGTGCATATTTAATATATTTGGCTGAGCGCATGAAAAGTTTGATTCTTCTAGAATTTAATACTACCTGGCTAATTAAACCCCTATGTTGATCAAGGTTGAGTAGCTAGGCAAATGGCATGCATCAATATTTTATTTGATCTTTGTTTCAGACCTACACGGCTAGCAGAACATTGGCTATACTATCACCTTAGATGGAGGAGAATGGTCTTGATTACTACAACATTGCAATGTGAATTTTATTTGTACATCTATCCTTGATTTGTATCAACATGGATATCGGAATCGCCATGCGACCGAACCAATGATGATTTTAATTAATATGTGCACCTAATTTGTATCATCATAGGACCAATGATCACTATGAGACCAAAGTAGGCTTTGGTTGATTATCCCGATTTGTATCTTCATGGGATTTTACCATGAGACCAAAACAAGGGATATATTAATTTGGGCAAGTCAGAGCAATATGTGCAATCCAATCAATATCTATTTTAGTTCTATTCTTGAATTGTATCACATGAGACCCAAAGATCATCATGAGACCAAACAAGATATGAACTTTGGTTCTATTCTTGAGTGTATCACATGAGATCAAAGATCATCATGAGACCAAACAAGATATGAACTTTGGATTATGAAGGGATTTGAAACTAGAAAATATATGTGTTGTATGGAGCAACAATCACCATGGGAGCAGGAGAGTATGAACCTTCTTTTTATTACCTTTGCGTAGAGATGTAGGAGCGCCGGGTGTTCCTTCGGCAGCGTCGGCGACGATCGGCCGGCAACGTGTACAGCGAGCGGCCGGCAACGCGTATGTGCGAGTATAGCCTAGCAGCAGCGTGGGCGGGTACTTTTTAGGCAGCAGCGATGGACTGATTTGGTGATTCTTGATGGATGATTCGCGAATTGTGATTAGGCAGCAGCGATGGACTGAAGCGGTGATTGCTGGTTTTGGCGATTGATGGAAGAGGAGTGTGATGGAGTGTAGTGGAAGAGAGCTAACGATTTTACCTCATTTTCTCACCTTGGTGTTGAAGATGATTGGACAAACCGGCAACGTACTGGTGCTATACCGCGGCAACTAGACAACAACACCTATGGTAGGGCGTATGTCGAGCGGCCGGAGGCGAGCGATACAGTGACGAACGGCCAGCGACGTGTTTCGGCGACGAGCAGCCCGGCGGCCTATGTAGTCGATGGCGGCAGCGTATATGTGGACGCGCGTGAGCAAGCTATGGTAGGCGAGCATCACAGGCGCGGGTGGATTTCGGCAGCAGCAATGGGCGAGCGTGTGCCAGCGATGGACTGGAACGGAGCGCTCCCGTATGCCGAAGGGTCTGCTGTTTATATAGATCCCGATGACAAGGACTGCTTGGTGGAGAGTTACGATCGACTCGGACGTGCACGTCGTGTGAGCGAACGTGGGCATCGGGAGATCGTGGGCATGGAGGAAACTTGGCCGGGTAGTTTTCTTTACGTGGTCAGCTCCTCTTACCCTGATTCTAATGGCCGGATTCTGACAGCGCCGGCCGATTAATCGTGATGATGAGATGTGCATGCAGGCTTGGCAGCCATGCATGCCTAAATGTTGTCGTTGCATGCATGGGCTAGTTAATTAGGATGGGCTTCAATTATTTTGCATGCACGATTAAGCATATACATGATGGTTGTGAATCATGCAAGCACACATGTATATATACAGTATTGCATGTATGCTTCTATTTTGCTAGTGGAAGTGGACATATGGTCTGATCAGGTTAGCTTTGCGTTTGGGTAGCATGTAAGCTATCCGTGTAACATCAACTGTCTTACTTAGTCAGCTGACAGTCAATCTTTGGTGGTTAGCGTATAGATTATTTCTCTATGCCTCTCATTATCCTTTTGGTAACAAGCAGTTATATTCTTTTAGGAATTTCACATGTTGCCAGAGAGAAACACCGAATTTGTTCTATATGAGTATCATTTAAAATTTACGCCGCGTGCCCAGGACGGTGATGATTTAGGTCAATAATACAATGTCGTTTCCAGCGACGGGGGCATACGCATGAAAGCTCATGTCCTAAAATTGCCTTTTTGATAGTTATGATAGAACTTTTATAAGGATCTCATTTGTTTATTTATGTTCATAATTCTTGGCTTATTTTCATAATATGTGCCAAAACCCGTGTCAACAGCTGGTGAGGACGGGAGCCCCATCGGCGCCGCAGCAGGGCCTGCACGTGGCCAAGGGTGCCATGCTTCTGCATGTGCCATCCGCCTCCGACTCCAGCCTTGGCTCGGCTGGCACTATGGAGCAGGCGTGGCTCCGCGCCGACTCCTACGAGGTGACCAGCCGGGAGGGGAACCCCGGCCAAGCATCGGTGGAGATGTTCTTCTCCAGCCTGCAGGCCAACCTCAAGGCCAGGGCTGCCGAGGCCGCGGCCAACGTTGCCAAGGTGGAGGAAGCCGGCAAGGTAAGCTTCATCTGTTTTTTGATTTGGTTATCATCCTGGTAGCCCTCCGAGGCATGGGCCGGCTGCTCGGAGCCGGTCCGGGTTTCGCCTAGCTGACTGTTTTTCTCTTTTCCTTAGGCTGTGATGGATCGGCGCACCACTCTGTACAACCGCGCCGTGACCCATTACCACAAGGCCAAGCTGGACCGGGCCGACTTGGCTCGCGAGCTTGCGACCGTCAAGGGTAAGATCTTGTTTCTTCCGACTCGATGTCTTCTTTCTTTTTAGTCTTCGTTGGCTGACGTTTCTTTCCGGCTACCTCGCAGTTGAAGCCGCCAAGGTCCCGCGGCTGGAGGCGGATCTCCGGGTTGCTCGCGCCCAGTGCGCCGAGAGCGAGGAGGCGGGCCGATCTGCCACCGCCAAGCTCAAGCTGGCTGAGCAGGAGCTGACGCGGCTGCGCCTGCTGGAGCAGAACCATCTCACTGAGCTCGCCTCCCTTAGGACGGCGGAGAAGGAGAAGGTGGAGGATCTGAGCCGGCGGCTGACTGAGGTGGAGAAGCAGCGGCTTGCGCTGCAGGAGGAGGTCACCACCAAGTCCACGGAGCTGACGGCTACCGCCAAGCGCTGGACGGACGAGATTGGCGCGCTTGATCGCGGCTTGTCGGGTGAGTGCATCTCTATGTTCCTTTCCCTTTGCCGGCTTTCGGCTGTCGGCTGCCGGCTTTCGTTGGCAGCCGGCGGCAGAAACTTCTGATTTCTTCGCTATCTCCATCTTCGGGCTGGGGGCAGTCGGTTCTTGCCGGCTGCCGCCAGGCTTTTCCTTTTGTCTTAGGACTTCGAAACTTTGCATTTTTCAGCTTATTTCGGCTTCGTTGATTTCTGACTTGCTTCTTCTTGCAGCGGCCTTCCCGGAGACGCAGGACGCGGCCTTGGCAGCCGTTGGCGTTGCGCGCGATTCCAGGAGGCGGGCGACTGGCGAGGGCAGCTCGGAGTACTTCACCATGGAGGACTACATGGCGTCGATGGCTGCCCGCGTCGAGCCCATCACCAAGCTTGGCTGGGAGCTTCGGAAGGCGGCTGAGGAGCTGGTTCCGATGCTGTGGCCTGAGGAGGCGGTGCCGCAAGATATCTCCCATCTCACCTCCTTGATGGAGCGGGCGCCGGATCGCTTCCTCGACTGGAAGGAGTCTGCCACGCGCGCTGGTGCCGACATGGCGCTGTCCTTTGTCCTCTCCTGGTACAACGAGGTGGACCTGGGGCAGCTCGAGTACCGGCGAGCCGGCGTGGAGGACAAGCTCCCGGCCGAACATAAGACCGCTCGGCTTGCCCGAGCCAGCGCCATCGCCGACTTCGTCGACAAGGGCCTCTTCGTCGCTGACCCGAACCCTCCATCTGATGAGGACTATATGGAAGATGAGGAGGCGGAAGACGAGCCCGACGACGACCCGGCAGCCGGCTCCGCTGACGCTCCTCCGGCTGGCCCTTCTCCAGCCGCTGCCTAGTTTTACCTGTCTTTCAGTTGTTCTTTTGCCAAGACAATTTATTAAATCCCCGGGATGCCGGGTGCATATGTATGAACATTATCGTCCTTTTATTATGTCACAGTTTAATGTGTTTGTTAATCATTTGTGTGCCGAGTTGCTTTCTTTCGACTCGTTCGCTTTTTCCCATCCGCCCCACTCTTTGGCTGTGCTCTTGCCGATCGTACGTCCGACTTGCGATCCGTCGCCGGATCAAGAGCGGGCCGCTGGGTGAGGCCGACAGTATTTCAGTCGAACGAGCTGAATTCGGCAATCCGGCACTTTTATGAAAAGTTGCAAGTCAACTCGCTTTTACTCTTTCCCTTAGTCGTTTTTCGCGTGCCGGCTCCCTAGGCCTTACTCCCGCCAGCCGGACAGCCGGGTTGCGGTCTGTAGCTGGATCGGAAGCCGGCTGTCGGAAACCGGATCACGTTACTGAGCCGACCGCGTGAGAGGGTTCAAGCCAATTGGCGAAACAAAGTAGAGTACGCGAAAAACTTGTCAGAAACGGCGCTCTTGGCGCGTGCTTTTTTATAGCTTACAAAAGGGATACAAGGGATACATACATTTCTGCTCTCATGTGTAAAATGGGCGGAGTAAGTTGACATTCCAGGGACGTTTAGTCTCCTCGTCAGCCTTGTCCGGCTTGTTTTTCTTAGCCTCTTGGGCATCTATGAGATAGTAGGAATCATTGCCTACTGCCTTGCTCACGATGAAGGGACCCTCCCATGGGGATGACAATTTATGCTGTCCGCTGGATCAGCCGGAGCACTAGGTCTCCTTCTCGGAATGCTAAGGGCTGGACCTTCCGGCTGTGATAGCGTCGGAGGCTCTGCTGGTAGATAGTAGATCTGGACGCAGCCAGCAGCCGGGCCTCTTCGACCAGGTCGACTCCATCTTCGCGAGCTTCTTTGGCTTCGGCTTCGGTATAGAGCTTGATCCTTGGCGCGTCGTGCTCGATATTAGTCGGCAAGACGGCTTCGGCCCCGTATACGAGGAAAAATGGTGTGAAGCTGACTGAGCGGTTTGTCGTTGTGCGCAGACTCCATAGCACATTGGGCAGCTCTTCAATCCAGCAGCCGGCTGCTCGCTCGAGCGGCTCTACCAGCCGGGGCCGGATGCCGGCTAGGACCAAGCCGTTAGCCTTCTCCACTTGTCCGTTGGACTCTGGGTGCGCCACAGAGGCTAGGGCCATCCGGATCCCCATTTCCCCGCAATAGCGAGAGAAGATGCCTTGGGAGAAATTGCTGCCGTTGTCGGTGATGATGCTGTGGGGGTAGCCGAATCTCACAATGATTTCCTTGAGGAATGCGACGGCTGTGGAGCCGTCCAGCTTCTTGATTGGCTTGGCTTCAATCCACTTGGTGAATTTGTCAATCATTACCAAGAGATGTGTCATGCCGCCTCGCGCCGTTCTGAACGGACCCACCATATCCAAGCCCCATACGGCAAATGGCCATGTGATGGGGATGGTCTTCAAGGTGGAAGCCGGCTGGTGTCTCTTCTTTGCGAAGCGCTGACAGCCGTTGCACTTCTTCACCAATTCTTCTGCGTCTCTGTGCGCAGTCGGCCAGTAAAAACCGTGCCGGAAGGCTTTGGCCACTATGGCTCTGGATGAGGCGTGATGTCCGCACTCTCCTTGATGGATTTCCCGTAGGAGTTCAATCCCTTCAGCCGGCTCGACGCACCGCTGGAACACCCCACTTACGCTGCGTTTGTACAGCTGGTGGTTGATGATGGTATAGGCCTTGGCCCTTCTCTCAATCTGCCTGGCCTAGACTCTATCATCAGGCAGCACACCATCGGTGAGGTAGGAGAGGAATTCTTGTGCCCATGAAGGTACGCATCTTATCTCGAATACGCTGACCAACAGGGCCTCCTGCGTGGGAGCTTCCGGATTCGACTGTATGGTCGTCGGGTTCGGCTTGCTAGCCGGCGGGTTCGGCTTGCTAGCCCCCGAGTTTGGCGATGAAGCCCCCGGGTTGGACTGAGAAGTCCCCGGGTTCGGCATGGTAGCCGGCGGGTTTGGCTTTGAAGCCCCCGACTTGGGCGATGAAGCCCCCGGGTTCGGCTGAGCAGCCCCCGGGTCAGCCGGCACGAATATTGAATCCGAGTCCGGTGACGGTGTGATGGACGACTTCTTGAGAACCGCCAAGGCGATGCCCGGCGGAATGGCTTGCCGGGTTGAGCCAATCTTGGACAAGGCGTCAGCCGCCTCGTTGTTTGCTCGTGGCACATGGTGGAATTCGCAGCCGTCGAAGAAGCCGGATAGCTGCTGGACATGGAAGCGGTATGAGGCCATGTTGGCGTCCTTCGCGTCCCAGTCGCCAGATGCTTGCTGTATAACCAAGTCGGAGTCGCCGAAGCAGAGTATGCGACGCACGCCAATCTCCTTGGCCAGCTTCAGCCCATGAATGAGCGCTTCATATTCCGCCACATTGTTGGATGCGGCGAAGTGGATCTGCAGGACGTAGTCCAGCCGGTCTCCCTTGGGAGAGGTGAGGACGATGCCGGCTCCCAAGCCATTGCGCATCTTCGAACCATCAAAGTGCATCTTCCAATGTGTGGAATCCGGCACAGGCGGCAGGTATTGCATCTCGGCCCAGTCGACGAAGAAGTCCGCGAGGATCTGCGACTTGATGGCTGTGCGTGGCTCGTAGAGGATGGTGTGGACGGCTAGCTCCAGGGCCCACTTGGCAACCCGGCCGTTGGCATCCTTGCTGCCGATGATTTCCGCCAAGGGCGCTGTCGCAACCACCTTGATGGGGTGCTCTTGGAAGTAGTGCTTGAGCTTCTTGGCCGCCATGTAGACGCCGTAGGTAACCTTCTGGTAGTGGGGGTAGTTTTGCTTCGACTGGGAGAGCACTTCGCTAAGGTAGTAGACTGGGCGCTGAACCAGCTGCTCCCTGCCGTCTTCTTTGCGCTCCACCACCAGGACAACGCTAACCACTCGATTGGTGGCTGCGATGTATAACAGCATCGGCTCCATTGAAGCCGGCGTTGCAAGGATTGGCGCGGTTGAGAGCACGCGCTTCAAGTCACGGAAAGCTTCCTCCGCCTGCGGTGACCAGACAAACTTGTCCGCCTTCTTCATCAACTCATACAGGGGCAGTGCCTTCTCCCCCAGCCGGCTGACGAAGCGGCTCAAGGAAGCCAGGCAGCCAGCGAACTTCTGGACGTCCTTGAGGCACTGCGGCAGTTCCATCTTCTCCAGGGCACTGATCTTCTCCGGGTTGGCTTCGATCCCTCGCTGAGAGACGAGGTAGCCAAGGAGCTGGCCAGACGGCACGCCGAATGTGCACTTGGCCGGGTTGAGCTTCATCCGAAATCTTCTCAGATTGGTGAAGGTTTCTCTCAGGTCATCAAGGAGGGTAGTCGTCTCCTTGGTCTTTACAACGACATCATCCACATATGCGTGAACGTTTCTGCCGATTTGATCCTGCAAGCATTTTTGCATGCACCTTTGGTAGGTGGCGCTCGCATTTTTCAAGCCGAACGGCATAGTCGTGTAGCAATAAGCCCCGTACGGGGTAATGAACGAAGTCTTTATTTGATCATCCGGATTCAAAGGAATCTGGTGGTAGCCTGAATAGGCATCTAGGAAAGACAACAGTTCACAGCCGGCGATCGAGTCTATGACTTGATCTATGCGCGGCGAGGGGAAGGGATCCTTCGGGCACGCCTTGTTCAGGCTGGTGTAGTCGATACACATGCGCCAGGAGCCGTTCTTCTTCAAGACCAGGACCGGGTTTGCCAACCAGTCCGGGTGCAGCACTTCCATGATGAAGCCGGCTGCCAGCAGCCGGGCGATTTCTTCACCGATGGCCTTCCTTCTTTCTTCGGCGAAGCGCCTGAGAGGCTGCTTCACCGGCTTGGCTTCAGGCCGGACGTGGAGGTGGTGCTCAGCCAACTCCCTCGGCACACCCGGCATGTCTCTTGGAGTCCATGCGAAGATGTCCCGATTCTCACGGAGGAAGCTGGTGAGCTCGCTTTCCTATTTCCTGCTCAAGCCGGCACCGATGGTGACGTACTTGTCCGGCTGCGCCGGGTCCAGCAGGATCTTCTTGGTGTTGTCGGCCGGCTGGAAGTGAGTCGTCCCAGCCGGGTTGCCCTGCAGCCGGCATGTCTGTCTGCGCGGCTTTGGCGAGGGCGACGGCGTCGTGGATGAGCTGCTTCTCGGTGGCGATGACCGGCGTCCGGGCCATCTTGGAGCTCGCGTGGCGCGAGTCCATGGAGCGGCGATAGTCGCCGGCTATGGTGATGACCCCTTTAGGGCCGGGCAGCTTCATCTTCAGGTACCCATAGTGGGGCGCCGCCATGAACTTGGTCGGGGCCGGCCTGCCCAGGAGCGCGTGGTAGGGACTCACGAGGTCCACCACCTCGAACTCGATTCTCTCGGTGCGGAAGTGGTCCGGCTTCCCGAACATCACCTCCAGCGTGATCCGGCCGATCGGCTGGCAGCAGTGGCCAGGCACGATGCCATGGAAGACGGTGGGGGTGGGGCGCAACTCGGCCTCCTGGATGCCCAGCTTGCGGGCGGTGTCGCGGTAGAGGATGTTGATGCTGCTGCCGCCGTTGATGAGGACGCGCGAGAAGCGCACGCTGCGCCGGGTTGTGCCGATGGTGGGGTCGAGGACCATGGCGTAGCTGCCCGGCTTCGGCAGGACAGCCGGTGTGTCGCGGCGATCAAAAGTGATGGCCTGCTCGACCGGTTTAGGTGCTGGGGGACCGGCGGTATGACCGCGTTGACCTCGAGGGAACGGCTCGCTAGCTCGTCTTGTCCTCGGGCTCGGAGGTGAAGATGATGTAGGTAGCATCTTCGGCCAGATATCGGCCGCCATGGTGCACTTGGTTAGCCTCGTGGTGCTCGAGGTTGGCGTTCTCTCGCGCCGGCTTGGCCACCCGGCCCGCCGGCTGGTGGAGGCGGGGGTGGAGGCGGGAGAGGTTCACCGCTTGTCGGCCGCTTCATGAAGTGGCGGTCGCGGGTGGTGTGGTTGGAGGGGTTCTTGCCGCTGTGGTACTTGCACGGCGAGTCGAGCATCTGCTCGAAGGTGTACTTCGGCTTCCACTGCCGGTCTTGCTTCGCGGCGGCTGCCGCCTGCCGCGTTGTCTGCCACGGCGGCCACATGGGCGGAGCCGTACCGGCGGTCCGGCTGGTCGCTGTGACGCTTGCCGCGGTAGTTGTCCCGCCGGCTGCCATGAGAGGCGCCGTCTGCCGGCTTGTGCTCAGCCGACTTGTGGTGGTCCCGCCTGGAGGGAGCCGGCGCTGCGTCAGCCGGTGACTTGCCGGCTTCTTCAGCCAGCGCGTACTTGTCGGCAATGGCCATGAGGGCGGCCATGGACTTGGGCTCGCTGCGGCGCAGCTTGTGCCACAGCATGGTGTTTGGCCGGCAGCCTCCCATGAAGAAGCTGATGGCTTGGATCTCGTGCACACCCTCGCAGGAGTTGCGCATCTCGCACCAGCGCTTCAGGTACGCGCGATCCGTCTCGTCCGGGCCCTTCTTGCACATCTCCAGCTATTGGGGGCGACCCGGCCGGCGGTAGCAGCCGGTGAAGTTGCTGATGAAGGCCGCCTCGAAGTCCAGCCAGCCGTTTATGCTGCCGGCTGGCAAGTTGTTGAGCCATGTGCGGGCGGAGCCGAGCAGCATGAGGGGGGAGTAGCGCACAGCCCAGCGCTTGTTGCCTTTGGCGATGCCGACTGCGGTGGAGTAGTCCTGCAGCCAGTCCTCCGGCTTGGCAGTGCCGTCGTACTTGGGGGTGTCGCGCGGGAGCTGGAAGCCATCGATCATGGGCTCGTTGATGATGCGTGGCCCAAAGCACTTTGGGCCGGCTGGCGCTTCTTCTTCCGCAATGCGGGATTCGACCAGCCGATCGAGGCGGTCTCTGGCGTCGGCGGGCTCGATGCGGGGGCCCAGCCGGTAACGAGTCGGCTGGCGTGTGCCGGCTGCTTCTGGAGCCGGCCGGTGCTGGCGGCGGGGCTCGGAGTCTTGCTCCTGGTTCCGGCTTGGGGGAGGCCGGCTGCGGCTGCTGCCGCTCGGCTGGTGGCTCGGCCGGCCCGAACTTGCGTGCGTGGCCCGGGAGTCACGATGCCGGCTTGGTGCTGGGGAGGCGGACTCGGCCGTGTCCCTGGCGCCTTCCCTGTCGTTGCCTGCAGCACCACGAGCGTGAGAAGCTCTGGGGGCATTGACATACCTGGGGTCGGCCGCCTGCCTGGTGGCTGCGTTGAGCAGCTCAGTCACCCGCTTGGTCTGGCGGCGTAACTCTTCGCCTTCAAGGCGGTTCAGCTCTTCTGCGGCGGCTTGTGCCGCGCGCATGTTCTTGTCGGGGGTGTTGTAGACGGGTAGCTCCGCGGACGGAGCCGGCGAAGGAGCGCCGTCGCGGGCGATCTCGGCGCCAAGGTCGCGGCCCCTGCGGCGGATCTGGCCGGCTCGGCTGGGCTCGTCGCCGCCTGGAGTGAGGCCGTGGGCGCGGTTGTACTCGCGCTGGGTGATCTCCATCTGGCGCTTAGCAGCAGCCAGTTCTTCGGTTTGCTTGAGGAGGAGCTGGCGGTGCGCCTCCAAATCCGCCTCGCTGGTGGTGGGGTCGCCGCCAGGCGTGAGCGGGGTGCTCAGCTTCGCCCGGACTTCGTCCAGCCGCGACGGTGGTGGTGGCGCCTTTGGGCCCGAGCCGGAGGCGTTGGGGTCGACGTTGCGCTCCAGGTTGGGGCCACGGGTGCGCGGGTTCTTGGTGGGGAGCTCCTCGCCAGCCATCATGACTTGCACGACGGCGGGGCTAGCGGTTGCGCTGCTGCCGGCTCGCGGAGGAGGGCTTGCGCAGCGCAGCACCTGCCGCGGGTAGCGCGGCGGTGCGACGGTGGCGACGTAGACGTCGTGGCCGCCGAAGGAGATGATGCTGCCGCCGGCTGGGAAGGGCCGGTCAGCGAAGCAGCCAGCGTTGTCGGCCGACGCGGTCGAGGGAGCCGAATCTCCGGATCAAGCCTCGAAGCGACTCGCTCGCCGGTGGTGATGGTGAGGCCCGTCCGGATGAAGACACCGGCCGAGGACGCTGAAGGCCCCACGGTGGGCGCCAAATGTCATGGTATCGTCACGGCATATGCCATAGGGTGGCTAATCGAAGTGGTTCCTGAGAGATCTCACGGCGGTATCCGGATGCGGGTATGGGGACGAGCGACACGGCGACGTACCCAGGTTCGAGGCCCTCCGATGGAGGTAACACCTCTACTCCTGCTATGAGTGTATATGATGATCACACAATACAATGGTGCTCCTAGAGCTGTGTCCGGCTGCTCCTGGGAGGCTAAGGGAGACGATGGTCTCTCTCAATGGGCAGCGCTAAGGGTGGAGTGAAGTGAGAATGATCGATCGATCCCCTGCACGAGAGGGGGTAGTGCGGCTTATATAGGCGCCGGCATTTTACATATAAGACCCTATAGTCTACTGGCCGGCTTGGCCAGCTTCGGCTTCCGCTCCTTCCCGAGGCGGTGACGTCAGGAGCCGTTGAGGCGTCGTGGCCTGTCCCATCCGGCTGCCAAGGTCAGCGGTATGGAGAGGAGGTGTCCCTGTCGCCGTCAGCCACTGTAGCCAGTACGGCTCGACGTAGACCATGATGGCCTGTCCGGCGCGTGGCACTATTGCTCCACAGTGCCCCGCGCTTTACGGAGGATGAAGTCAGCGTGGACTTTGGGAACCCGGATCACCAACCCGGTTCCTTCTAGTGCAAGGCTCGCCAGCCTCGAGTCGGTCTGAGGTACAAACCCCCAGTCGGATATGGCTTGTAGAAGCCGGCCCAGCTACAGCATTGGTGGCCGTAGCCAGGCCGACTAGGACCTAGAGCCAGCCGGCTTCCGGACCAGCCGGCCACGGCGCCAGCCGGCTGCTCCTCAGCCGGCCTTTGCCGCGAGCCGGCCAGTGGCCAGCCGGCTGCTCCGCGTCCATTGCCCTACCCGGGGTCTTCCCCCCGACACGTGCGGGAGGGAGACGTCGCGGTGGTGATAGGGGCGCCCACCATTGTTGCGCCTCCACCAGCGGCACGTACCACTTGTTGCGGCCCGTCCGTTGCGGAGGAGGATCCTGCACCGCCGCCGCCTGTGGACTAGCGAAGAGATGCGGCTGTGGGGGTGGAGGCGGGAGGCGGGCGCGCAGGGTTCCGCCGCAGCGGAGAGTCCAGGCAACGCCGCTGGCCGAACGAGGAATTAACCTCGTGGTTGTTGCCGGATTTCTTCATCCAGCGGGGCAGCTTCATCGTGGGCGAGATCGTAGCAATGGTGGCGGTGGTAGGAGTTCGGGAGAAGATGCGGGCGCTCCCGTGGCTTATGTGCGCTGGCCATCAATGCCGGCGCAGAAGCTGAGACGGCACGCGCAGCTTCCAGCGCCATCGGCTTCAATGCCGACGCAAGAGTCCACTGCGGCGGCCTTGATGGCAAACGCTGCCGCCGATCAGCCTTCTGCCATCGGGTCACTTCCAGGCGGGGCCGTGGCACGCGCGGCTGGACAAGCGTGCTGTCCGCGCAACGTCTGGACGACGCATCGTTTTCCCAAATTTGGGGCACGGATGGGTCGCGGCTGATGGGTCGGTATGTTTGCGTCCCCCGCTGGAGCATGCGCGAGCTGTCTATCTGTCCACGCGGACCGAAACAGACAGCCCATGATCATTTGAGTCATCCCGCTGGAGATGCCCTTAGCCGGACGGTCCAACGCAAACTGACCCATTTATCCGTAGAAACGTATTTGTGGTTAAATTTTAGCTGCGAATCTGTGCGAACACGGCGCGGAAACAATGAGCGTCCGGGCCCTTACCCTCCGGCACGCATGGCGGTGACTGCGACGCCCGAACCGCTGCCCTCCTTACGAGGTTTGAATCAATGCTCTCCATGCGCAGCCGCATCACTGCCCCTCCCTACATGGCCGCATCGCTGACCAACTGTGGCACCTCCAATGACACGCTTCGGCTTCAGTGGCAGCACCAGTACTGGCAAGCGTCATAGCTTTCACGCCACCATGAATGGCATGCGCGTGGAAAAAGCTAGGCATACATTCATAGAGGCCGCCCTGCCACTGATACGTCTCCGACGTATCGATAATTTCTTATGTTCCATGCCACATTATTGATGATATCTACATGTTTTATACACATTATATGTCATATTTATGCGTTTTCCGGAACTAATCTATTGACGAGATGCCGAAGTGCCGCTTCTCGTTTTCCGCTGTTTTTGGTTTCAGAAATCCTAGTAAGGAAATATTCTCGGAATCGGACGAAATCAACGCCCAGCATCTTAGAATCCCCGGAAGCATCCAGAACACCCGAGAGTCGCCAGGGGGGCCACAGGCCCACCAGATGATAGGGCGGCGCGGCCCAGGCCCTGGCCGCGCCACCCTAGCGTGTCACCGCCTCGTTGACCTTCTGACGCCGCCTCTTCGCCTATTTAAGCCCCCTCGACCTAAAACCTCGAGACGAAAAGCCACGGTACGAGAAACCATCCAGAGCCGCCGCCATCGCGAAGCCAAGATTTGGGGGACAGGAGTCTCTGTTCCGGCACGCCGCCGGGACGGGGAAGTGCCCCCGGAAGGCTCCTCCATCGACACCACCGCCATCTCCATCAACGCTGATGTCTCCCATGAGGAGGGAGTAGTTCTCCATCGAGGCTCGGGGCTGTACCGGCAGCTATGTGGTTAATCTCTCTCCTATGTACTTCAATACAATAATCTCATGAGCTGCCTTACATGATTGAGATTCATATGATGATGCTTGTAATCTAGATGTCGTTATGCTAGTCAAGTGAATTTTACTTATGCGATCTCCGGAGACTCCTTGTCCCACGTGTGTAAAGGTGACAGTGTGTGCACCGTGTGGGTCTCTTAGGCTATATTTCACAGAATACTTATTCACTGTTATGAATGGCATAGTGAAGTGCTTATTTATATCTCTTTATGATTGCAACGTGTTTTGTATCACAATTTATCTGTGTGCTACTCTAGTGATGTTATTAAAGTAGTTTTATTCCTCCTGCACGGTGTAATGGTGACAGTGTGTGCATCCGTGTTAGTACTTGGCGTAGGCTATGATTGTGATCTCTTGTAGATTACAAAGTTAACTATTGCTATGATGGTATTGATGTGATCTATTCCTCCTACATAGCGTGAAGGTGACAGTGTGCATGCTATGTTAGTACTTGGTTTAGTTGTGTTGATCTTTCATGCACTCTAAGGTTATTTAAATATGAACCTTGAATTGTGGAGCTTGTTAACTCCGGCATTGAGGGTTCGTTTAATCCTACGCAATGGTGTTCATCATCCAACAAGAGAGTGTAGAGTATGCATTTATCTATTCTGTTATGTAATCAATGTTGAGAGTGTCCACTAGTGAAAGTGTAATCCCTAGGCCTTGTTCCTAGATACTGCTATCGCTGCTTGTTTACTGTTTTACTACTGTTGCGTTACTACTGCTTGTTTACTCTCCTGGGCAAAGCACTTTTCTGGTGCCGTTGCTACTACTTATTCATACCACCTGTATTTCACTATCTCTTCGCCGAACTAGTGCACCTATTAGGTGTGTTGGGGACACAAGAGACTTCTTGCTTTGTGGTTGCAGGGTTGCATGAGAGGGATATCTTTGACCTCTTCCTCCCTGAGTTCGATAAACCTTGGGTGATCCACTTAAGGGAAAACTTACTGCTGTTCTACAAACCTCTGCTCTTGGAGGCCCAACACTGTCTACAGGAAAAGGAGGGGGCGTAGACATCAAGCTATTTTCTGGCGCCGTTGCCGGGGAGGAAAGGTAAAAGGTACTCACACTACGGATCTCGGCTACTAAGCTATTTTCGCCGTTGTAAGTACTCGAAGCTATTTCCTTTAGATCCTGCAATTGCATCTTTTTGTTTCTTGTTTACACTAGTTAGGCATAATGGACAACAATGAGCTTCTTATTCTATTTCCTGATTTAAGACATGGATGGTTTGATGCGAAAATTAAAAAACCTATGGAACATATTAGTATGAATGCTTTGAACACCATTGTTGCTAATGATATGGAAAATTCTAAGCTTGGGGAAGCTGGCTTTGATGAGCATGATATTTTTAGTCCCCCAAGAATTGAGGAGAAAATTTACTTTGATGATACTTTGCCTCCTATTTATGATGATTATAATGATAGTAGTCTTTTGTTACCACCTGTTATGGAGGATGAATTTGATTATGATTACAATATGCCTCCTATATTTGATGATGAGAATAATAATGATAGCTACTTTGTTGAATTTGCTCCCACTAGTACTAATAAAATTGATTATGCTTATGTGGAGAGTAATAATTTTATGCATGAGACTCATGATAAGAATGCTTTATGTGATGGTTATATTGTTGAGTTTTCTCATGACACTACTGAAAGTTATTATGAGAGAGGAAAATATGGTGGTAGAAATTTTCATGTTACTAAAACACCTCTCTATATGCTTAAAATCTTGAAGTTGAGCTTGTCTAGTTTTTCTATGCTTGTTGCATTATGCTTCTTGAATTTGTTTATTTACAAGATTCCTTTGCATAGGAAGCATGTTAGACTTAAATGTGTTTTGAATTTGCCTCTTGATGCTCTCTTTTGCTTCAACTACTATTTCTTGCGAGTGCATCATTAAAACTGCTGAGCCCATCTTAATGGCTATAAAGAAAGAACTTCTTGGGAGATATCCCATGTGTTTATTTTGCTACAGTAATTTTGTTTTATATTTGTGTCTTGGAAGTTGTTACTACTGTAGCAACCTCTCCTTATCTTAGTTTTGTTGAATTGTTGTGCCAAGTAAAGTCGTTGATAGCAAGGTTGATACTAGATTTGGATTACTGCGCAGAAACAGATTTCTTTGCTGTCACGAATCTGGGAAAAATTCTCTGTAGGTAACTCAGAAAATTATGCCAATTTACGTGAGTGATCCTCAGATATGTACGCAACTTTCATTCAATTTGAGCATTTTCATTTGAGCAAGTCTGGTGCCCCTTTAAAATTCGTCTTTACGGACTGTTCTGTTTTGACAGATTCTGCCTTTTATTTCGCATTGCTTCTTTTGCTATGTTGGATGGATTTCTTTGTTCCATTGACTTCCAGTAGCTTTGAGCAATGTCCAGAAGTGTTGAGAATGATTGTGTCACCTCTGAACATGTGGATTTTTGATTATGCACTAACCCTCTAATGAGTTGTTTTGAGTTTGGTGTGAAGGAAGTTTTCAAGGGTCAAGAGAGGAGGATGATATACTACGATCAAGAAGAGTGAAAAGTCTAAGCTTGGGGATGCCCCGGTGGTTCATCCCTGCATATTTCAAGAAGACTCAAGCATCTAAGCTTGGGGATGCCCAAGGCATCCCCTTCTTCATCGACAACATTATCGAGGTTCCTCCCCCGAAACTATATTTTTATTCCATCACAGCTTATGTGCTTTGCTTGGAGCGTCGGTTTGTTTTTGTTTTTGTTTTGTTTGAATAAAATGGATCCTAGCATTCTTTGTGTGGGAGAGAGACACGCTCCGCTGTTGCATATGGACAAGTATGTCCTTAGTTTCTACTCATAGTATTCATGGCGAAGTTTCTTCTTCGTTAAATTGTTATATGGTTGGAATTGGAAAATGATACATGTAGTAATTGCTATAATGTCTTGGATAATGTGATACTTGGCAATTGTTGTGCTCATGTTTAAGCTCTTGCATCATATGCTTTGCACCCATTAATGAAGAAATACATAGAGCATGTTAAAATTTGGTTTCCATAATTGGTCTCTCTAAGGTCTAGATAATTTCTAGTATTGAGTTTGAACAACAAGGAAGACGGTGTAGAGTCTTATAATGTTTACAATATGTCTTTTATGTAAGTTTTGCTGCACCGCTTCATCCTTGTGTTTGTTTCAAATAGCCTTGCTAGCCTAAACCTTGTATCGAGAGGGAATACTTCTCATGCATCCAAATACTTGAGCCAACCACTATGCCATTTGTGTCCACCATACTGATACGTCTCCGACGTATCGATAATTTCTTATGTTCCATGCCACATTATTGATGTTATCTACATGTTTTATGCACACTTTATGTCATATTCGTGCATTTTCTGGAACTAACCTATTAACAAGATGCCGAAGTGCCAGTTGCTGTTTTCTGCTGTTTTTGGTTTCAGAAATCCTAGTAACGAAATATTCTCGGAATTGGACGAAATCAACGCCCAGGGTCCTATTTTGCCACGAAGCTTCCAGAAGTCCGAAGAGGAGATGAAGAGGGGCCACGAGGGGGCCACACCCTAGGGCGGCGTGGCCCCCCCCTTGGCCGCGCGGCCCTGTGGTGTGGGGCCCTCGTGCCGCCTCCTGACCTGCCCTTCCACCTACTTAAAGCCTCCGTCGCGAAACCCCCAGTACCGAGAGCCACGATACGGAAAACCTTCCAGAGACGCCGCCGCCGCCGATCCCATCTCGGGGGATCCAGGAGATCGCCTCCGGCACCCTGCCGGAGAGGGGAATCATCTCCCGGAGGACTCTACGCCGCCATGGTCGCCTCCGGAGTGATGAGTGAGTAGTCTACCCCTGGACTATGGGTCCATAGCAGTAGCTAGATGGTTGTCTTCTCCCCATTGTGCTTCATTGTCGGATCTTGTGAGCTGCCTAACATGATCAAGATCATCTATCTGTAATTCTATATGTTGCGTTTGTTGGGATCCGATGAATAGAGAATACTTGTTATGTTGATTATCAAAGTTATATCTATGTGTTGTTTATGATCTTGCATGCTCTCCATTACTAGTAGATGCTCTGGCCAAGTAGATGCTTGTAACTCCAAGAGGGAGTATTTATGCTCGATAGTGGGTTCATGCCGGCATTGACACCTGGGACAGTGACAGAGAGTTCTAAGGTTGTGTTGTGCTGTTGCCACTAGGGATAAAACATTGATGCTATGTCTAAGGATGTAGTTGTTGATTACATTACGCACCATACTTAATGCAATTGTCTGTTGCTTTGCAACTTAATACTGGAGGGGGTTCGGATGATAACCTCGAAGGTGGACTTTTTAGGCATAGATGCAGTTGGATAGCGGTCTATGTACTTTGTCGTAACGCCCAATTAAATCTCACTATACTCATCATGATATGTATGTGCATGGTCATGCCCTCTTTATTTGTCAATTGCCCAACTGTAATTTGTTCACCCAACATGCTGTTTGTCTTATGGGAGAGACACCTCTAGTGAACCGTGGACCCCGGTCCAATTCTCTTTACTGAAATACAATCTACTGCAATACTTGTTCTACTGTTTTCTCGCAAACAATCATCTTCCACACAATACGGTTAATCCTTTGTTACAGCAAGCCGGTGAGATTGACAACCTCACTGTTTCGTTGGGGCAAAGTACTTTGGTTGTGTTGTGCAGGTTCCACGTTGGCGCCGGAATCCCCGGTGTTGCGCCGCACTACATCCCGCCGCCATCAACCTTCAACGTGCTTCTTGGCTCCTCCTGGTTCGATAAACCTTGGTTTCTTTCTGAGGGAAAACTTGCTGCTGTGCGCATCATACCTTCCTCTTGGGGTTCCCAACGAACGTGTGAGTTACACGCCATCACATACCTACCTACTACATGGTATTTCTCCGTGTCATTCCAAAGTAAATTGCTTGAGTGCTACCTTTAAATTTCCATTCTTCGCCTTTACAATATATAGCTCATGGGACAAATAGCTTAAAAACTATTGTGGTATTGAATATGTACTTATGCATTTTATCTCTTATTAAGTTGCTCGTTGTGCGATAACCATGTTCCTGGGGACGCCATCAACTACTTTTTGTTGAATTTCATGTGAGTTGCTATGCATGTTCGTCTTGTCTGAAGTAAGAGCGATCTACCACCTTATGGTTAGAGCGTGCATATTGTTAGAGAAGAACATTGGGCCGCTAACTAAAGCCATGATCCATGGTGGAAGTTTCAGTCTTGGACATATATCCTCAATCTCATATGAGAAAAATAATTGTTGCTACATGCTTATGCATAAAAGAGGAGTCCATTATCTCGTTGTCTATGTTGTCCCGGTATGGATGTCTAAGTTGAGAATAATCAATAGCGAGAAATCCAATGCGAGCTTTCTCCTTAGACCTTTGTACAGGCGGCATAGAGGTACCCCATTGTGACACTTGGTTAAAACATGTGCATTGCGATGATCCCGGTAGTCCAAGCTAATTAGGACAAGGTGCGGGCACTATTAGTATACTACGCATGAGGCTTGCAACTTGTAAGATATAATTTACATGATACATATGTTTTATTACTACCGTTGACAAAATTGTTTCTTGTTTTCAAAATCAAAGCTCTAGCACAAATATAGCAATCGATGATTTCCTCTTTGAAGGACCTTTCTTTTACTTTTATGTTGAGTCAGTTCACCTATTTCTCTCCACCTCAAGAAGCAAACACTTGTGTGAACTGTGCATTGATTCCTACATATTTGCATATTGCATTTGTTATATTACTCTATGTTGACAATATCCATGAGATATATATGTTACAAGTTGAAAGCAACCGCTGAAACTTAATCTTCCATTGTGTTGCTTCAATACCTTTACTTTGAATTATTGCTTTATGAGTTAACTCTTATGCAAGACTTATTGATGCTTGTCTTGAAGTACTATTCATGAAAAGTCATTGCTTTATGATTCATTTGTTTACTCATGTCATTACCATTGTTTGGATTGCTGCATTCATTACATGTGTTTACAATAGTATGATCAAGTTTATGATGGCATGTCACTCCAGAAATTATCTTTGTTATCGTTTACCTGCTCGGGACGAGCAGGAACTAAGCTTGGGGATGCTGATACGTCTCCGACGTATCGATAATTTCTTATGTTCCATGCCACATTATTGATGATATCTACATGTTTTATACACATTATATGTCATATTTATGCGTTTTCCGGAACTAACCTATTGACGAGATGCCGACGTGCCAGTTCCTGTTTTCTGCTGTTTTTGGTTTCAGAAATCCTAGTAAGGAAATATTCTCGGAATCGGACGAAATCAACGCCCAGCATCTTAGAATCCCCGGAAGCATCCAGAACACCCGAGAGTCGCCAGAGGGGGGCCACAGGCCCACCAGATGATAGGGCGGCGCGGCCCAGGCCCTGGCCGCGCCACCCTAGCGTGTCACCGCCTCGTTGACCTTCTGACGCCGCCTCTTCGCCTATTTAAGCCCCCTCGGCCTAAAACCTCGAGACGAAAAGCCACGGTACGAGAAACCATCCAGAGCCACCGCCATCGCGAAGCCAAGATCTGGGGGACAGGAGTCTCTGTTCCGGCACGCCGCCGGGACGGGGAAGTGCCCCCGGAAGGCTCCTCCATCGACACCACCGCCATCTCCATCAACGCTGCTGTCTCCCATGAGGAGGGAGTAGTTCTCCATCGAGGCTCGGGGCTGTACCGGTAGCTATGTGGTTAATCTCTCTCCTATGTACTTCAATACAATAATCTCATGAGCTGCCTTACATGATTGAGATTCATATGATGATGCTTGTAATCTAGATGTCGTTATGCTAGTCAAGTGAATTTTACTTATGTGATCTCCGGAGACTCCTTGTCCCACGTGTGTAAAGGTGACAGTGTGTGCACCGTGTGGGTCTCTTAGGCTATATTTCACAGAATACTTATTCACTATTATGAATGGCATAGTGAAGTGCTTATTTATATCTCTTTATGATTGCAACGTGTTTTGTATCACAATTTATCGGTGTGCTACTCTAGTGATGTTATTAAAGTAGTTTTATTCCTCCTGCACGGTGTAATGGTGACAGTGTGTGCATCCGTGTTAGTACTTGGCGTAGGCTATGACTGTGATCTCTTGTAGATTACGAAGTTAACTATTGCTATGATGGTATTGATGTGATCTATTCCTCCTACATAGCGTGAAGGTGACAGTGTGCATGCTATGTTAGTACTTGGTTTAGTCGTGTTGATCTTTCATGCACTCTAAGGTTATTTAAATATGAACATTGAATTGTGGAGCTTGTTAACTCCGGCATTGAGGGTTCGTGTAATCCTACGCAATGGTGTTCATCATCCAACAAGAGAGTGTAGAGTATGCATTTATCTATTCTGTTATGTGATCAATGTTGAGAGTGTCCACTAGTGAAAGTGTAATCCCTAGGCCTTGTTCCTAGATACTGCTATCGCTGCTTATTTACTGTTTTACTACTGCTGCGTTACTACTGCTTGTTTACTGTCCTGGGCAAAGCACTTTTCTGGTGCCGTTGCTACTACTTATTCATACCACCTGTATTTCACTATCTCTTCGCCGAACTAGTGCACCTATTAGGTGTGTTGGGGACACAAGAGACTTCTTGCTTTGTGGTTGCAGGGTTGCATGAGAGGGATATCTTTGACCTCTTCCTCCCTGAGTTCGATAAACCTTGGGTGATCCACTTAAGGGAAAACTTGCTGCTGTTCTACAAACCTCTGCTCTTGGAGGCCCAACACTGTCTACAGGAAAAGGAGGGGGCGTAGACATCACCACTTTTTAAGGACGTCAGCATTTGCCAAGATCTCCACAACAGCCAGCGCGACCATGACCATGGGAAAGGGATGGCCATGGAGGAAGCCAAAACATGACCCCGAGGCTAGGTCGCTGGTGGCGAAGAAGAAGACAATGAAGAAGCAGTGTATCTGTGTGTCCGTCTCCATCTAAGTGGCATGTGCCATATACTGCGAGCGCACGCCATGAGCTCTCGGGTGGACCGACGTCCACCTCCCCCTTAACTGGCAGCTTAGCCACCAGAGGGTTCCCATGTTGCCGATGCCACGGCAGGGATGGGAGCAGCGGTAGGAGATTACCCGACGTAAGGCCCTTGTATTCCTAGATGATGACTGCAAGTGCACAATTTATTTATAGCTAGTTTCGAAGTAAGAGTACCGAACCACGAAGAACTAGATTGCAAAAAGGCTTAATGCTACTAATTAGCAATATTAGATTACTTATGCAAAGTCTACTAATGCAAGCAACAGTTCTCTTGACTGTGTTTGTATTTGAGTAAACTATAAATGCTAGAGAACTAGAGATTCCAACCTACGGGCTGGATAAGGAATGTTTTAAGATAAAACTGCAATAGGCTAAAGTGTTATCGAGAAATGTGGATACACAACTAGCAACGTATTAATCATAATTAGGATAATTTATCCCTTCCTTCATGTGTATGCATGGGGTGGAGCTTCATAATTGGATGACAAGAGATCAGCCATGAATCATCACCCCTCATAACCAACATAGCTATTAATAGTCGGCCCGTTCAATCCGACAATAATTAAGGGTTTTCCCGTGGTTATGGATAGGTTTAGTGAGTCTCCTCATACCCTTTGGATAGGTAAAATGAAGATCCAATGCGATATGTCACTTAGCACCTTCAACAACACCCTCTACCCAAGAGTAGTTCCCTCTATCGCTCCGAAGACATCTTGCGTGGTCGACTTCACACAAGATCAAGAGAGACAACTAATACATAATATCATAAATTAAGGAATGAATCATCTTTATTTCATATCATAATATTGTAGGGTTTTTTCATCTCCCCAAGAATAGGGAAAACTACTCACTCATAGAGGTAATCAACATCATCATAATAATATGCATGAAACACAAATGGATGGCTGAATACTTGTGCAAATCCACAATGAGATCTAGGGATTACAATAAGAATGGAGGTAAATGAATGTAGACGTTGATGTCGATGGTGATGATGATAATGGTGATGATAAAGATGATGCTTGAACCTCCAAGGATCTTCATAGTTGCACATATCAACGCCCTCCCCTAGTTCACACTCTGGATCCCTCCCGAAGGTCAGGTCTTCGCGAGTTTTGGTGCTTCTGTGTGTTCTATCTCAGATCCGTTTGCAGGGGGCGAAGGCATTTGACGACGCGGATCCAGCACCTGATACGGGCGCTGATACGGGAGGGTTGTGCATGTATCATTGCTTGTTAAATTCCCTGGCTCTTGTCTCTTCGATGGCATTTTACCAAGATACATGAACAAATATTCAGAACACTTAATAGTTTTAAAAGGTGTTTCCATCGCTCCTTAAGTTTTTAGGATCCTCATGTAATAGGCATAGAAGGATGCGTACAAGCGCAATAAAATACGAAAATCCTAATACAACTAGTGCGAAAAAATATTTGGTAAAAATGCTGACTTATCAACATCCCTAAGCTTAGACTCCTGGTCGCCGTGAACAAGATCATCATATTTATGAAGCGCGAGTCAATAAAATAAATGAGGCAGTGCATCAATTGGCCAACAATAAAAGATACAGAACCATCTGGGTTATATCACACTTATACATATCAAATGACATAAAAGGCTTCCACACCTCAATACCAATTGTTTATAAGAAGATCAATTTGTAACTTAATCTAGAACATTTTTAGTTCAACCGAATGAGTTTTGCTAGGCGATCTCAAACATGTTTATGACTTCGTACATCCGTATGAGTTTAGAGTTTGAAGCTATCCTTTTCAAGTCCTCTCATGGCCATGCATAGTTCTATTTGATCATCTTCAGGAGGTTCTGCCGCTGAAGTCATTGAGATATGATGACTTGGCTGATATTTGTTTAGAATTTCAGACACAACCTTTCTAATACTCTCATGAGAGGAGGGATTTTTTTTTCATATATGAATTTGTGCTGAAAATTGGGTGTTTTTTGAGATAAACAGAAAATTCGTCGCGATAAATTAACATGATGACATAATTCCCCGCTCTTCCTCCCGTGCGCTCCCTCTCGGGGCAACACTGGATGACCCCGAACCCTAGCCACCACTAGGCCATCCCAACAAACCCCCTCCCCCTGGACACCGACGCCGGCGGCCACCGGCTATGGCAGGGCCGCTCTTATCCTCCTCCTCTAGTGCATCCTTGTTCCTGTGTCTTCCTCCCAACCCTGCTTCATCCAACTCTTCCATGATGGTGTGTGTCCGTCTCCACTAGCTTCACGATGTTCCCTCGACCCGGTGGCGAGCAGTGATCCACGTGCAAGGTGCTCGTACCGGCTTCCTATGGCGCGAGCAGCTCCATGCGGCTCCAACTTGCCCATGTTTTTCGAGCTCTTCTTCACCGTGGCACCTCCCTGCTCGGGTGTGGGGAGGAAATCAGCCTACTTTGGCTGGCCGGTGTTGTGGCTCATGCCAGATCCATTGAGTGCCTTTCATTTCTCCGATGGTCCTGCTCCCATGCCTCAGATATTTCTTGTTGGGTATTGTGTGCCATGGAGCTCGAAAGGCGCTCAGCTAGGGTGGTTTTCGTCGACTAGGGAATCTTTAGGAGTGTCTCTCGCGGTGGTTGGGGCTGCCGGCTTCGTGAAGGTGGACATTCGTCTTTGGCGGCGGCCAAGCTAGGTAGCAAATAAATATGGTACTTTGAGGCGGCGGCCCTGAGCGGTGGGTGTGGTGGCGTCCTGGCGGCATGCTCCTTTGTACGTGGTATTGGTCGTCTTCACCGACTGCGTAGGTGGTGAGGTCTTCGACATGCTCGGTCATGTTTGGAAGCTTCTGCTCTCCTTCAGATCCAGGTGAAAGCCTTGCCAGGTGGTGACTGTGCCGATGATGATGATGCTTTCGGGCATTGTTTCCCTCTTGAGAGCGTCGTCGAGGGTCCAGGTCACTCTGCCATGGGGCTCCGGGTGAAAACCTTGGTCCGCACTCTAGACCGGGCGACGACGATGTTTATGCACCGCGTCCCTTCTTGAAGGTGTTGACTTTGGAGCCCCTCTCGATGTTGTCTCGGCTCAGGTGGGTTTTGGTTATGTTTTTTATCTCCATCGTCTGGCAACCTTGGTGTCTACTCTACATCCGTGCTCTAGGGTTAGTTCTCATACCTTCGACGTTACGGTGCTCTTCGAGCCAGAGCAAGGGGGGGCAGGGGCCCTCTTCGAATATGGAGGCGGATGGTGCTTTGTCGAAAGGATTCCAGTAAAGTTGGAGACGTGTGGCCATCCGCAGCGATTCGGTTGCTCCGTCATCAAGATCATGTACTCACCTCCGGTCGACGATCGTCTCGGGTTCCGGCTGACTGTCTTGAAGCTTCATCAAGCGGCCTGTATTGTTCTTCTTTATGTTTGCTTGTTGTTCCTTTTCTTATTAGCTGATTTCCTCAGCACTTGTAAGCTGATTCATCCGCGCTGCCGTGATGAATCAAAAGTTTCTGGTAATATTACTGCTCTACTCGTTTTATTTTGAGAACCACGAAAATGTTTCAGTATCTGGATATCTATGTAAAACTGAAACAAGCAGCAAAACAAAGCATCAGTAGATCACGACCGCTCAGTCGGTGTGACCAGTGTACACGAATCGTGTGAGGACTCACCTCATCGTCTCGGGTTACGGCTTACTTTGTCTTGAAGCTTCATCAGGCGGCGTGTATTGTTCTTCTTTATGTTCGCTTGTTATTCCTTTTCTTCATCTGCTCTGCCGTGATGAATCAAAAGTTTCTGCCAATGTTACTGCTCTACGTCTGCTTTGCAAGTCTATGGTGTAGAGGATTAGGCAGATCTCTTTTATAGACCACTATCCACTCAGGCATTTCAGGAGCTTCAGAGTTTACAGAGTCTGATGCAAGATAATCAATTGTCAGTGACAAAAGATGAATGGCGCTATTGTTGGGTGAGAGTTACTCTGCAAAGCAGTTTTATGATCATATCCATGCTCATCTAGTTGTATCTTAGGTTTAGACATGGCTTTGGAAGTCTTGTTGTGTGATGAAAACAAATGTGTTTGCTTGGTTGTTATTGGTTGATAGATTGAACACCAGAGATCTTTTAAGGAGGAGACATTGAAATGTTTTTGAGGATACTACTTTTGTGCTTGGCCCATCTAGGGTTTATGAGGATAGGATCCATTTGTTCTTTCACTATAACTTCAGTGCAAGAATTTGGACCTATTCACAGATTGAATGGTAACAACATGATGATTTACAGGTGGTGTTGAGTGAGGCCAAGAGAAGTTTTCGACGACCTTTTTACATGGAGGTTCTAATTACAGCCTGCTAGAATACTGGGCTTATCACAAATGGAAGAATTTTTAGACAGGGGAATATATCATTTGCTAGATGGAAGACCAAATTTGTACATGATGGCTGCAGTATAGAATTAAGGCCAAGCATAAGGATAGCCTTCTTAATTGACTTAAGTCCCTACCTTAGAGACTTTTCTTGTTTTCTAGTCTTTTTAGTTGATAGTTTCTTTTCTTGTACATAAACCTTTTTTATTAAATTAATAAAATTTTGCTGTGGGCTTTTTGCTTCACAGTCTTGCTTCAAAAAAAAAAAAACGTTACTGCTCTACTCGTTTTATTTTGAGAACGACGAAAATGTTTCAGTAGCTAGATATCTATGTAAAACTGAAATAAGCAGCAACACAAAGCATCAGTGTAGATCACAAGACATGACCGTTCAGTCGCTGTGACCTGTGTACACGAATCGTGTGAGGACTCGCATCAACTCATTGGCCGCCTCGCCGAACGGCTGGAGGACGGAGAAACCGTGCTGCTCTCCCTCGAACTCGACGACTTCCACGGTCTTCCCCATGTCCTTCAGCCTCGCCGCGTAACCGCGCACGTGGTCGCGGAGCACGTCGCTCCCCGGCACCACCACAAGCGCCGGCGGGAGGTCCACCGCCGTGAGGCTGGGGCTGTCCGCGCCGAGCGGGTTGGCCACGGGGTGGTCCCTGCTCGCCCCCACCGGCAGCGACATGTGCCAGAGCTGGTCGGACGCCTCGACGGTCAGGGACACGTCCGCCGGCGCCGGCCGTGCGCTCGGCGCTGCCAAAGAACGCGGAGAGGAGGACGTACCCGACGACGCGTACCGGGCTGACCGCGAGCTGCGCGGGAGCGAGCTGGACGGCGATGTGGTGTGCCAGGTTGGCGCCGGCTGATACACCGGAGATGAACGTCCGTGCGAAGTCGGCCGACTCCGCGAGCCACGGATCGGCGCCGCCACCGGCCTTGCCGCGCAGCCAGGAGGCTTGGGCCGAAGCGTAGGGGGTGCGGGGGGTGGCAGGCCCCCGCGGTACGGTACGGATCGTTAGTACCGCCTATATATATATCTTGTAAGCCGCCGGCTAGACTTTATCAGATTATAAGATAACCCATAGCGTTTGTAGACATTCTCCGATATAGTGAAGTTTTGCTGGCTGGCGCCCGTGGTTTTTCCCCTTCTGTGTTGGAAGGGGTTTTCCACGTTAAATCTTGTGTCTTCGCTGCGTTTTCCTTTATCATTCTTCGTTATTTGCTTGTCGCTTTTGTAACAGGATTGACAACAACTCTTCTCCTCCGGTGCATCGATAGTTGACAAAAAAAATCCCTAGCCCACCGGTCCAACGGCAAACTAATCAGGCTATTAGAGCATCTCCAGCAGGCTTTTAAATTAGAAAAAAGTTTCAGAACAAATGTCTAAAGTAGATGGTGATTGATAGAGCAATTCTTGCTCGTAATTTCCCATGGTCTGTTGGATAGTCGGTGCGAGGCCAGAAATTGAAACACATCGATTCGGCGACGCATTTCGGACATGTAAAATGGTTGTACGCGTCTGTTTCCGTCAGGTAGCGGACACGAATTTTATCATTTTTAATGGTGCGTCCATTTACGCTGGGATGCCTCCAGTTGATGTTTTCATGGGCCAGAAGACAGCTATGAGACTTACCGCGGAAGAGTAACAAGAAGATGTAAAACTTGAAACCACGCAGATACACACCAATGCTATCTTATTATGTTGTAGTATATTATGATAAGAAGCAAATTTGGTACATATGAGCACTAATGCTCATGGTTTTAAAAATATTTAAAATTGTATTTTGCGTTTAAAAAATCATAAAAATTATTTCATGAATACATACACATGTCCTGAATACTCGTGTGAAGTTTTAGTAGAAATTATGTTGTATTTTAAGGTAGAGCAAAAAAAACAAATTTGTGGCTGTGTATATGAGCATATATTTTGTATAGCTCAAAATACAACAGATTTTTCTCCAAATTTTTTAACATACCTTCGGAATGTTTATATGTATGTGCATTTTTTTAATTCAAGAAATATAATTTTTAAAACTCAGGAACACTGGTGCTCATGTGCCAAATACACCTTCCGTTCCTAATACATTTTAAAATTTCATAGTGAGTTAGAAATTATATATGTGCATTGAGAAATGAAACTTTCCATCCTTGATATATTTTAAAATTTTATAGTGTGTTAAAAATTATATACGTGGATTGAGAAATGGAATTTAACACATGGGCGTTTGTAATATTATTTGTTTAGAATTACAGAAACGACCTTTCTACAACTGTTAACAAAGAAAGGATGTATTGTTACATAGGAATGGTACTCGCTGCCGTGATGAATGAAAAGTTTCTACCAATATTTCAGGGAAAATTGAAAC
>NC_061513.1:316887017-316944277 GCF_022539505.1 Lolium rigidum | reverse complement strand
AGCAGCAACACAAAGCATGAGTGTAGATCACATCACAGCACATGACCGCTCAGTCGCTGCATGTGACCTGTGTGCACGAATCGTCCGAGGACTCGCATCAGCTCATTGAGAGCCTCGCCGGATGGCCGGAGCACGGAGAAACCGTGCTGCTCTCCCTCGAACTCGACGACCTCCACGGTCTTCCCCATGTCCTTCAGCCTCGCCGCATACCCGCGCACGTGGTCGCGGAGCACGTCGCTCCCCGGCACCACCACAAGCGCCGGCGGGAGGTCCACCGCCGTGAGGCTGGGGCTGTCCGGGCCGAACGGGTTGGCCACGGCGTGGTCCCTGCTCGCCCCGACCGGCAGCGACATGTGCCAGAGCTGGTCGGACATGTCGACCGTCAGGGACACGTCCGCCGGCGGTTCGGCCTCCGCCGCCGTACGCTCGGCGCTGCCGAAGAACGCGGAGAGGAGGACGTACCCTGCGACGCGTAGGGGATGGACGGGAAGCTTCCCGGAGGCGGCCTGGACCGTGACGTGGTGTGCCAGGTTGGCGCCGGCTGATACGCCGGAGATGAAGGTCCGTGCGTAGTCGGCCGACTCCGCGAGCCACGGGTCAGCGGCGAGCTCAGACTGGGCGCGCAGCCAGGACAGGAAATAGGCGCCGTCCTCGATGGCGGCGGGGAGGCGGTGCTCGGGGGCGAGGCGGTACTGGACGGACAGCACGACGGCCGGGAGCTCGGCGGCGGCGCGGAGGCAGAACGTGTGGAACATGGGCTGCGCGAAGGAGCCGAGGCAGTAGCCCCCGCCGTGGAAGTACACGAGCACCGGGAGCTTGGCGACCGACGAGGACGGCCTGTAGACGCGGGCGCGAAGGCCGTGCGCCGCGTGGTACACGACGTCCTTCCACTCCACGCCTGGGACGGCCGGGTACGTCGCCTGTGGCTGGAGGGCGGCCTCGACGCCGCGGACGACGGTGCCGTCGCTGAGGATCTGGACGACGCCGTAGAAGTCCTCCACGACGTGCGCTGCCGACGCTGTGTCGCCGCCGGACATGGTGTGTGCGTGACGTGTGGTCGACTGATGCCGTTCAGCTCGGCTCGTCGAGGTATCTGAAGTTCTGAACTGAGAAGTGATGCACCAGATTTATCTCTTATCTCGAAGGCGGGAAGGATCGAGATAAGATGGCACTCTTCGCCCTTCTTGATGGAGGTCAAGTCCAGATTTGTTAGACACGTCCGGTGAAGCAGAGCTGCCAAAGTGGGATGTTCCTACCTTAGGTCGTACAGTATTTTGTGTGGTGCAAAAGGGCGATATATAACTTGGTTTCAAAGAAAACGATGGTAGGCTAGTTTCCTGGACAAATGCAATTTCCACAGCGCCGGCGCCTCTTGGTCCTTTCAATCAACCACGTGCTGCTAGAGCTATCCCTTTCTTCATACTTTCTCCATATCGATTTCTTAGGGGACATAGATTAAGCACTAGCGATCTCGTTTTTTTACAAAAAAAAATAAAAAATCACATTTTTAGTTTCAATTTTATTTGAAAATAAATATGCATATAGTCAATGATGTATCCCACAAACATGTAGAATATCAATTTTAAATACTTTATACTCTGAGCTACACAAAAATAACAAAAGTGTAGATCTGAGTAGTCATTTTCAAATCTCCAAAACATATCAGATTTGTTATTTTTTTTCTAGCACAAAATAAAAAGAATTTTTGGTTGACATTTTGCATGATTGTGAGATGTATCACTAACAATCCCCGGAATTATTTTCAATTTTTTAATTACATATAAAAATACTTTTAATTTTTCTAAATGGCGAGAGCAATGGAGCTCGAGAGGCAAAAGCACTTTTCATTTGTTAGGCCACTACACATTTCGAGAAAAAAATCTCCATTAATTTGATTGATAAAATATAAAATATATATCATAAAAATTATACCAATACAAACTTCTTTAAATATGAATCTAATGGCATACTTTTTTGTAGTTTACAATTATACCATTACAACTTCTTTTGGATATGAACACCAAAGCTATCACATGTCTGTTGTTGACCCTACCAATGCAAAACGCCACCTTCTCTTCAACGACACTCCGAGCTTAGAGCAAGTCGCGTCCCCCAAATCGTCCCTTAAATGGCATCGGATTGAGCGTTTGGGGGACGTATTTTGTTCGTGCCGTGTTTGGTGGACCTTCCCAGTCGCGTCCCCCAAACGCCGGTCCCAAACATTAAATAAGAGTTTTTGAAAACACAACCATTTATTAAATATAGCATACAAATAAATATGTTTGCGGAGATTATTTTCAAATTAAAATACAACAAACAATAAAACAACTAAATAAATGTAATAAATAGGGCTAGATCAAGGTGTCGCGGCATTCGCTGATAATCTTTTGATCCCCCACAAATGCTCAACGAGATCAGCTTGAAGTTGCTCGTGAACATTGCTGTCACGGATCTCTACGTGCATGGAGAGAAAATTAGCAAAATCTGCAGGCAACTCATGATCAACCTCCGCAAGAGGGCCTTGACGCTCATAGGGACCAAGCATTATTCTTGCGGTCATCCTCGATGATCATGTTGTGCATGATCACACAAGCCTGCATCACCTCCCACATTTGGTCGTGGGACCAGCTTAGAGCAGGGTACCGGAAAATTACAAATTAAGCTTGAAGCACATCAAAAGCCCGCTCGACATCCTTCCTGCAAGCCTCCTGTGGCGCAGCAAAGTTGGAATTCTTCTGACCTGATGGATTCGAGATTGTTTTGACAAAAGTGGCCCATGTTGGATATATACCATCGGCTAGATAATAGTCTTTAGTATATTGGTGGCCATTGATCTCATAGTTGCATGGTGGAGCATGCCCTTCCACTAGTCTGCTGAACACCGAAGACTGCTGCAACACGTTGATGTCATTGTGTGATCCCGCCATGCCAAAGAAAGAATGTCAAATCCACAGGTTATAATCTGCCACAGCTTCAAGCACCACACTGCAATATCCATGACGTCCTTTGTATATACCTTGCCAAGTAAACGGGCAGTTCTTCCATGCCCAGTGCATGGAATCGATGCTTTCAAGCATTCCAGGGAATGCTCTCGCAGCTTTTTGTGCCATGATCCTTGCAGTCTCTTCCTCAGTTGGCCCTCTCAAGTAGTATTTGCTAAACTTTCCCACCACAACTCGGCAAAATTTGTACATGCACTCAATGGCAGTAGACTCACTCATGCGAAGGTAGTCGTCCTATGTATCAGCAGGTGCTCCGTATGCAAGAATCCTCATGGCGGCGGTGTACTTCTGAATCGATGAGAACCCGACAACGCCTACAACGTCTTGCTTGAGCTTGAAGTAGGGGTCGAACTCTCAAACGTCGTGGAGGATATTCATGAACAGACCCTTGCTCATCCTATACCGGCGCCAAAAATTATCGGCATGTGTTGCCTCATCTGCGAAGTAGTCATTGTGCAACATGGTATGCCCCTCCATCCTCTGTCGGAGCTTCGACTTCTTTCTCCCCTGTCTTGATCCTCCGTGGCGCGTCCTCTTCCTCTTCTCCGCATCGGCGTCAAGCATGTCCTGGAGGGACGCGATGATCAGCAAATGCTCCCGGAGGTCGTCGTTGAAGGCTTACTCGTCCTCAAGCAGTAGGGCAAGCATCTCATCGTCGCTATCCATGTCTGAAGCAAAATCAATGGTTAAAATTACGTCGTGGCAGACGAGGCAACGAACAGCGGCCAATTGCGCGTACCTGGCAAGTCTTCGAGCACCTTGTGTGCGCGGAGGTGGGGGGATTTGACGCCGCGTTCTAGGACGCGCTGGCGAAGCGGCGGCGGTGGAACGACCGGCGAGAGTGCATGCCGCAACGACGGTGCCGACTCTCAAAAGAGATCAAACGTCGAAACGGTCGGCAAATCCAGCGCCATCGGAGGGGTTGGAGGCGTGGGAGGGAAGGAGCGACGAGAAAAAAGGCGCGAACCAATGGTTTATGGAAATAGTCGTCGACATGTGGGAGCCCGCCTCGCTTTTCGTTGTGTCCGGCGTGCCCGGAGCGTCCCCTGTGGGGCGGGGACGGGCTCGGGGCGCCGGACAACGTATCGGGGCGCGCCGGACAAAAAGCGGCTTTGGGGGACACGGTTGGGAACGTTTTTTTGTCCGGTGCTCCCCAAATCTCTTTGGGGGACGGTTTGGGGGACATGACTGGAAATGCTCTTAGGCTGTAAGGTGATGCCTGCATCTGAAACTGATGGAAGCAAGCAAGTCTATGAAGGGAACTGATCCATCGCTGGTGCCGCTGGAGAGGCCAAGGATGATGTCACAATCTCTGCACCTGCTAAGCATGTGCAGAAGATGATGGCGGCGGTGTAGGGACTGAAAGTGAATGAAGGTATACAAACTAACATTTATGTTGATACCTCAAGCTCTCAAACAACCAATATGGGAGGACACATGATGCTGAAGTAGCGTTGGGTGAGATGTTACCGTGCAGAGCAGAAGAGGATGGTGGTGAACCGTGCTCGTGCTAGAGAATGGGCGATGCAGAAGGCCCTGGATGGGACCCGAGGCTCCCCTCTCCTTCGCGTTCCTCCAATGCAAGATTGTATGATGTCTAAAAGAAGCCTACTGAAGGAGATTAAAAGTGGTTGCAGAAATAACCGCTGCAATGTTCCTCATGAAGAAATGACCGATGCTTGGAAAAAAGAGCAGAGCCGACTGATGGGAAGAAGGACCCTAATGAAAAGAATAGTGGTGCATATCTAGGAGAGAAAAAGGGTAAGAGAAGTCGGGTTATGCTTGTTGTTGTGCATGGAGTAGACAAGGAGAAGGAGACCCACATAAGTGAGAATGAGGATGCTCAGACTGAAGTGGAGGTAACCAGCCGTGGGGCCGTGATAACCTACAAGTATAGTGGATCGCAACAGTCTTGGAGGGAAGTAAAACCTAAATTTATTGATTCGACATAAGGGGAGCTAAAGAATATTTATAAGTTTTAACAGATGAGTTTTCAATTCAGCTGCACCTGGAAATAGACTTGCTCACAACAGTTTATCATTAGTAATAGTTTTATAGCAGTAGCAGTAATGAAGTAACAACAGTAATAAAATAAAAACAGCAGCAACAGTGATTGCAGTAGACATCATGATTAAAATAATGTAGGCATAGGGATGGGTGAACGGGCGCTGCATGGATAAGATAATTATATAATAAGCAAGACATGGGCATTTGCAGGTAATAATCATAAAAGCATCCAAGTACTAAGTAACCATTGGCGTGTGTTCCTATTTAGTCAGACGTGTTCGTAAGGAGAAACTTGCACGACATCTGTTGTCCTACCAGCCCGTTTGCAGCGGGATCTCAAGTGAATCTACTGATAATTAAGGTACTCCTTTTAATAGAGCACCAGAGAAAAGCATTAACACTCCATGAACACACGTGATCCTCACATCATAGCCATCCCCTACGGTTATCCCAATTGTTGTCACTTTGGGGCCTCGGGTTCTGGACAACGATATGTGTACACAACTTGCTGGTAAGATCAAAAACAATAATTGTCCTCATGGATCAATAACATGTTCAGATCTGAGATCAAGGCACTTGGGCCCAAAGTGACAAGCGTTAAGCACAACAAGTTGCAACAATGTTAAAAATACTAATAACGGATACTAGGCACTATGCCCGTAACAATTTTATAGCTATTACATGAATGATCTCATCCAATCCCTACAATCCCCTACAGCCTACAACAGGGGAATTACTCACACATGGATGGAGGAATCATGAATGACTGATGGAGAGGCGTCGGTGATGATGATGGCAATGATCTCCTCCAATTTCCCGTCCCGGTAGGGTGCCAGAACGGAGATTCAGGTTCCTGGATTGGGGTTTCTGGTGGCGGCGGAGCAGTGGAACTCTTTCTGGAAAAACGTCGAACCCACCTCTGTTTTTAGGTCAGAGGCTTTTATATAGCTAGGAGGAGAGGTCGAGGCTACCACACCTCAGATCTGTCTTGTTGGGTACTATGTGCCATAGAGCTCGAAAGGCGCTCGGCTGGGGTGGTTTGCGTCGACTAGGGAATCTTTAGGAGTGTCTCTCGCGGTGGTTGGGGCTGCCGGCTTCGTGAAGATGGACATTCGTCTTTGGCGGTGGCCGATGTAGCAAAATATGGTACTTTGAGGCGGCGGCCCTGAGCGGTGGGTGTGGTGGCGTCCTGGCAGCAGGCTCCTTTGCGCGTGGTATTGGTTGTCTTCGCCGACTGCGTAGGTGGTGAGGTCTTCGGCATGCTCGGTCATGTTTGGAAGCTTCTGCTCTCCTTCAGATCCAGGTGAAAGCCTTGCGAGGTGGTGCATGTGCCGATGATGATGCTTTCTGACGTTGTTTCCCCTCTTGAGAGCGTTTTTGAGGGTCCAAGTCACTCTGACATGTGGCTCTGGGTGAAAACCTTGGTCCACACTCTGGACCGGGCGACGGTGATGTTTATGCATCGGTGTTGACTTTGGAGCCCCTCTCGATGTTGTCTCGGCTCAGGTGGGTTTTGGTTATGTTCTTTATCTCCGTCGTCTGGCAACCTTGTTGTCTACTCTACATCCGTGCTCTAGGGTTATTAGCTCTAAAACCTTCGACGGTACGGTGCTCTTCGAGCCAGAGCAAGGGGGCAGGGCCCTCTTCGAATGTGGAGGAGGATGGTGCTTCGTCGACATGATTCCAATAAAGTTGGAGACGTGCGTTGGCCATCCTCAGGGACTCGGTTGCTCCATCATCAAGATCATGCACTCACCTCCGGTCGGCGATCGTCTCGGATTACGGCTGACTTTGTCTTGAAGCTTCATCAAGCGGCGTGTATTGTTCTTCTTTATGTTTGCTTGTTGTTCCTTTTCTTATTAGCTGATTTCCTCAGCACTTGTAAGCTGATTCATCTGCGCTGCCGTGATGAATCAAAAGTTTCTGCCAATGTTACTGCTTTACTCGTTTTATTTTGAGAACCACGAAAATGTTTCAGTAGCTGGATATCTATGTAAATTTGAAATAAGCAGCAACACAAAGCATCAGTGTGGATCACAAGACATGACCGTTCAGTCGCTGTGACCTGTGCACACGAATCGTGTGAGGACTCGCAGCAACTCATTGGCCGCCTCGCCGAACGGCTGGAGGACGGAGAAACCGTGCTGCTCTCCGGCGAACTCGACGACCTCCACCTTCTTCCCCATGTCCTTCAACCTTGCCGCGTACCCGCGCACGTGGTCGCGGAGCACGTCGCTCCCCGGCACCACCACCAGCGCCGGCGGGAGGTCCACCGCCGTGAGGCTGGGGCTGTCCGGGCCGAACGGGTTGGCCACGGGGTGGTCCCTGGTCGCCCCCACCGGCAGCGACATGTGCCAGAGCAGGTCGGACGCCTCGACGGTCAGGGACACGTCCGCCGGCGGTTCAACCTCCGCGGCCGTGCGCTCGGCGCTGCCGAAGAACGCGGAGAGGAGGACGTACCCGGCGACGCGCAGGGGGCGGACGGCAAGCTGCCCGGAGGCGACCTGGACCGTGACGTGGTGTGCCAGGTTGGCGCCGGCTGATGCGCCGGAGACGAACGTCCGTGCGAAGTCAGCAGATTCCGCGAGCCACGGGTCGGCGCCGCCAGTGGCCTGGGCACGTAGCCAGGAGAGGAAATCCGCGCCGTCCTCGATGGCGGCGGGGAGGCGGTGCTCGGGGGCGAGGCGGTACTGGACGGACAGCACGACGGCCGGGAGCTCGGCGGCGGCGCGGAGGCAGAACGTGTGGAACATGGGCTGCGCGAAGGAGCCGACGCAGTAGCCCCCGCCGTGGAAGTACACGAGCACCGGGAGCTTGCCGACCGACGAGGACGGCCTGTAGATGCGGGCGCGAAGGCCGTGCGCCGCGTGGTACACGACGTCCTTCCACTCCACGCCTGGGACGCCCGGGTACGTGGCCGGTGGCTGGAGGGCGTCCTCGTCGCCGCGGACGACGTTGCCGTCGCTGAGGATCTGGACGACGCCGAAGAAGTCCTCCACGACGTGCGGTGCCGTGTCGCCGCCGGACATGGTGTGTACGTGACGTGTGGTAGACTGATGCCGTTGAGGTGGGCGTGGGCAGTGGGCTCGTCGAGGTACCAGGTTTATCTATCATCTCGAAGGCGGGAAGGATGGAGATAAGAAAGATGGCACTCTCGCATCCGTACCAGCTTCGCCCTTATCGATGGAGGTCACGTACGTCCGGCGAAGCAGAGCACCCAAAGTGGGATGTTCCTACGTATTTTGTGTGGTGCAAAAGAGCGATATAACTTGCGGTCCTAGATAGAGTGCAAACAATAGTAAACATGAATTTTAAGCAGAGAAACAAAATCTAATGATGAAGCACGTGACTAAGACATAAGCTATGTCTCAGCTAGCTGAAACTTAGCAATTGCCATATATTACTTTTGAAGAAAAGGACGGTAGGCTGGTTTCTGGACAAATGCAATGCCTCTTGGTCCTTTCAACCCACCTCCTGCTATCCCTCTGTTCATACTTTCTTCATATCGATTTGTTAGACTACTACAGATTTTGAGAAAAAAAAACTTCATTAATTTGGTGAACAAAATATAAGATATATGCGGTAAAAAATTATAACATTACAAACATCTTATATATATGAATTCAGTGGCATAATTTTTTATATTTTACAATTATACCATTACAAACTGCTTTTGAATATGAACCAAAGCTATGACCTATCTGCTGAGCCTGCCATTGCAAAACACCACCTTCGCTTCAATGACACTCTGAGCAGAGGCTAGAAGCCGGCGCCTGCATCTGATGGAAGCAAGCAAGTCCATGAAGGGAACATATCCATTGCTGGTGCTGCTGGAGAATCCAAGGATGAAGTCACAATCTCTGCGCCTACTGAGGATATGCAGAAGATGATGGCGGCGGTGCAGGGACTAAATGTGAGAAGGTATACAAACTAACATTTATGTTGATACCTCAAGCTCTCAAGGAACCAATATGGGAGGACACATGATGCTGAAGCAGCGGTGGGTGCGGCATTACCACGCGGAGCAGAAAAGGATGGTCGTGAACCGTGCTTGTGCTGGAGAATATTCCCCTCTAATCCACGCTCCTCCAATAGAAGATTCTGTGCGGTCTGATAGCAGCCTGCTGAAGGAGATTAGAGGAGGTGCTGAAAGAACTGCTGCAATGTTCCTAAGGAAGAAAGTCCTGGTGATACGAAAAAGAGCAGAGCTGGCTGATGGGAAGAAGGACGTCAATCAAAAGATCAGTGGTGTGTGCCTGGGAGAGAAAAAGGGTAAGAAAAGTTTTGTTATATATGCTTGTTGCTGCGCATGGAGTAGACATGGAGAAGGAGACCCACATAACTGAGAATGAGGGGGCCGCTGGTACCAAGATAGGCACGGACGATGCAGCCATGGCCCATGGAGGAGTTGTCAGGGGTGCGAGGCCAGCGACGGCGCTGAGCAGAATATGCGGTTGTGGAGGAGGTGGCCAATTAAGGTGTGAGGTTGGTGACTGTGCGAAGCAAAAGATATGGTCATGGAGGAGGTGGACGGGGTGCGAGGCTGGCGACCACGTGGAGGAGAAGACACAACCGTAGGTAATATGGCCGGGATGCGAAGCCGGTGACGGCGCGGAGCAGAACATGATGTTGTCCACAAGATTCACATAGGGCCTCATGCGAGGCCGACGTCGAGGCCATTAAAAATTTGAGGTATAAGTCGGATGTGTTCACTACTGCCTTGGACACTAGCATCTCCGTCGTTTAGAACCATACTAATTAATATATCGGGTTGCTGTATTGTTTCTATCAATCTAATGTTTGCTCACCTAGTTGCTAGCGATATCATGTGCCATATTTTTCTCTGTTTTGCTTTGTATCCATCGCTAAAACATGACAGAAACTATTTCGGTTAAACTTTCCAAGACAAACAAAGCCTCAAAACAAAAATCTTGGCGAGCTTAAGTTACCATGGATCACCTGCTAAGCATAAATATAATCTGATGCTGTGACGCGTCCATCATTCAGATTCAGAGGTCGCAACGCAAAGATCTGCCCCGTAGGTCGACAGCACCGCTACCGATCGATCCATCACACATGATGGAAGGCGACACGGCGCCACACGTCGTGGAGGAGGTGCCGGGCGTCCTCCAGCTCCTCAGCGACGGCTCCGTCGTCCGCGGGGATGAAGCTGTGCTCTGGCCAAAGGACCCGTTGCCGGACGTCCCCGGCGTGCAGTGGAAGGATGTCTTGTACCACGCCGCGCACGGCCTCAGCGTCCGCGTGTACAGGCCGGAGTCGTCGTCCTCCGTGGCCGGCAGCAGCAGCAGCAAGCTCCCGGTGCTGGTGTACTTCCACGGCGGCGGATACTGCTTCGGCTCCTACACGCAGCCCCACTTCCACACGTACTGCCTCCGCGCCGCCGCCGAGCTCCCGGCCGTCGTGCTGTCCGTCCAGTACCGCCTCGCCCCCGAGCACCGCCTCCCCGCGGCCATGGAGGACGGCGCGGACTTCCTTTCCTGGTTGCGCGGCCAGGCCGAGCTTGCCGGCGCCGGCTCTGCCGACCCGTGGCTCGCGGAGTCGGCCGACTTCGCCCGGACGTTCATCTCCGGCGCCTCGGCCGGCGCCAACTTGGCCCACCACGTCACCGTCCATGCCGCCTCTACGCAGGCGCAGCTCGGGCTCAACCCGTTGCGTGTTGCCGGGTACGTCCTCCTGTCCGCGTTCTTCGGCGGCTTAGATCGCACGGCCGCCGAGGCCGACCCTCCGGCGGGCGTCACCCTGACGGTCGAAGGATCCGACAAGCTGTGGCGCATCTCGCTGCCGGTTGGGGCGAGCAGGGACCACCCGTTGTCCAACCCGTTCGGCCCCGAGAGCCCCAGCCTCGCGCCGGTGGACCTCCCGCCGGTGCTCGTGGTGGCGCCGGAGATCGACGTGCTCCGGGACCGCGTGCTGGGTTATGCTACGAGGCTGCAGGACATAGGGAAGGCCGTCGTGGTCGCTGAGTTCGAGGGAGAGCGGCATGGTTTCTCCGTCCTCCAGCCGTTTGGCGAGGCGGCCAACGAGCTGATGCGAGTGCTCAGGCGGTTCATGTATACTGGCGTCACCAGCCCAACTGAGCGCTGATGTCTCCTGAATCCTGATGCATATTTGGTCATTTGGATTTTTAATCCATTTACTCAACCTAAGATAATCTGTTACTCTAGTAATATCTACTTCGATTTATATAAAGTTGCTTAAATGTATGGATGGTAATGGGTACCCATGACCTGCGTACCCGCCGGGTAAAAACCCAATAAAAATATGGGTGTGGGACAAAATATTGCACATGGGTTTGTAAACGAGAAAATATCATACACTTCAGGTAGAGTGGGTACGGGTATGGGATTGTACAACCCATACTCGCGTACCCATTTATCCATATAAATTCGATAAGTGGGCAACCGTAATGTTTTGAATTACTTAATTTTCCCCATGACACCATGGCTACCACTGCGAAACCATGACACTTGCCAGCCCCAGCGGCTAACCGCTGTAGGCTGATGGCTGAGAAAGAGACGACGACTCTTGCAGCCACGCCACTGACCAGAAGTCGGCACACGCCGCCTGACACCACGCCGACCAGCAGGGCATAGGGGTTGGGGGCAAAGACAACCACCACCTCAGAATAGCCGAACCAGAAGGCCAAAACGCCACACACCATGGGCCTTCCTGGCCCACGGTAGGCCTAGCTCTGGCCCGAACCGGAGTGTCGCCCTGCAGCCACTCCCTCCGCCGACACCCCCCCCCCGCCAAGAGTCGCTAGAGCGCCACCCTGAGGTGACCACAAGTGGCCGGCACACCGCAAGAAGCCTCACCGCCGACCAACACCACGCCGGCCGACGAGGAGGCCAACTCACGCCCAGTATTGCTGCCGCTGGGACGAACGAACGCCGGGGCCTGGGGACGGCCGCCCTGCCACCAACGCCGGGGTCTGGTTTCCTCCCGGTCGCTCGCGGGAGTGACCCGGGTCGCGGGACCTAGAATTTTCACTTGTAACACTATTAGAAAAATTGTGGACTCATAACACTACCAGAAAAATTGTGGATCGACTCATATCAGAAAAAGAGTGCCAAGAGTACCAGCACAGGATGAAATATTATATCATTTCTCTCATAATACTATCCGAAAAATTGTGGATTATCTGAATAGCTATGCAGCTAGCACAAGGCAGTCGTATCTGAATGACTTCTTTGGGAGGTTCCCGCTTGCAGCGAGCATTCTTCTTCATCAGGAAGTCTTGGATTTGAGCGAACCAACCAGTATCGCTAGCGCCTATATTCCAACACCCAGAAAATATATCACATTAAAAGCCTAACTAAAATCAAATTGTCGAGACAAATGGAAGGGAAGAAAGTACCTCTTCCTTGCCAATCTTGACGGTCTTCTCCTGTATTGCGCTGATATCCTTGACGCCGCACTGCGAGAGCAGGGTGATCCCGGGCATCACGTTCAACGCCGGAGTCACCGAGAGGTCATCCTTGATGGTATATGTCATGGCGGACTATACAAAGTTTATCAACTAATGTGGAGTGGTTGTTAGAGACAATGTCCCGATCACCATCTAGGAATGGAATGAGTCAGTCAAGGCACGTGTTGGTTTCAGTTTCTTCAGCAAGAGAATGAAAAAGGATTGTTGGAGAAAACTTATGGAACATTTCATTCTACCTCTGGAATTCAACAAACACGATGAAGAGGGTAACGTGGTTCCGGGTGGACGTGAGAGGAGGAGGCTAGTCAAAGAGTTCGCTCTTACGAAGATGGCCGAAGCATTCCGGAACTACAAGAAAATTTTAGCCCGTGACTTTGTCTCGCAGAAGAAGACTCCGGATTTCAAAGGACAGTTTGAGAAACTGAAAGATGTTTGGCCTGAATTTGTGAAGCAGAAGCAATCAGATTTTTTCAAGGCCATATCGGAAAAAATATAGAAAATGCGGCTAAGAAAGAGTACTATCATATTATGGGGCCAGGAGGATACCGCACTTCGGAGCCTAAGTGGGAGAAGATGGAGAACGACCTGAGGGAGCGAGGAATCCCTCTAGGTAAAGAGGGATGGGACCCACGGGGCCAAAAGCTGGTGGTACAGGCATGGGGGATCGCTAGACCCGGAGACAAGGAGGTGTGTTCACCAGAAGAAAGTGTTTACTCCCACCGCCGCCCTTATTAAAGCAATGGCCGAAGCTCAAGAGGGGAAGATCAAGTTCAATAGAGAGAACGTTGCGCTGACAATAGCCCCCGGGAATCCTGAACACCCAGGACGTGTACGAGGCAAAGGCGACATTCCGTTGAAAGTAGGGTTTCCCCAGGACAATGACCCGTACAGTTACAAAAGCCGTAAGAGAAAGATGGAACAGGATGCAGATCGTATGGGGAGGATGGAAGTAGAAATATTTGAGTTGAAGCAGATTGTGCAGGAAATTGTAAAAGACAAACGATCGGAAGGGCCGCATGAAGATCGTGCAGCGGATGTCGGAAGCCAGCAGCGGAGAAGCAGCGTGGCTTCCACGGAGGCCCCGACAGGTGCTAATGCACCCTTGGCCCCGGCTGGTGCTAATGCACCGACGATCAAGATTCGTGCACCGGAGCCTCACTACCCCGTGGACGGTGTAAAGGAGATGAAAGAATGTGAGCTGCATTATCCAATGGGGAACATTTTCATGAAGGTAGCGATTGGCAGCGCTTTACCTTGTACACCTGGAGCACTCCACCACAACAACCCCATTGTAGATGGCTATGCTTGTGTCATGGTGGAAGACATAGTCCAAGGGTGCGAGGACCTGGAGATTGACTATGCTACACCCGAAGGGGAGAAAAAACTTCGAGATGTCAAGCGCCAATTCGTTCTATGAAAAAAAGAAGTACATCAAGTTTCTGGGCGAGGGGCCAAGGCCACTGATGCGTGCAGTTGACACACGTCCGTTGGGAACCCCAAGAGGAAGGTGTGATGCAGACAGTAGCAAGTTTTCCCTCAGAAAGAAACCAAGGTTTATCGAACCAGGAGGAGCCAAGAAGCACGTTGAAGGTTGTTGGTGGCGGGATGTAGTGCGGCGCAACACCAGGGATTCCGGCGCCAACGTGGAACCCGCACAACACAACCAAAGTACTTTGCCCCAACGAAACGAGTGAGGTTGTCAATCTCACCGGCTTGCTGTAACAAAGGATTAACCGTATTGTATGGAAGATGATTGTTTGCGAAAAACAAGTAGAACAAGTATTGCGATGAGATTGTATGCGATGTAAAGAATAGGACCGGGGTCCACAGTTCACTAGAGGTGTCTCTCCCATAAGATAAATAGCATGTTGGGTGAACAAATTACAGTCGGGCAATTGACAAATAGAGAGGGCATAACAATGCACATACATGATATGATGAGTATTGTGAGATTTAATTGGGCATTACGACAAAGTACATAGACCGCTATCCAGCATGCATCTATGCCTAAAAAGTCCACCTTCAGGTTATCATCCGAACCCCTTCCAGTATTAAGTTGCAAAACAACGGACAATTGCATTAAGTATGGTGCGTAATGTAATCAATAACTACATCCTCGGACATAGCATCAATGTTTTATCCCTAGTGGCAACAGCACATCCACAACCTTAGAACTTTCCGTCACTCGTCCCGCATTTAATGGAGGCATGAACCCACTATCGAGCATAAATACTCCCTCTTGGAGTTAAGAGTAAAAACTTGGCCGAGCCTCTACTAATAATGGAGAGCATGCAAGATCATAAACAACACATAGGTAATAGATTGATAATCAACATAACATAGTATTCTCTATCCATCGGATCCCGACAAACACAACATATAGAATTACAGATAGATGATCTTGATCATGTTAGGCAGCTCACAAGATCCAACAATGAAGCACATAAGGAGAAGACAACCATCTAGCTACTGCTATGGACCCATAGTCCAGGGGTGAACTACTCACTCATCACTCCGGAGGTGACCATGGCGGTGAAGAGTCCTCCGGGAGATGATTCCCCTCTCCGGCAGGGTGCCGGAGGCGATCTCCCGAATCCCCCGAGATGGGATTGGCGGCGGCGGCGTCTCAGTAAGGTTTTCCGTATCGTGGCTCTCGGTACTGGGGTTTCGCGACGAAGGCTTTAAGTAGGCGGAAGGGCAACGCGGGAGGCCACACGAGGGCCCCACACGCCAGGGCCGCGCGGCCTAGGGCTGGGCCGCGCCGCCCTGTTGTGGCGGCGCCTCGTGGCCCCACTTCCTTTCCCCTCGGTCTTCTGGAAGCTTCGTGCAAAAATAGGACCCTGGGCGTTGATTTCGTCCAATCCCGAGAATATTTCCTTTGTAGGATTTCTGAAACCAAAAACGATAGAAAACAACAACCGGCTCTTCGGCATCTTGTTAATAGGTTAGTGCCGGAAAATGCATAAATACGACATATAATGTGTATAAAACATGTAGATATCATCAATAATGTGGCATGGAACATAAGAAATTATCGATACGTCGGAGACGTATCAGCATCCCCAAGCTTAGTTCCTGCTCGTCCCGAGCAGGTAAACGATAACAAAGATAATTTCGGAGTGACATGCCATCATAACCTTGATCATACTATTGTAAGCATATGTAATGAATGCAGCGATCAAAACAATGGTAATGACATGAGTAAACAAATGAATCATAAAGCAAAGACTTTTCATGAATAGTACTTCAAGACAAGCATCAATAAGTCTTTCATAAGAGTTAACTCATAAAGCAATAAATCAAAGTAAAGGTATTGAAGCAACACAAAGGAAGATTAAGTTTCAGCGGTTGCTTTCAACTTATAACATGTATATCTCATGGATAGTGTCAATGTAAAGTAATATAACAAGTGCAATATGCAAGTATGTAGGAATCAATGCACAGTTCACACAAGTGTTTGCTTCTTGAGGTGGAGAGAGATAGGTGAACTGACTCAACATAAAAGTAAAAGAAAGGTCCTTCAAAGAGGAAAGCATCGATTGCTATATTTGTGCTAGAGCTTTTGTTTTGAAAACATGAAACAATTTTGTCAACGGTAGTAATAAAGCATATGTATCATGTAAATTATATCTTACAAGTTGCAAGCCTCATGCATAGTGTACTAATAGTGCCCGCACCTTGTCCTAATTAGCTTGGGTTAACACCGATTATCATTGCATAACATATGTTTCAACCAAGTGTCACAAAGGGGTACCTCTATGCCGCTCGTACAAGGGTCTAAGGAGAAAGTTCGCATTGGATTTCTCGCTTTTGATCATTCTTCAACTTAGACACCCATACCGGGACAACATAGACAACAGATAATGGACTCCTCTTTTAATGCTTAAGCATTCAACAACAGTTCATATTCTCATAAGAGATTGAGGTTTTATGTCCAAACTGAAACTTCCACCATGATTCATGGCTTTAGTTAGCGGCCCAATGTTCTTCTCTAACAGTATGCATACTCAAACCATTTGATTGTGAAAACCGCCCTTACTTCAGACAAGACGAACATGCATAGCAACTCACATGATATTCAACAAAGAGTAGATGGCGTCCCCAGGAACATGGTTATCGCACAACAAGCAACTTAATAAGAGATAAAGTGCATAAGTACATATTCAATACCACAATAGTTTTTAAGGCTATTTTGTCCCATGAGCTATATATTGCAAAGGCGAATGATGGAAATTTAAAGGTAGCACTCAAGCAATTTACTTTGGAATGGCGGAGAAATACCATGTAGTAGGTAGGTATGGTGGACACAAATGGCATAGTGGTTGGCTCAAGGATTTTGGATGCATGAGAAGTATTCCCTCTCGATACAAGGTTTAGGCTAGCAAGGTTATTTGAAACAAACACAAGGATGAACCGGTGCAGCAAAACTCACATAAAAGACATATTGTAAACATTATAAGACTCTACACCGTCTTCCTTGTTGTTCAAAACTCAATACTAGAAATTATCTAGACTTTAGAGAGACCAAATATGCAAACCAAATTTTAGCAAGCTCTATGTATTTCTTCATTAATGGGTGCAAAGTATATGATGCAAGAGCTTAAACATGAGCACAACAATTGCCAAGTATCAAATTATTCAAGACATTTTAGAATTACTACATGTAGCATTTCCCGATTCCAACCATATAACAATTTAACGAAGAAGATTCAACCTTCGCCATGAATACTATGAGTAAAGCCTAAGGACATATTTGTCCATATGCAACAGCGGAGCGTGTCTCTCTCCCACACAATGAATGCTAGGATCCATTTTATTCAAACAAAAACAAAAACAAAAACAAACCGACGCTCCAAGCAAAGCACATAAGATGTGACTAAATAAAAATATAGTTTCAGGGGACGAACCTGATGATGTTGTCGATGAAGAAGGGGATGCCTTGGGCATCCCCAAGCTTAGACGCTTGAGTCTTCTTAAAATATGCAGGGGTGAACCACCGGGGCATCCCCAAGCTTAGAGCTTTCACTCTCCTTGATCATATTGCATCATTTCCCTCTCTTGATCCTTGAAAACTTCCTCCACACCAAACTCGAAACAACTCATTAGAGGGTTAGTGCACAATAAAAATTAACATGTTCAGAGGTGAGATAATCATTCTTAACACTTCTGGACATTGCATAAAGCTACTGGACATTAATGGATCAAAGAAATTCATCCAACATAGCAAAAGAGGCAATGCGAAATAAAAGGCAGAATCTGTCAAAACAGAACAGTTCGTAAAGACGAATTTTAAAATGGCACCAGACTTGCTCAAATGAAAATGCCCAAACTGAATGAAAGTTGCGTACATATCTGAGGATCACGCACGTAAATTGGCATATTTTTCTGAGCTACCTACAGAGAGGCAGGTCGAAATTCGTGACAGCAAAGAAATCTGTATCTGCGCAGTAATCCAAATCTAGTATGAACCTTACTATCAACGACTTTACTTGGCACAACAAAACACAAAACTAAGATAAGGAGAGGTTGCTACAGTAGTAAACAACTTCCAAGACTCAAATATAAAACAAAAATACTGTAGTAAAAACATGGGTTGTCTCCCATAAGCGCTTTTCTTTAACGCCTTTCAGCTAGGCGCAGAAAGTGTGTATCAAGTGTTATCGAGAGACGAAGCATCTTCAGCGGGGTTTGGAGTTTTCTCAACCATGCATAGTATATTGGATACATAAGTTTCAGCGGCTCCCTTTTCATTAGTCTTGGGCTTGCTACTCTCATCAAACAAATTTTCAGGAACAAGCCAAGCATAGTTATTTTCTAGCGCTTCATTCATCGCTAGGAGCTTACATGGTATTGGTGCTTTGATCTCCCCACCATCATTAATATTATTAGTGTACCTTACTCTCTCCATGTCCATCTTTTCAAGGATACTAACAAAATTGGTGCAAGAACCAAGCATCTTATATTTAATAAAGACTTTTCTAGCCTCTCTTGCTATACTACCAAATTCTCTAAGAAGGGTTTCTAAAACAAAATCTTTCTTTTCCCCTTCTTCCATATCACCGAGCGTAAGAAACATGTGTTGGATTATAGGATTGAGATTAACAAATTTAGTTTCCAACATGCGAACTAAAGCAGCAGCAGCAATTTCATAAGTAGGAGCAAGTTCTACCAAGTGTCTATCTTCAAAATTTTCAACGGTACTAACATGATTGAAAAATTCTTCTATATTATTTCTCCCAACTATAGACCCACGTTCTACCGGGATGTCTTTTACGGTAAAATTAAAAGAAAACATGTTGAAATAAGTAAGCAAATATAAGTAACTAATTTTTTTGTGTTTTTGATATAGAGTGCAAGACAGTAAATAAAGTAAAGCTAGTAACTAATTTTTTGTGTTTTGATATAATGCAGCAAACAAGAAAGTAAATAAACTAAAGCAAGACAAAAACAAAGTAAAGAGATTGGATTGTGGAGACTCCCCTTGCAGCGTGTCTTGATCTCCCCGGCAACGGCGCCGGAAAAAGAGCTTGATGCGTGCAGTTGACACACGTCCGTTGGGAACCCCAAGAGGAAGGTGTGATGCAGACAGTAGCAAGTTTTCCCTCAGAAAGAAACCAAGGTTTATCGAACCAGGAGGAGCCAAGAAGCACGTTGAAGGTTGTTGGTGGCGGGATGTAGTGCGGCGCAACACCAGGGATTCCGGCGCCAACGTGAAACCTGCACAACACAACCAAAGTACTTTGCCCCAACGAAACAGTGAGGTTGTCAATCTCACCGGCTTGCCGTAACAAAGGATTAACCGTATTGTGTGGAAGATGATTGTTTGCAGAAAACAGTAGAACAAGTATTGCAGTAGATTGTATGCGATGTAAAGAATAGGACCGGGGTCCACAGTTCACTAGAGGTGTCTCTCCCATAAGATAAATAGCATGTTGGGTGAACAAATTACAGTCAGGCAATTGACAAATAGAGAGGGCATAACAATGCGCATACATGATATGATGAGTATTGTGAGATTTAATTGGGCATTACGACAAAGTACATAGACCGCTATCCAGCATGCATCTATGCCTAAAAAGTCCACCTTCAGGTTATCATCCGAACCCCTTCCAGTATTAAGTTGCAAAACAACAGACAATTGCATTAAGCATGGTGCGTAATGTAATCAATAACTACATCCTCGGACATAGCATCAATGTTTTATCCCTAGTGGCAATAGCACATCCACAACCTTAGAACTTTCTGTCACTATCCCAGATTTAATGGAGGCATGAACCCACTATCGAGCATAAATACTCCCTCTTGGAGTTAAGAGTAAAAACTTGGCCAGAGCCTCTACTAATAACGGAGAGCATGCAAGATCATAAACAACACATAGGTAATAGATTGATAATCAACATAACATAGTATTCTCTATCCATCGGATCCCGACAAACACAACATATAGAATTACGAGATAGATGATCTTGATCATGTTAGGCAGCTCACAAGATCCATCAATGAAGCACATAAGGAGAAGACAACCATCTAGCTACTGCTATGGACCCATAGTCCAGGGGTGAACTACTCACTCATCACTCCGGAGGTGACCATGGCGGTGAAGAGTCCTCCGGGAGATGATCCCCCTCTCCGGCAGGGTGCCGGAGGCGATCTCCAGAATCCCCCGAGATGGGATTGGCGGCGGCGGCGTCTCGCAAGGTTTTCCGTATCGTGGCTCTCGGTACTGGGGGTTTCGCGACGAAGGCTTTAAGTAGGCGGAAGGGCAACGCGGGGGCCACACGAGGGCCCCACACGCCGTGGCCGCGCGGCCTAGGGCTGGGCCGCGCCGCCCTGTTGTGGCGGCGCCTCGTGGCCCCACTTCCTTTCCCCCTCGGTCTTCTGGAAGCTTCGTGCAAAAATAGGACCCTGGGCGTTGATTTCGTCCAATTCCGAGAATATTTCCTTTGTAGGATTTCTGAAACCAAAAACAGTAGAAAACAGCAACTGGCTCTTCGGCATCTTGTTAATAGGTTAATGCCGGAAAATGCATAAATACGACATATAATGTGTATAAAACATGTAGATATCATCAATAATGTGGCATGGAACATAAGAAATTATCGATACGTCGGAGACGTATCAGCCACCGACCCCGAGGAATCACCCAACAAGTCCACCCCCTCCCGTGGTGGTGGTTGGGGTGGTGGTCCACCTACACCTCCTTCACGTCAGCCGACGTCGCCCCCAATCCACCTCCGTCGGGTAAGCAGCCGCCGCCCCCAGTCCGCATCCGGCGAAGAAGAAGAAGAAGCAGGGGGTTACGAAGGACAGCAAGGCAACCCCCTCCTGGCCTATTAACCCGGAGCCTTATGTACCTAAGACCACAAGGGTACCAATGCCATCAATGAAGCCTCTCCTCCTGAGACCTTGGGAGCTTAGTGTCGAGGAAACCGACGTGGCCGCGGCTTCTCACCATGAGAAATGGAAGGCCGAAGTCAAGGTGAAAAAAGAGCCTGAGCCCAAGCCGGTATTTACTCAGAAGCAAAAGAAGTGGGCTAAGGATTTTTTGACGACACCATCCCAAATCTCGCAGAATCAGCAAGACAACTATGGACGTGAATTTCGTAGTCAAGTAGCATTATTGGATGAAGCCATGGCGACGGAGAAGAAAGAAGCAAGTAAAAAATGCAGGAAACATGTTTCCCAGCTTAGGGAACAGAGAAAATAATCGATCCCCCCGCTCATAGTGGAAGCCGGTCCTTCCGTTACGTCATCCTTCAGAGCCGATATGGATAAGGACATGGAACTATTGGACCCCGCTATCATAGCAACTGCTAGCGCACAGGGAATGACTGTAACGGCGGCCAAAGAAAGAGCGGGCGAGTTCGGTATGACTCTTCGTGCATTGTTAGGCCTTGAGGATGCGCCAATAAGTGAGGTGGCATTTACATATGTGCCGAATGGGCCTCTCGTCGAGCCTGCGCAGGAAGCGAGTCTACCAACATATATGTGAAATCTGCTACGCTGGTACAAGGATTTCATAAAAAATAAGGCCGACAAAGAATATATTTATGCGGAAGATACAGAGGAGCATCACTTCAAATAGTACCATGTACAAGTTCATACGAGTGAATTGTTCCAGCTGTTCAATCTACGCGATCTCGACAAATCTATCCTGAGTTGCTACGTTCTGTAAGTGATTTATTTCTATAATTAAATCTCCACCTCATCTCGTTCATTGCCTGCACTATATTGTCATAACTATATTCTTGTGTACACTATTATGCAGAATGAAGCTTGGGGAATGCAAAAGAAAGAGCATCCTTGATGTTGGATTCATTGACCCATATATCATTAATGGATATGTGTTAGAAAGATACCCCCAAGACGTGGAGGAAGACTTGTATCGGTTTCTTACAAAGCAGGAACTCAAAAGTTAAATTCTATTTCCTTACCATTTTGGGTGAGTGTTTCTGTATTGTGCACATTCTTTTTTGTTTACTCCATGCATGTTATGTCTAATCGATGAGTTATGCATGACTGTGCGTGTAATGTGTCCGCAGGTTCCACTGGATTCTGCTAATAATTGAATTTGACAACTCCAGAGTTCTCGTCATGGACTCTCTGAATATGTAAGCAAAGCATTGGATCGGCATAAGATTAATGCTACAAAAGTAATTATTTTCAATCATTTGCGCACTAATAACAACGCTCGTAGGTTTAATTCCTTTTGTTTGTGCTCATCCCACACAGGTACACCTTCTTCACGCCACAACTCTAAAAGTTCTTCAACCAATGGCAACAGGTACACATCAATGTCGTTGCCGGGTTGCTTTGGGCCCTGGATGAGCACTGGCATCATAATGAACTTACGCTTCATGCACAACCAAGGAGGAAGGTTATAGATACATAGAGTCACTGGCCAGGTGCTATGACTGGAGCTCTGCTCCCCGAAAGGATTAAAGCCATCTGTACTTAGACCAAATCTTAAGTTCCTTGCGTCATCTGAAAATGACTTGAACTCTCTGTCGATTTTTCTCCACTGCGACCCGTCAGCGGGGTGTCTCAGCATCACATCTTTCTTACGGTCCTCTTTGTGCCATCGCAACAACTTGGCATGCTCTTTGTTCTGGAACAAACGTTTCAACCATGGTATTATAGGAGCATACCACATCACCTTCACAGGAACCCTCTTCCTGGGGTTGGACTCGCCCTCAACATCGCCAGGGTCATCTCGCCTGATCTTATACCTCAATGCACTATATACCGGGCATGCATTCAAATTCTCGTACTCCTTGCGGTAGAGGATGCAGTCATTGATGCATGCATGTATCTTCTGCACTTCTAATCCTAGAGGGCAGACAACCTTCTTTGCTTCGTACGTACTAGAGGGCAATACGTTCTCCCCTGGAAGCATCTTCTTTATTATTTTCAGCAACTTTTCAAATCCCTTGTCAGAAGTACCATTCTCTGCCTTCCATTGCAGCAATTCAAGCGTGGTACCTTGCTTTTTCTGGTCATTTTCGCAATCTGGGTACAACAGTTTGTTGTGATCCTCTAACATTTTCTCCAACTTCAACCACTCCTTTGTACTTCCGCAGTTCATCTTCGCATCAATAATGGCCCGACCCAAATCGTCATCCGGGTCATCAAAAATCGTCTCATCAAAAATGGGCTCTTCTTCAGCTTCGTCTTCCCCCATTCTACTATCACCGTCTTCAGTGAATATAGGATAGTTGTCACTATCCTCTTCTTCTTCGTTGTCTTCCAATATAACCCCTCTTTCTCCGTGCTTGGTCCAGCAATTATAGCTGGGCATGAAACCTTTCTCCAGCAGGTGGACGTGAATGATCTTTGAGGTAGAGTAATCCTTCATATTCTTACAGGAACTACATGGGCAAGAGATGAAACCATTCGACTGCCTGTTTGCCTCAGCCACGTTGAGAAAATAATGCATGCCTTTAATGAACTCGGGATGGCACCGGTCACCGTACATCCATTGTCGACTCATCTGCATTTTATATGTATATCAAAAATCATTAATTACACAACATCATGGATATATGAGTGACCAACTTAATTAATATTCAAGTTCATCACATAAAACTAATTTTTTTATAAAAAAGAAGAGGCTCACCGAGGTGGTACGGTGCCGGCTAGGGGACGGCGCTGGTGATCGACGGCAGTGAGGATGGGGATGATACTAATTAAAACCTACAAAACATACCATAATTTTAGCTCAAATTGCATATAAAAAAATAAAATCCCTAACTTACGCATTTCATCGAACACCTTGCTAGCACTAGAAAAATAGTACGAGTTAAAACTACCAAATAAATGAGCTAAATAGGAACGCCGGAAGGAAGGATGATATTGCTAACCCTTGGATAGATGTATGCCCTTAATCTTGTTAAAATGGTGGAGAAAAAATAGAGATTTGTTGGAGTGTGAGAGGTGTACAAAATTTTAGAGTGTGAGAGGAAGAAGAGAAAAATGAGATGAAGGAGCCAGGGACGGGCCCGCGATGTGATGATATGGTGGCACCCTTTGGTACCGGTTCGTGTTACGAACCGGTACGAAAGGGCCAGCCCTGGCCCCACACGCGCCTGTAATTCTGGCCGAAGACCTTTCGTACCGGTTCGTAACACGAACCGGTACGAAAGCCCCTCACGAACCGGTGCCAGAGCTCCTCGCCCGCCTGAGCCCCCAAACCGGTGCAAAAGACCCCTTTGGCACCGGTTCGTAAGGGAACCGGTACCAAAGGCGGAGATGGATGCTCCATTTTTTACTAGTGTTAGGTTCCGTTTCCGCCTGCTAAATCAGCCAGTAGGTGGAGCCAGCTAGCGGGCCGGACAATTAGGGCCAAACTGTCCCACTCTTTAATTATTGGGGTGTTTGGTAGCCCGGTTCACCTAGGAATTACTTTTTCGGTTTTGCTATGTCTATTTTCTTAAGTCTAAATCATTTAAAAAAAGTGCTTGAGTTAAAAAAGTGCAATTGCACTTCCCTGTCGAAAATGTGCACTTTTCTTTAAACTGTAGTTATACTTTGACTGAGACTTAAGAAAATCTCTGCGACATAGACACACCCTTACTTTTTCATGTGGGCACTGCCCATATCATACTAGCTAAGCTGAGACTTTATTGTAGTATGTTCGGTACATTGTAGGCGTCAAGACATGCTAAACTAGAGTGTGTTTGGTAGGTTTTGTCTAGTTCCATAATGTGAAATTGCAGAGAGGTGCAACTTTCTTGCATGACCTTAGACAGAAAAGGCAAAAGCAATCGGATCCTTAGTTGTCTCTTCCACGCCATGGAGGTCTAGCCATGCGGGGATAAGCTCAAAGGAGGCGCTAGGTGGTGGCGCTGGGGGTTAGTAGGGCTTTCGTCGGCAGAGAATGGCGCATGCTAGCGAAGGAGGCGCGCCGGGTCGTCCCCGGCAGAGGAGGAGTGGCAGGGTGCCCGCCGGCAGAGGATGTGTGCTAGGTCACCTATCGGACGTGCGAGGAAGGCTAGGCCGGTGGTTTTTTAGCGATGCGGTTGTGGCGGTGGGTGTTCTCGTTAGCGGTACCAGAGGGCGCTGATGCGAGCTCCTCGTTGCCGGAGGATCACCAAAGCGGGAGGAGGGCCATCCTGTGATTCTCGTCGGCGCGGTGGGCCGGAGGGCTCCGAAGCGAGCTCCTCGTCGGCGGAGGAGGGCCGGAGTGGGAGCAGGGTCGGCATGTGAGCTTCTCGTCGGCGAGGGCAGGCTGGAGAAAAAGGTAGGGGTGGAAGTGGGGGGAGCGGAAGGGGTTGCTGCACGCGGGTAACGATTGATCTGATCGGCATATAGGGTTCGCCAAACAAACTGTCCGGTCCTTTAGTGGACCGAAACTATATTAATGGATCCAAATCAACTCAAAGGAAGAGCCCTATATGTGGTCCAACAGGCCCAGAGTCAACCATCCATACGTACCCATTCACGTGCGCACCAGCGTCGACCCACCAAACCCTTCGTCGAGCCGCCGTCGTGGTCGCCTTCCACTCGCGGCGAGCATCAGCGGGAAGCCGGCGACACCACTGTGAGTGAATTTCTCCATCCACCCGTGCTTTGGGACCTCCGTCTAGCTCCTTAGAGCATCTCCACTCGTCCCCCCGAACAGGCCCCCGGCGAGCGTTTTTTCCATCCGGACGGCGAAATTCGGCCCAGTCGCGCCCCCGGTTCCTCGTTTTCGTCCGGATTTGGGCCTAAATCCATCCGGCGATCCCACGACATCCCCGGCCCCCGGGAGCGCTCGGGGACTCCGGACGAAACGAAAGCGCGCGAAACGGCGAGGAAACTTCCGCGCGTCCGGTGGCCCCAACTTGTCGGCGAGAGAAACCGATCGTCGTCCTCATCGCATCGTCTTCCGCGCGCTGTAAAAGCCTGCCGCCGGTCTGCATTCGCCCGCATTCGGCCTCTATGTATGAACTCCGCCCGTTTTAGTCTAAATATCATTAAATTTAGTCTATATTCACCCGAATTTAGCCGAAGTTTGTCAAGTTTCCGTTTTTTAAATTCGCATCGTCGACTTCGCCTGGGCACGCGGCTGGGAAACTACTGCCCCCCACGCCAAACCTTCCTCCAATCCGGACGAAAATTTCTCCGGATTTGGGCGTGGGGAGCGCCAACGAGTGGGGATGCTCTTATACCTTTTCCTAGTCACTTCTGGGATGAAATACGATATGGCCAAACCCCTTTTCTAATGTGTCACACCATTGATGGTTTTTTAATGCTGTATATCACCACCTGTTGAGTTGGCGTTTCGCATGAGTGCTCCTACTTTAGGCAGCAATGTGTGAGCAAAATTGGCGATTTGTAAACTGTGGGATATGAACATGACGAAATTGAGTTTTGCAAAGATTTTACCACATAAATATGTGGGATGGATCCTATCTTTATAAGTTACAAAATTTTACAAAATTGAGATCATATTGGAAATTTTCCTTTGGTATGTTTCCTTGGAAAGACGGAGGTGTACGCTTAAGCAAAGTAAAGTGATATATTGCCAGTAATTAGTACTCCTGTCTTCTTGAAAAAGATATCGATGATTTATTTAAATTTAGATGTATTTATACACTAAATTATCTAGATACATTTGAATTGAGATATATATTTGTGACATCCTTTTCGAGAGAGTAATACAATCAGCGTGTTTCTTAAAGGTCACATTAGCTCTTATAACCTAAGTTCATTGAGTAAATGATTTCTATTTATAATATGTTTGCTTTGGGATCTACTCCCCACAGTTGTTTGGTTGGTTAAAGAAAGGGTGTGACTATTTCTCATTCGATTAAGAACTAACTTCGTTCTTAGTCAAATGGTGTCATCAAATCTCAGTTGCAAACAACTAGCATGAATCACAAAGCAAATCTAACAGTGTAGAACTTGACGAAGCACGAACTAGTCTTAAAGAAAAGGCTAGCTTCCAAATTAGACGATGTTACTATTAAAAAATCCATTTTGGGGTTCAAAAATGTCTCTGATCCCAAAAGAGCTTCCAAAAAATATTTTCACCATTGTCCTTTTTTGACAATATCTTTAAACCTAAGCCCTTTTGTGCTATGTTTTAACAACTCTTTTCTTTAAAATCTGTGCAGAACTCAAACTTTGGCGAAATTTTCAGATCGGTTGATTGGAACCTTTAGATGAAGAGTGTAGGGTGGATGAGAAATCATGGCACGTTGTGCCATGGTGTTTGAATGTCACTGAATCCCCGTCGATAGAACATGACGAAATTGAGTTCTGCACAGATTTTACCACATAAATATGTGGGATGAATCGAATCCTATCTTTATAAGTTTTAAAATTTTACAAAATTGCACGTCTATGGAATGATACTGGAAATTTTCCTTGGAAAGACGGGCGTGTACGCTTAAGCAAATTAAAATGATATATAGCCAGTACTTAGTACTCCCTTTGTTCCGAAAGAGTGTCATAGATTTATCTAAATTTGAATATATCTATACACTAAATTATCTACATACATTTGAATTTAGATATATCTGCGACATCCTTTTTATGGGAGTAATATAATCACTGTTTTGCTTAAAGGTCAAATTAGCTTTTATAATCTAAGTTCCTTGAGTACATGATTCCTATTTATAGTATGTTTGCTTTGGACTCTACTCCCCCACAGTTGTTTGGTCGATCCAATTCAAGATTCAAAAATGCATCCGATCTCAAAAGAGCTCCCAAAAAATATTTTCACCATTGTCCGTTTTCAACAGTACCTTTAAACCTAAGCCCCTTTTGTTCTATCTTTTAGCGACTCTTTCTTTATTTTTTGTATTGTGATTTCTTACTGCTCCCCTCCGAACCAGATTACTGCTGATTTGGATGGGTGAGAGTACTACTTTTCTATAGTGCGTTTACACTAGTCTCTACTTTGTTTTTTGCACCATAATTTCTACGGCATTTTTCGAGCAGTATTTTCTGTACTTTTTACACTATGGTGTGTTGGGTTTTTATACTTCTTCTCAATTATGCTATATATTTCTACTGCATGCTTTTTACTCCATCCCTTTTACTTTTTCTTCTACTGTTTAGTTCAACTGCTATTAGAAAAAGGGAACAAAAGAAAAAAAAACTATTAGTAATAAATAGCAAGCACTGTAGTGCTTACTCTTAGAGGGTGTTTTAGGCAAGCTTATAACAGAGTTTGTCCTAGCCTAGGTAGCTAGTCCCACCTATTATTCCAATTGCTGTCATTGAGATGGCATGAAAACCGGAAAACCTTATTCAAAAGTTGCTCTAAGCTCTTAATCAATGTAATGTTAGATTTATATATTTATACCTTAATCTTGTATTTCCCTTATGATTTTATCTGGAAAGGCAATTCATTAGGCTCTCCTAGGGCCTCCAACGCTTAATTCAGGATTTGAGTCTTTTAGGAACACACTTACTACATACATATCGGTTTATTTGGCCACTACGTACATGGAGACAAAATTGACCATTAATTTGATCAACTGAGTATGAGATATATGTCAGACAAATTATACCATTAGATACATATGCAAAATAAATTATCAAAGGTATACTTTTCATGGCATATCTTATATTCTTTTATTAAATTAATGGCTAAAGTTTTTTCTCGAAGTACCTGGTGGTCTAATAAACCGGTATAGAGGACTGTAAATGCTACACTCATACTGTGCATGGCCATCTCCTTAAATATGTTAATTTGTTGCAGTATAGCTGCAAACTTATGTGAATAAACATGTGCAATGTACTATCAAAACCGAAACGTATACCTGATCTGGTTGATCTCAACCATTTCTACTGTAGCTTTCAGAGCTTTAGATGCTTAATCTAATTTTTCGATAAAAACTCGTATAGAAAATGTTATTTTGGTGGTATAGGTGCGTGGTTTGCACATAGCTCGTGGCTTACACTTGATGATGTCCACGAATCGGAAGTTGTCTAGTCATACAGAGATTTCTATGGGATATGGTCCTTTTTTCTAACAATGCAGGAGACCCGCATGTGATATATTAAGAAAATAAGGTGGCCAACGAGGGCGAAAAGACATCATCCTTAAATACAACAAGAACTCACGAAAACAACAAGTACAAAACACGACTGGCTCAAGTTCTGAAACTCAAGCTAAGCAAGAGCTATCACATGGCCAACAACTAAACTGAAGCCAAGAACAGAATACCATTCAAACCAACCACAAAGCCTATATGTGGAGAAAAAGGTGGCCCCTGCTCGCCAAAGACTACTGAAATGCATCGGTCTTCATTTGGTCAATAACTTGTTGAATCGGCTTGTATTGCTTATAAAGCTTGCTCTGTTTCTCTTGCACCAAATCGACCTCACGACCAGCATATAGATTGAGTAGAAATCTCTTCTTGGCACTTCCCTGTTGCATCCTTTTCGCCCAAAGCCAGGAAGAGTCAGAGAATAATTTGTCTCCGATTTCATCTTTGCGTTACAGTCTTGAAATGTTACTTCTCCTAGACAGAAATGCATGTTTTTCTGCAAAATAAGGTTGCTCATATAGAAAGTTTCAATTGAACCCTAACAGGATAGTATGGCGACCCGGGAGCTATCGATAAAGCTGCTGATCAACAAGAACACAGGCAAACTGTGCTTCGCCGAGGCCGGCAGCGACGTTGTGGAGTTCCTGATGGCCCTCCTCTCCCTGCCGCTAGGCACCATCACCAGCCTGCTCGCCACGTACACCGTGAAAGACGACCCGTGGTGTCCGCGCCCACGTACACCGTGAAAGACGACCTCTCCCTGACGCCGGCGTCCATGTCGATGATCACGCTTCTCGCCCAGTGCGACGTTAAGGACCTCAGCGTGCTGCAGGAGAAGATCGTCAAGATCGGCAACGATGAGGTGCGTACTAGGAGTATTTATGTGTAGTGTCTTTGATTAACTGGTGATTGATATTTTGCTTATTGTGTGTGTGTGAGAGTGCAGGCGCTGGGCATACTCGCTGCTGCCTTCAAGTCCAAGACCGTCCTGACGGATGTCTTCATGCCGAAGAAGAGTGCTCGCGGCAAGAGGGGGGCTCCAGATGAAGCCTTGTCGACAAAGAAGAATGCTCGCTGCAAGACAGAACCTCCTGAAGAAGTCATTGATATATGATGACTTGGCTGCTATTGTTCAGAATTTCAGACACGACCTTTCTGAAACTGTTACGAGAGGAGATATTGTTACATATGAATTGGTACAAAATTGATCGTTTATTGAGTAAACTGGAAATTGGACCTGGTAATTTAACTTGGCATCGCCCCTGCCGTGATGAATCAAATGTTTCTGCAAATGTCAGCTCTACTCTTTTTATTTTGAGAAGCACGAAAATGCTTCAGTAGCTGGATTTCAATGTAATACTGAAACAAACAGCAACACAAAGCACCAGGAAATCACAAGACAAGACCGCTCAGGCGCTGTGACCTGCGTACACAAACCGCCTGAGTACTCGCATCAACTCGTCGGCCGCCTCGCCGAACGGCTGGAGCACAGAGAAACCGTGCTGCTCTCCCGCGAACTCGACGACCTCCACAGTCTTCCCCATGTCCTTCAGCCTCGCCGCGCACCCGCGCACGTGGTCGCGGAGCACGTCGCTCCCCGGCACCACCACAAGCGCCGGCGGGAGATCCACCGCCGTGAGGCTGGGGCTGTCCGGGCCGAACGGGTTGGCCACCGGGTGGTATCCGCTAGCTGTTCAGAATTTCAGACAGGACCTTTCAGAAACTGTTACGAGAGGACGAGAAATTGTTACATATGAATTGGTATAGAAAATTGATGGTTTGCTGAGATAAACTGAAAATTGGTCGTGATAAATTAACTTGATCCGAAGGCATCTACGCTGCCGTGATGAATCAATAGTTTCTGCCAATGTTACAGCTCTACTCGTTTTATTTTGAGAAGCACGAAAATGCTTCAGTAGCTGGATTTCAATGTAAAACTGAAACAAGAAGCAACACAAAGCGTCAGAAAGCACAGCACATCACAGCTCAGTCGCTGTGACCTGTGTACACAAACCGCCTGAGTACTCGCATCAACTCGTCGGCCATGCTGCTCTCCTTCGAACTCGACGACTTCCACAGTCTTCCCCATGTCATTCAGCCTCGCCGCGGTACCCGCGCACGTGGTCGCGGAGCACGTCGCTCCCTGGCACCACCACAAGCGCCGGCGGGAGATCCACCGCCGTGAGGCTGGGGCTGTCCGGGACATACGGGTTGGCCACCGGGTGGTCCCTGCTCGCCCCCACCGGCAGCGACATGTGCCAGAGCTGGTCGGACATGTCGACCGTGAGGGACACGTCCGCCGGCGGTTCGGTCTCCGCCGCCGTGCGCTCGGCGCTGCCAAAGAACGCGAAGAGGAGGACGTACCCGACGACGCATACCGGGCTGACCGCGAGCTCCGCGGACGCGAGCTGGACGGTGACGTGGTGTGCCAGGTTGGCGCTGGCTGATACGCCGGAGATGAACGTCCGTGGGAAGTCGGCCGACTCCGCGGGCCAAGGGTCGGCGCCGCCGGTGGCGGCGAGCTCGGCCTGGCCGCGCAGCCAGGAGAGGAAATCCGCGCCGTCCTCGATGGCCGCGGGGAGGCGGTGCTCAGGGCCGGCCCTGACCCTTGGCAGGCTTGGGCGGTCGCCAAGGGCCCAGGCCTGGGGGGCCCAAGATGGAGGCTTAATTTCTCTACTATATGGGCTGGAAAAAAATTGGTCAGCAGGCCCAACTCTAATAACCAAATACGTAGAAGTTACGCTTCGACTCCCAGCAGCGAGTCCAGCGAGGAAGCGATCAGCGCGTGCGGCGTGCGTATTGGTATCGCGCGAATTGCGATCAGCGCCTCCCCAGACGGCCATACGAAGAGTCACGCGGTGCGTATCGGTATCGGCTCGCCAGGCGCGAGTCGCGCCCTCGCGGCCTCGCCTCGCCAGTCGCCTCGCCGGCCGATCCAGGGGCTGCGCCGGCCGATCTCTTCCGGAGTTTCGGTCTTCCCTGCGTTCGGCTCGCCCGGTCACCGTGTCCGTCCGGCCTCTTTGTAAGTCCTCAACTGATTCCCGGCTAATTCTTTCTTCTAATCTAGAACTATTTCTAGGGTTTTAATTTAATGTAAATTCATTCATCACTATAGGTGTTACAATGCCGCCAAAACAATTATCTGGTGCTGCGAAAAAAGGAAGAGAAAGCAAGATGAAAAGATTAGGGAATCGCAAAGAGGCGATTTGAATAAGTATTTTCCAGTTAAAAGTAATGTTGATGTCAACAACAATAATCAGAGGCTAATATCTGATCCGGGACAAGCTGATGAGGATAATACAGATGGAGATATTGAGGTCCATGAACAGTCCTCAAATAATAGTAAGTAACTAACTACTCAGTCCTCAAATAAACTAGCATCACGTTTTCCAAATGTAAGTAAGTAAGTAACTGTATTTTTTTGAATGTAATTGCAGATGATGATGATAATGTTAATGAAGACAATATGGAGGAAGAAAATTTTCAGCCTTCATCTAATCCTAATGGTGATGATCAAGATGATTCTCTTTTATCTATGTATGATCCAAGAACATGGGATAATCTTGACAACTCCAAACGGGATATATTGATTGAAAAGGGGCCTCTCAGAGAACCGAATCTACAATTCTGTAAGGATGCCGATGGTAGACATTTTTCTTATGCTTATTACTCCAGAAAGTTAGCTAACAATGAGTTTGTTGACCGAAAATGGTTGGTTTAGTCAAAAGAGGTGGACAAAGTTTGTTGTTTTTGCCGCAAGTTGTTCAAATAAAATCAGACCAGGTACCTTTGCTAGAATTTGATGGTTTGACTGATTGGAAGCGTCTTAGTCCTAATGTGTCAGTTGCATATCGCATCCTCTTGACTATACATGTGACTGTAGCCTCAGCTGAAAGAAGTTTCTCTAAACTGAAGCTACTAAAAAATTGTTTGAGGTCAACTATATTACAAGATAGATTGAATGGCTTGGCTACATGTTGCATTGAGAAGGATATCTTGGAAAGCATTGATCTTGAAACAATTGTCAATGATTTTGCATCAGGGAATGCGCGGAGAAGCTTTTTGGAGAAGCATTGAAGCATAATTGTCGAAGTACTCATGGTAATTTGGTCTTTATTTGAAGTAATGAAACTAGTGCAAAATACATTTTATATTTTGCTGCCATTTAAACTGAGAGTTTATATATATCTAGTTATACTACGTATCGTTTTGAAAGGGTCCTTTTTTTTACGTCGCCCAAGGGCACCAAAATACATAGGGCCGAGGCTGGCGGTGCTCGGGGGCGAGGCGGTACTGGACGGACAGCACGAGGGCCGGGAGCTCGGCGGCGGCGCGGAGGCAGAACGTGTGGAACATGGGCTGCGCGAAGGAGCCGAGGCAGTAGCCTCCGCCGTGGAAGTACACGAGCACCGGGAGCTTGCCGAGCGACGAGGACGGCCTGTAGACGCGGGCGCGAAGGCCGTGCGCCGCGTGGTACACGACGTCCTTCCACTCCACGCCTGGGACGTCAGGGTACGTCGCCTGTGGCTGGAGGGCTTCCTCGTCCCCTCGGACGACGGTACCGTCGCTGAGGATCTGGACGACGCCGTAGAAGTCCTCCACGACGTGCGCCGCCGTGTCGCCGCCGGACACGGTGTGTGCGTGACGTGTGGTCGACTGATGCCGTTCAGGTCGGCTCGTCGAGGTATCTGAAGTTCTGAAGTGAGAACTGAGGCACCAGATTTATCTCTTATCTCGAAGGCGGGAAGGGTCGAGATAAGAATAAGATGGCACTCTTCGGAGCAATGCTACATCTATGGAAAACAGCTACGGAATAGGAATTTTCTTACGGACGGCAGCAGGCAGGCTACACAATTAGAACGTGGCCCGGCTTTCTCGATGGAGGTCAAGTCCGTGGCGCGAGATCCGAATGCTCGTCAAACTTGTGGCACGCGCCGGATTGACACGGACTCTTCTTCAGTTCGGCCGTCGCAGACACGTCCGGTGAAGCAGAGCTGCCAAAGTGGGATGTTCCTACCTTAGCTCGTACAGTATTTTGTGTGGTGCAAAAGGGCGATATAACTTTGTTTCAGAGAAAAGGATGGTAGACTGGTTTCCTGGACAAATGCAATTTCCAAAGCGCCGGTGCCTCTTGGTCCTTTCAATCAACCACGTGCTGCTAGAACTATCCCTTTCTTCGTACTTTCTCCATATCGATTTCTTAGGGGACAGAGATTAAGCACCAGCGATCTCGTTTTTTTTACAAAAAATAAAAAATCACATTTTTAGTTTCAATGTTGTTTTTTTTTTTTTTTTTTTTTGTGACCTAGTTTCAATGTTGTTTGAAAATAAATATGCATATAGTCAATGATGTATCCCACAAACATGTAGAATATCAATTTCAAATACTTTATACTCTGAGCTACATAAAAATAGCAAAAGTGTAGATCTTAGTAGTTATTTTCAAATCTCCAAAACATATCATATTTATTATTTTTTTCTAGCACAAAATAAAAAGAATATCTGGTTAAGATTTTGCATGATTGTGAGATGTATCACTAACAATCCCCAAAATTATTTTCAGATTTTTAAATAACGTACAAATTTACTTCTAAATTTTTCTAAATGGCGAGAGCACCGAACCTCGAGAGCCAAAAGCACTTTTCGTTAGTTAGGCCACTACATATTTCGAGAAAAAAATCTCCATTGATTTGATTAACAAAATATAAAATATAAATCATAAAAATTATACCATTAAAAACTTCTTTAAATATTAATCTAATGGCATACTTTTTGTAGTTTAAAATTATACCATTACTCGTCCAAGTAAGGGGACGTTAAAACAATGTTTTCCTCCTGAGACACTTGGGGTATATCTTCTATTTAGGACTCATCGAGAGAGAAGGAACTCTCATCTGAATGACCAAATAGGCTCTTGTAATAATTAGTAATGTAGGATTTGAGTCGTTAATGGCCTTCAATTAGACCCTCATCTTGCAATAGGGATTGAATACGCTTTTTCCCGTGACAGCCATTGGCACCCCCGTGAAATTATCTCGTATTTGAATCCCCTTCAAGAATGAATTGGGTTTTTGAATGCTGGTATCATTTCAACTCTTCTTCCGAAGAAGACCCGCTAGTTGAGTATTAGATTGATTTTTCAAATGCAATTCAATGCTCGTTAGCAGTCTCACTTCAGCAATCGCTTCTAACTCATCAATGATAGTCGATAAGAGAAGCTTCTCCTTTTAAAGAATACCAGCTGTATGACTCGCCCATCCAGAAAGGTGTTTGCGAACTGCTCGCATATTTTTTTCCACCTTAGAACCGGATTGTTGGCATATACTGGTCATTCCCATACATTTTTAACCATCTCGCGAAAAATTGACCGTTGTAACCATCCAAGTTCAAACTTAAATGGTTTCTTAGACAACGGTCTTGTTAAACCAGTAGTTAAAAGTATGGAAGCATGGTCCGACAATTTTTCAATATGTTCTAGAGCGTGTATTGACACCATCGGGTATTTATCCTTCCAATTGGTGTCCATCAGCACACGATCTAGTTTCACGTATGTTGGGTCAGGTAAACTATTAGCCCATGTATATATACTGTCGGGCTGCCATCTCAGCCTCTCTCAAGTCTAATCTATCGATGACATCATTAAACAAGAAACTCCAGTGGCCATTGAAAGGGCATTTACTTTTCTCATGGCGGAATCTAAGAAAATTGAAATCTCCCCCTATGAGAATAGGGTATGGATCGTACTTTGCAAGATTCACAAGCTCACGTAAAAAGTCAGACTTAAAGTTATCCAGAGCCGCACCATAAACAGAAACCAGACTCCAAATGAAATTATCAACCCTATTCTGAATAGTGAGTTTGATATGATACTCACCATCAGAATTAGCCAAAACTTTCATGGAATCTGTCCGGACTACAATGAGCAAGCCACCAGACCTTCCTCTAGGTGGGCGAGAGAACCATTCAAAGTCTAATCCCCCGGATAACCGGTTTAAGAAACTTTGAGAGTAATCATGCTTTCCCGTCTCATAAATAGCAATAAAATCTAAATTATAGTCCTTACAACAATTGGCAATATGAGAGTTCTTAGCCAAGTCATGAAGACCTTGCTATTCCTAAAAATGCCATTCATTTAGAAACTATTTTAGATTTTGTAGCTAGACCGGACCTATTATTCATCTTCTTTTCAGCGGAAGACTTAGAAGACCGCCGAGAGGCTTTTAGGTCATAAAATGACTCTAAACCCGACTGTTCTAAGTCCCCCTCCGAAATACCACCTATTAGAGTAGAAAGAAGACGACCATCTGAGATGACATCATCTATCTCCTCCTCTAGAGAAGATAGTCCAGCCTCCACGGAAACCTTCGGAATTACCGTGATGCGGTCATATTCCAAATGCCTCAAGACATTGGCCGAAACCAAAGTCTCCTCCGAAGTGCGACCCAAAGAAACGCCTACACTACCCAACGTGGAAGAAATTTTGGAATCTGAAAATATAGTAAAATACGTGGAGGAACTCTTCGTACCTGACGCATCCAGGTTCTTTGCCACCTTACGGCGCATCGCCTTCTGCATCATATCCTCATCCGTAGCCCCAGCCCTGTCTGCAGCCATCGCATGACGTTCGCTCCTCCTCATCTCCGGCTGATGAACAGGAGGAGGGTGCGTTGGCTGGGGACAAAGTGGAGGCAACTCCACCGTAGAACCAAAAGGCATCGACGACCGAGGTGAGGGGGGAGAAGTTGACATAGACCCCTCCGAACTCGGTCTAAAGACACCAGCGGCTGAGCTCCCAGTGATCACGGATGTGATGACGTAGGCGACATAAACGGCCCTGCCGTGACCGGAGCCCCTGCAATAATCGGCCTCCCGGCTGCATCGAAGGGTGCCTCGAGCGACCCATCCCTATCTGAAACTGATGGAAGCAAGCAAGTCTATGAAGGGAACTGATCCATTGCTGGTGCCGCTAGAGAGTCCAAGGATGATGTCACAATCTCTTCACCTGCTAAGGATGTGCAGAAGATGATGGCGGCGGTGCAGCGACTGGAAGTGAATGAAGGTATACAAACTAACATTTATGTTGATACCTCAAGCTCTCAAAGAACCAATATGTGCGGACACATGATGCTGAAGTAGCGTTGGGTGAGGCGTTACCGTGAAGAGCAGAAAAGGATGGTGGTGAACCGTGCTCGTATTAGAGAATGGGCAATGCAGAAGGCGTTATATGGGACCCAAGGCTCCCCTCTGATTCGCGGTCCTCCAATACAAGATTGTATGTTTTATAAAAGCAGCCTGTTCAAGTTGATAAAAAGTGGGTGCTGACAGAACCACTGCAATGTTCCTTATGAAGAAATGCCTGGTGCTTGGAAAAAAGAGCATAGCCGGCTGATGGGAAGAAGGATGCTGATGATAAGATTAGTGGTGCGTATCTAGGAGAGAAAAGGGGTAATAGATTCATGTTATGCTTGTTGTTGTGCATGGAGTAGACAAGGAGAAGGAGACCCACATAAATCAGAATGAGGATGATCAGATTGATGTGGAGGCAACAAGCCATGGGGCCGCTTGTACCCTGATAGGAACTGACGACACAACCGTGAAGAAGTTGGCAGGGGTGCAAGGCCAGAGACGGTGCAGAGCAGAAATGCGGTTGTGGAGGAGGTGGCCAGGGTGCGAGGCCGAGGACAGTGCGAAGCACAATACGTGGTCATGGAGGAGGTGAACAGGGTGCGAGGCCGGTGACGGTGTGAAGGAGAAGACGCGGCCGTAGAGAATATGGCCCGGGATGTGAAGTTGGTGATGGCACGGAGCATAATTTGATGTCGCCCATGAGATTCGCATAGGGCTTCATGTGAGGACGACTTCGAGGCCATTCAAAATTTGAGGTATAAGACGGATGTGTTCACTACTACTTTGGACAATAGCATCTCCCAAGGGTAGTGTTTCAACATTTGCTCTCTTAATGCATTCGACTTTATTATGATTTTGACCATATATGAATTCTTGTATAAAATCGATTGTCCATTTAAGATGAGAAATGTGTGTCTCCTTTGTTTTGAACCATAATAATTAATATATTGGATTGTTGTATTGTTTCTATCTATCTATTGTTTACCCGCCTAGTTACTACTAATATCATGTGCAATATTCTCTCTATTTTGCTCTGTATCCATCGCTATATTTAAAATAGAACATAAACTATTTCGGTCAAACTTTCCAAGACAAATGAAGCCTCAAAACAAAAAACATGGCGAGCTTAAGTTTCCATGGAGGCTTGCGAGCTCCTTGTGGTACCTTACAACTGGCTTTTGCATCTGCATGATACTTTCTCCGGTGATATAGGTATGCCTAACAGGCATGTCGAATAAGTACGCTGGATGTACAAGAGAGTATGAAGCTCATGGACTCGAAGCTTTGGAGGTCCAGAAGGTTGAAGGCTTTCGGGTTAGGAAAATAGAGTTGTAATAGGAAACTTGTATCAATATAGGAAATAGCCCAATGCGGTCCACAGTTTGTAACTTGTACGACACGGAAAAGCCTTAGCTTCGCCTCCTATATAAAGGGGAAGCCAATGGAGAAGGAGGGGATCGAATCATTGTAACCCTAGCCACCATAATTTCGAGTTGAGCACCTTTGTTCGACTGAACCTTTGAGATCTACTTGCCCTCTACTTCTTACGAAACCCTAAGTCTATAACATATAGGCATTGACAAGTTAATTTCTTATAATCCGATTTTTTTAATTGACTCGGATTTAGTATACAACACGTAGGCATTGATATGTTAATCCCTTGTCATCCGGTCTTTTTTAATTGACTCGAATTTAGTATAAAATTTTACTAAATTCGAGTCAATTAAAAGAGACCGGAGGGAGTACTACTTTCTTCCTTCTATGCATTTTAATCTCATACTACTTTTGTTATAAACACGATATTAAAATGAAGAAATAAGAAACAACATGCATGAAACAAGGTTTTATATGAGTCGACAAATGACCAGGGCCGGCTCAAGAAGTGCGACCGCCCGGGGCCCAACCAAAACGGGGGCCCATTATTTCTAGCACAGTGCATATAGGAAAAGGTAGAAGAAAAAAATTAGGCCCATCTAGCATGCACGCAACCTAAATAGGGCCCATTTATAAAGTTCGCCCTGGGACCCTCCAAATTCTAGAGCCGGCCCTGCAAATGACATTGGGGTCAACAAGCTTTTATTCCACGTGGCAACGCATTCGCCATCTGTGCAGTGTCACCACGAAACCAACACTAAATGAAAAAAAATCTTGCTACACCCGACACGAGACGGGGATCCTTTCACCTCTACCCCACGGTACCAAAACAATAGCTAAAGGCGGACAGGAATAGAGTTTGGATTTTGAGACGATGTCAAGGGTTCTCAAAATAGTCGGGAGATTCGTTTGAGTTTAGTTTGTAGACGTACATGATTTGTTTCGATCAAAATTTTTAATAGCCGGCTATGGGCTATAGTCACCGAGAAAGGCTATAACCAGCCCATAACCTGCTATAGTAACCCTTTAGAGCAAGTATAATAAGGTCTAGTCAGTTGACTATAAGAAATAAAATAATATATTTGTGTCTAGTTGGAGGAGAGAGAATGTAAGTGGGCTCTTATGCAAGAGTTAGCTCCAGCATGTGCTCCTAGCAAGGTGTATGAATGAAAAGTTGGCCATCCATTGAAAAAGTAGTACATTCTTATAGCTAACTATTGTATTTATTGGCTACATGTTAACTATAGATGACATGTCATCATGCTTATAGCCAATAACCAGCTATACTATTGGAATTGCTCTTAGTAGGTTAATGTATTTAGCCACACATTTCTAAAGGGCTAGTGGAACTTTAGCCAGCTGTTAAAAATTATGGTTTCGATAAAGCAAAATTGCTATAAGAAAATACAAATCCGGCACGCGCGTGTGATGGTCACATTGTTTTCCTTGTTTTGTCAACAACAAGAAAAGCAAGAACACCATGTTTGACCTCCATCAGTGTGTGAGATCGACATCTGATAGCGTGGCATAGCATGAACCTACCCGGAACGTCCTCTCGCATGGATCACCTGCTAAGCGCGCATAAATTTACTCTGACGCATTCATCATTCAGATTCAGAGGTCGCAAAGCAACGACCTGCTAGCGTCCGTACGTCGACGGCACAGCCGGCCACTGATCGATCTAACGACAGGATGACAGGCGACACGGCGCCGCACGTCGTGGAGGAGATCCCGGGCGTCCTCCAGCTCCTCAGCGACGGCTCCGTCCTCCGCGGCGACGAAGCCGTGCTCTGGCCAAAGGACCCGTTGCCGGACGTCCCCGGCGTGCAGTGGAAGGATGTCCTGTACCACGCCGCGCACGGCCTCAGCGTCCGCGTGTACAGGCCGGAGTCGTCGTCCTCGGTGTCGGTGGCCGGCAGCAGCAGCAAGCTCCCGGTGCTGGTGTACTTCCACGGCGGCGGATACTGCCTCGGCTCCTACACGCAGCCCCACTTCCACACGTACTGCCTCCGCGCCGCCGCCGAGCTCCCGGCCGTCGTGCTGTCCGTCCAGTACCGCCTCGCCCCCGAGCACCGCCTCCCCGCGGCCATCGAGGACGGCGCGGACTTCCTTTCCTGGTTGCGCGGCCAGGCCGAGCTCGCAGGCGCCGGCTCTGCCGACCCGTGGCTCTCGGAGTCGGCCGATTTCGCCCGGACGTTCATCTCCGGCGCCTCGGCCGGCGCCAACTTGGCCCACCACGTCACCGTCCATGCCGCCTCGACGCAGACGCAGCTCGGGCTCAACTCTCTGCGCGTTGCCGGGTACGTCCTCCTGTCCGCGTTCTTCGGCGGCTCAGATCGCACGGCGGCGGAGGCCGACCCTCCGGCGGGCGTGACCCTGACGGTCGAAGGATCCGACAAGCTCTGGCGCATCTCGCTGCCGGTTGGGGCGAGCAGGGACCACCCGTTGTCCAACCCGTTCGGCCCCGAGAGCCCCAGCCTCGCGCCGGTGGACCTCCCGCCGGTGCTCGTGGTGGCGCCGGAGATCGACGTGCTCCGTGACCGCGTCCTGGGGTACGCGGCAAGGCTGAAGGAGATGGGGAAGTCCGTCGAAGTCGCCGAGTTCGAGGGAGAGCGGCACGGTTTCTCCGTCCTCCAGCCGTTCGGCGAGCCTGCCAACGAGCTGATGCGAGTGCTCAGGCGGTTCATGTATACTGGCGTCACCAGCCCAACTGAGCGCTGATGTCTCCTGAATCCTGATGCATCTTTGGTCATTTGGATTTTTAATCCATCTACTCAAACTAAGATAATCTGTTACTCTAGTAATATCTAATTCGATTTATATAAAGTTGCTTAAATGTATGGATGGTAATGGGTACCCATGACCTGCGTACCCGCTGGGTAAAAACCCAATAGATATACGGGTGTGGGACAAAATATTACACATGGGTTTGTAAACGAGAAAATGTCATACACTTCAGGTAGAGCGGGTACGGGTTTGGGATTGTACAACCCATACCCGTGTACCCATTTACCCATATAAATTTGATAAGTGGGCAGCCGTAAATCCGTAATTTTTTGAATTACTTAATTTTCCCCTAACCACGCCTTCACGTTGATTGGTTGAACCTCACGCTTTCTGATCTGACAATCGCTGGTAGGTTAGTGAGGATTAGACCACTATTTAGGATCGCTTTACCTCATTTCATATGTTTTTGAACAACTTGATACGTTGTAAGCGCGGGTATTTTTTACCCGCAGGTACCCATTTACCCTGCCAAGTGACGGGTATATGAAAAACTTGTACCCGTTCGCGGCTATGGGTACGGGTGACGGGTAAGATTGAAGGCAACGGGTACGGGTATGGGATGGCTCTACCCGTACCCATACCCTGCGGGTGCCATAGGGAGCACTACAAAATTGTACTGAACTGCCAAACGTAACATCGTAACGACAAAACCACTGACCCAAACAACGCAATATGATTCATAAGTTCATATGCAGCGCTTGAACCGAAAGAAACAACGACAAAATCTTGATTCATCACGGCCGATGGTGGTGATGCCTTCTAATGATGTTATCCGCTATGACGAACGAACAAGTGCCAAGACTACCAAACTATCAACACATGGAAAGCGTGTCACCACCATGGCTACCACTGCGAAACCATGACACTTGCCAGCCCCAGCGGTGAACCGCTACAGGCTGATGGCTGAGAAAGAGACGACGACTCTTGCAGCCACGCAAAGTCGGCACACGCCGCCTGACACCACGCTGACCAGCAGGGCATAGGGGTTGGGGCAAAGACAACCACCACCTCAGAATATCCGAACCAGAAGGCCAAGACGCCACACACCATGGGCCTGCCTGGCCCACGGTAGGCCTAGCTCTGGCCCGAACCGGAGTGTCGCCCTGCAGCCACTCCCTCCGCCGACACCCCCCCCCCGCCAAGAGTCGCTAGAGCTCCAACCGGAAGTGACCACAAGTGGCCTGCACACCGCAAGAAGCCTCACCGCCGACCAACACCACGCCGGCCGACAAGGAGGCCAACTCACGCCCACTACTACTTCCGCTGAGACGAACGAACGCCGGGGCCTGGGGACGGCCGCCCTGCCACCAACGCCGGGGCCTGGTTTCCTCCCGGTCGCTCGCGGGAGCTACCCGGTCGCGGGTCCTAGAATTTTCCCTTGTAACACTATTAGAAAAATTGTGGACTCATAACACTACCAGAAAAATTGTGGATCGACTCATATCAGAAAAAAGAGTGCCAAGAGTACCAGCACAGGATGAAATATTATATCATTTCTCTCATAATACTATCAGAAAAATTGTGGATTATCTGAATAGCTATGCAGCTAGCACAAGGCAATCGTATCTGAATGACTTCTTCATCGGGAAGTCTTGGATTTGAGCGAACCAACCAGTATCGCTAGCGCCTATATTCCAACACCCAGAAAATATATCACATTAAAAGCCTAACTAAAATCAAATTTTCGAGACAAATGGAAGGGAAGAAAGTACCTCTTCCTTGCCGATCTTGACGGTCTTCTCCTGTATTGCGCTGATATCCTTGACGCCGCACTGCGAGAGCAGGGTGATCCCGGGCATCCCGTTCAATGCCTGAGTCACCGAGAGGTCATCCTTGATGGTATATGTCATGGCGGACGCCCTGAACATCTGGGGCCAATTATTCCGGCCTCGGGGGCCATCATCATAGGCTAGCCAAGTAGATGTCAATACGACCTACAAGAGGTTGGAATGCGGAGGCCAATAGTTTGTATGAGAGAGTGGTAGGGCGAGGTAGGTTTGTGGTAAGGAGGAGATGGTGGTCTCGAGGGTTGCTGCGATGGTAGGTCATCAGTGGTGTGGATGGAGACAAACGTTGTTTTGTGAAAGTTGATCGTGAGGCCGGTAGCTAGGGTGAATTCATCTAGTATTTTCCGTAGAGCTATCTCCGCTTGAGGTGTTGCATGGGCGATGATTAGAGTGCCATCCGCGTGTTGTAGGATGGTTGCAGGTAGAGGTTGTGTAAGGTGGCCCTGATGAAAAGGGGCAGTTTTTTGGTCTTACTAGCAAAAGTGCCCGTGCGTTCCATCGGGAAAACAAATACCCAAACACCTCAGCAACAACAAACCGTCCGTGTTGACATTTATTTCTCTTTCTCACCATCATGGAGGGTGGTGAGACATATATAGCTATATGGTAACTCTTATACGCAAAACCAAAAATCGTGATGCCTTACCCACTCGAAATCGTACTACCCCACTTACCTAAGAAAACTATGTTAACTTGTTCCCTTCGATTGCTTTGTGTATATATATAGTTCGACTCGGAGTGTACCACTATGGTACATGTAATAGATAGTATGCCTCGGAGAGTACCACTACGCATGAAGATCGATCTTCATGTATGTACTACTTTATTCTGGTGCATCGACTTGATATGCATCGAAGAGTACTACTTATGCAATTACATGTGTGTTATATTATATGCACCAACTTGATATGCATCACCTTGATCTTCATGTACTACGTAAACCCAAACGCGCTTCTGGTGCATCGACGTGATACGAAACGCTCCGATACCCCTAAACCCCTCCTAAAACCCTAAACCCTGAATTCTCTGCCGCGGCAGAGATTTCTGCATTTTCTCTGCCGCGGCAGACAATCTTTGGTACCGGTTTGTAAGCTCCCTCGCCGTGCGCTCTCCTGGACGCCCACGTGGAGGCGCCATTAATACCGGTTCGTAAGGAACCGGTACGAAAGGGGGGCTTTTGTACCGGATCTTTTATACCGGTTGAGAAACCGGTGTAAACGGCCCTTACGAACCGGTATAGATGAGCCTTTTTCTACTAGTGTAAGAGTTAAAAACCCTAGCAATGTTGAGACCAAAATGTCCGACCTCCCTAAATAAAGCCCCGATGACTTGTTTCCTTCGTCCTCCCACCAACCCGAGAGAGAAATTTAGTGACCACACATGCGCACGGCCTCCCCATGTCCCCCCCCCCCCCCCCTCCCCCCTTCATTTGCGCTCGATGTTCCTCCTCCTTGTGTGCCAACAACTTCTTCATTTGATAAAACACAATCTATACATACTATTGGATAATGATGCCACTAAGACAATACCACATGCAAAAGTATTAATACTCACAATTAGCTTCTCATGTCAGGCGGAATCTCCTTCTATAAGGTTTTCAGAAGTTAAGCAAACTGCACAAGATCCTCATTGGAAAAGAATAAACAACTGAACTCATAATTTACCTATGTGGCTACGTGTAGTGCTATGTTAATATCACTGGAATATACTGCAACCAAGCCGCCTATGAAGATGTGAATAAAAATTGATTATATTGTCTCGTGCAATCCTTTTCTTGGACGTATGGATCCTCAAAACCGTACCGACTACGAAACCAAGAAAATTGCCACATCCAAAAATAAAACTGATGCAGATCTTACCAAAGCAGTGTTCTGCTGACTTTTGTTGGGCATAAGGCATCGGCATTGTGATGGCCAGAGCAGATCACCCGAGAGGGAATTCCAGAGATGAGACACTTTGGCTTGCTAGTCATAGAGAGCAACGCGCCAATGTGTCTGACCGGCGGGAGACGCTGGCGGTTGATTGTCAGAAAAATGTAATCCAATCTTTGGGGTATGAACGCGAGCACCAAAAGAAAATTGGTTTTTGAAAAAAATAAATCTTCCACCGATCCGGTCTTCCACAGTCTTGAGCAAAAGAAGAGTATGACGGCTTGTTGACCTTGAAAGCTCCAGTATACCATTGTTAGGCTTTGCCTATCGGGGAAAAAGTACTTAATTGCTCCCTTAAATCTCCTAGAGAAACATATTGAGTGATTTGAAGCCTTTGGCCGTGTTACCGACAGCCGCAGTGTCAATTCGTTGCTGCTGCTGCTGCAGCTCCAAGGTGGTGCACCTCCTCTGTACGTGCCACAGCCCCTCACATGGCACTCATGGGCGACCTTGTCCTAGTAGGGGATGAGGCAGGCCGCCTGCAGGTTCATTGTCTAGACAGTCTTTCTCTCCATGGATGAGCTTTGATTTTTTCTCTTTAGGTGGGTGCTAAATTTGCACACCGTCTTGTTGCTTCAGCAAGGGAAGGAATTGAAGGATTGATGAAGGAGGACGACACTCGTGTGCACATCAAAAGAAGGGTAGTAGCAGGATGCCCACCGCCACCAAAGGAGCCTAGAGTATGCCTGCCATGGAGCTCATCCGCCAGGTGGTCTCGTCGTTGGCGCTCGATTTGGTTGCGCGGCCCTGGTCTTCCGCCTGCCTATACGCCGTCCCAGCAATACGCCACATTGGACCTCCGCCGCCACGGCCTGGCAGCCGGGAGCTCACACAAGGATCGATCTGCACCAGAACCCAGGACAAAGGACTGATTTATTTGCGTCCGGGAGGGGGAGTTCTTGCTCAATCGGGTGCGATCAGGTGCTGAACCTTTGGCTGTGACGTGCTGAGCTGGGATTTAAACGAAGCACGGGACTTACCTAACGAGCACCGATGGTTTCCATTTCGGATCGACACACGTCCGGTACAGATTGGGGCTTCCTTCTTTTCCGGATCGATCAGATATTCCTTCACGAGCACGAACGGATCGGGAGCAACGGGAGGGACGTCCTACGACGGACGAAACAACAAACCAACGGACGAAGACGTATCAAACCGCGGAAACGCTTTCCCCTTTATTATTAGGTATAGATATAGATTAAAAACATCATCATTACGGCAGTTCATGAAAAACAAGAAAAATCATATTCTCCCACACTGATACCCGAGTTAAGTACTTAAGTTGTGTAGTACCATATGATAATATCATGTATATGATACTTTTGTATGATACTAGATCCATAATGCATAGTATCACAGACTAGTATCATAGTTTTGCTATATTAATTGATTTGTAGAATCCCAATACAAATTTGTGTACAAGATTTATTTGATACTAACTTTTCTCGTGATGTGCGCTATGATACAGTATGTACCTATGATACTCCAATCTTCTCTCTCATCCATAATTACCTGCCACATCACCATTTTTGGTGGGGCTAGGATGCATGATACTAGCTATGATACTAGCACTATGGCTAGCCTAACCCAGTCAACAAGTTCCTGGCCATATTCACCGCAATAGTTTAGTTGGCTGCTAAAGTTAAAAGCAACATGATTTTTTTTTGACACCTAGTAACATGAATTTTCTGACACACAATGGGAGGTACTCCCTAGCCTTTTCGAACGGTACTGCCCCTTTTCATTAACTGTTTAACAGAAATACTGTATTTTTGGTAGGAGAGCAATTAAAAGTAACTACCAAAGAAAGCAAAGCAGAGGGAAATTAACAGTTTTTGGTACTCGCTAGCTGATCACGACTGCACCGATGGGAATATGGGGACCATGGGAAGAACCACGTGAATAAACTTCGACCAACATCAACCATATATGGATCACAGGGCAGACTGTAGTAGGGCACAATTCAATCGATAATCGTGAGGAAGAAAAACATAACAAAAGCAGAAGGTACTAGCTAGGAGAATGAGATGCAAGGAGAGCAAGTCAGCTCGGAGTGTTGCCGGCTTGCCTCTGATGCCTGTTCGCGCCACTTACGGCCAATGAGGAATCGATCAGGGCGAATTGTATGAGCCGCATGGGCTAGATGGGTCATCATCATTCATCCTCATCGTCATCATCCTCCTCCTCATCATCATTATCATCATCCTCTTTCTCATCATCCTCATCCTCTTTCTCATCATCCTCATCTTCTCCATTGAAGAATTGCAAAAGAGCTTTCCTCTTTAATCCAGCATATATCTTCGGCAGGAACACATCCGTCAGCACCGTCTTGGACTTAAGCGAAGCAGCCAGTATCCCAAGCGCCTACATTTACACAAGAAAAGCAAATCACTAGCCGGCCGCTCACCAGTTAATCAAAGCTACGACTTTTGAAACAAATTAAGCCGCATCACTTACCTCTTCCTTCCCGATCTTGACTGTCTTCTCATTGAGATCCTTGACGCCATACCGCGCGAGCAGGGTGACAGCACCGGACACTGCATTGGCGGATGGGGACACCGAGAGGTCGTCCTCGACAGTGTACACGGACCCCTTGGCATTGACAAGCAGCTGACCTGTAGCCTTGTTCATCACACACGAGCAGCCAGGGCAGGCGCTGCCGCTGACCGTCGAGAGAAAATTTGCGCACGTCTGTTTTTTACCTTTGCACGTGTAGAGGACTTGGTGGTTGCTGATGCCGTTGTCGTCATGGCTGTCATAGCTGCTGTTGCCGTTGCTGAGCTGCCGCAAGCCCAGAAGCTGCTGCAGGCGGGATAGTGTGGCGGCGCCAACGGCCGGGCTCAGCTGCAACCCCTTGCTCTTGTACTTGGCGTCCAGCTTCTCCATGCTGCCGAGCACGTTGCCGACGCTGCCAACCATGCGCTCCTTGGTGAGCAGGTCGGTGACCGTGCCCAACGGCAGTGAGAGGAGGCCCGACAGGAACTCCACGACGTCGCTACCAGCCTCGCCGAAATACACCTTCTGTCCCTTGGCGTCAACCAGGAGCTTGATCGATAGCTCGTTGGTGGCAGCCATGCTACTCCTAGCTAGGTTACTTGAGAACTGTTTTTGGTGCCTGGTACCTGCCACGAGTAAGATCATGTCAAGTGGCTTTCGGATTTTACAGCAGTCGGCAGCTTCAGCTATAGTACTAGGGACGAAAAATATTCACGACAGTATCGCAAGGGTAAACTACAAGCTAACTAGCACAACCACGCAAGCTATTCAACTAAAATAAAATCAAAATGAGAACATGTGATGTACTTCTCGTAAACCAGACTTTCAGGTTTTACAGCTGATGTAGTTCTCGTAAAATTAAGGACGAAAAAGGAAGCAATTTATCTTCCAAGAGTTGTTTCGTAGTAAAACAGATATATAGAGCAATAACAACCAGTTCTGTACATTGCACGGGACCCAAAGAGATTTCCATTCAGATTAGTGGGCAATAAACCACAAGCCAGTTAGTACAACAAGCAACACATACCATTGAAATTTTGGATGGGGGTCGGGGGCTAGAACTAGAAGCATCTGACTACTACACAGCTGATTTCATCTTTGAGTTCATGACGACTTCACGTTCGCCCCAGCAGGACGCGTTGGGGGCATTAGGTGTCGCATCGAAAATTTGCGCTACCTAGATCTCAAAATTCAAAACCGAAGATACAGATTGAAAAAATTCTGAGTTGATTTTGTTCTCTTCCTTTTCATGTCTACACAAGCATAAGTGGAAAATTAAAGGCCCTTTAATTGATTTGTTATGTTTGTATCTTCTGCAGTTTTACTTTATAAAGTTACTTTTAAGCCGCCTACTGATCTTATATTGAGAGATGAGCTAAGCACTAACTGGAAGACAATGAGAATAAGGGACCTGCAGAAACAAAAGAGAATTGAACTGACCTTTTTCCGATCGAGTGCTGATTGCCTCGTTGCCGTGCACCCGTGCTATTATCTTCGATCGAGTAGATGCTGGAGCAAAAGACCTAGACGGCTAGACCTAGGCGGCGGGCGTCGAATAGCCGCAAATGCAGGAAAGGGAAACGATGACTGCGTCGTAGCGATCTATAGTAAATCAGTAGTGATCAGCCGAGTCGTCCCTTTGTCTTTCGATAGTGGGCTACTGCGCTGGATTTTGGCCTGCTGTAGAACGATAGATGGACTCGGGAGTTTGAAAGCTGGGTTTGGCCACTGCACACCCCTGGTCGGGTTTGGGCCAGGCCCATTTTTCTGTTTAGCCCTAGTAGTTCGGTTTTCCATTCCGTTTTTCTTTTTCTTTTTTCTGCTTTTCTATTTCCTTTTTTTCTTTTCTGTTTTCTTTTTTTTTTCGTTTTTTATTTTTATTTGTCAGATTTGAAAAAAAAATGAGAAAATTGAGAAAATGTTCAAATTAAAAATGTTCAAATTTGAAAATTGTAGAACTTTGAGGAACGTTCAAACAAAAAATTGTTCCAATAAAAAATTGTTCGAATGTAAAATTATTCAATTTTGAAATTTTGAAATTTGTTCAAAATAAAAAATGTTCGGATATTTGAATTTTTTTGAAAATTTAAAAATGTTCAAATTTGAAAACCATTCAAACAAAAAATTGTTCCAATAAAAAATCATTCGAATGTAAAATTGTTCAATTTTGAAATTTGTTCAAAATAAAAAAAATGTTCGGATATTTGAATTTTGTTGAAAATTTAAAAATGTTCATTTAAAAAATATTACTTTTAGGAAAATAGTTCTGTAAAAATAAATATCCCAAAAAATAGAGATAAGAAACAAGAGAAAAAAGAAAAGAAACAAAAAAAACTATATTACCTGTTGGCCCGCGGCCCAGCTAGCCACCTCGGTGTGCGGGAGGGTGTGCCATGTGCGGCATCTCCGCTCCTGCCGACCAGGTCGGTGGGCGAGAGGAGCTCCCATTACCTACTCCTCCATGCTTCTCAGGGCCAGGCCTGACTTTTCAGGGGTCGCAACAAAACAAAGTGGGGCATTTTATTTGAGCCAGAGGGAGTATTACCTTTACAACACATTGACCAAAGGGCGAAAAAGGTAATATATGCCTAAACAGTGGATACTCTTCGGTTTTTCCTTTACAAAATATATTCCGAACTTCCCAAAAAGGTGTATCAATTCTTATTCTATTTCATGGGTATCTTTATATGAAATATGGTTTCTAAAATGATTGGTAGTTGAGGCTTAAATGCTTGATGCTTTTATGAATGGCACTTTTAGCTGCAATCGAAACATATCAATGGTTAAAAATATGTCTTGAAGTAATGTTGATAAATACATGATGTGGTTTTGTCGCATGCATTCCCGTGGCAAATCCAATGTTTATGTATTGCTATGAAGGTCCGCCGCAACGGGCGGGGTGTTATTTGGATTTAAGATAAAGAATGCACAACACAAGGGCCATGGAGTTAGCTTACAGTTTTTATTTATTTTTACGAGTAATTGTCTTTGTTACATGGTAGTGTTCGTGCATTCTCATACAAAAAAAAATCAACATGTGTGTTTTCCTAATAGAAAAAATACAAGTTAAGTGCTCTAAATAAACAACAAATTTGACACTCAACTTGTTATTTAACATAGATCACGATACTTATGTTATACTCTGTCCAAATTGGCGGACAACCAAGGAATTGAACATGTACAAGTCCAAAAAAATCGTGACACATTCATAAAATTATTTTCCTCATCTAGGAGCATATTCTCTTGGGAGTCGAATTGTATACCTGATACACAACACATGTTTTCTATTTCACGGTGACGAGGCGGTAGAAGTATGAAACGGGTTTTTGGTCTGCTCCAAAAAAAAAAAAAAAAGACCCATTTGTTTCAAATAGCAACTCGGAGAAAGAACATGAAATCAAGGTCATGGTTAGGTGCGATCCTTCATTTGGTGTGTCATGCGTGACGCTGCTCGACTGTTGCCCTTCAGACTGGTCATAGTGGGGAGTAACTTAGATTAGTAACATATGTTATGTTACTAGTCTAGGTTACTACCTTCATAGTGGGTAGTAACTTAGTATATGTGGTAACAACACCTAAAACCATAAATCGTAGGAAGTATTTAACCTTTTATGTATTATATAATTAATGTGTATCACAAAATTGTTTACCGGTCAAACCATTATTGTGTCTCACGATACTCCATCCGGGTCCCAAAACCTAATACGTGGTTGATATTTTCTAGTCAAAAAAAATAGAACTTTTATTACGACTAGGAAAACTGCCCGTGCGTTGCAACGGGATACAATGAAAAAGGAAACAGGGATGACAATCAACAGTTGCACGGAGATAATAACATGCGTGAGCGCTACCAGAAAACACAACTTAAACTGGAATTTTGAAGGTCATGGTCGTCAAACCTAAAGATCACGCAGCATGCTTGGAAGCAGTGCAACTAATTAGTTACAATTGCCATCAGATCAATCCCCAAACATTTTCTATTAGGATAAAGCCACTTAAGAAATCGTCGATTCCTTCTCTAACCGAATAGGGTAATGTAACATCATATGCTCCTTATGTTCCGTAAATACAACAAATGTAGTCTGATAGGTTGTAAGATCATGCTACACAAAAATCACATATCTAATTCTCCCTTAGCTGTGTAATGAATAAATCAAATGCTAGAAATTTCTTATATTTTTTTAGATGTATGTTGTCTTTACCTTCTCGGTTTAAGTAACGGACAACTTGGGAAACTTTGATCCTTTGTTTCACATCAACAAAGCAGGGGATAGCTCATCAAAAACATAAACATCTGCTTCCTTGGTAGCACAAGCAGTAATTGAATTTTTTGGAGCACGCTGCCAGATAGACCTGAAAACACTTCGCTATAGAGCTTGATTCAATTATAACACAGCTTAAAAATAGAGCAAACGACACCACTATAGGTCAATAATTATAACACCGCTTGAAAATAGAGCAAACGACCACTACAGGTTAAAAACTTTGTATAATATAATATTGCATGAACTAAACCAATAGCATAAAGACATATACGGGTACCAGCAAGGAAGGGAAAAGATAGATCAGCGGAGCAGTACTGCTGCCGTGCTGAGATTCTGGTTTATAATTCTTGACGAAAGCTTGGATGAATCAACCTCATCTCTCCCTAGTGTACAGTCGCCTGCTTCCGCTGAGCTCGTGTCTGTACAAACCAACATGCATCTTTGACACCGTACTTGTTTAGCACATCAAAAGTGCAACGGGAGTACTCATTGCCTCCTTCCGCTGAGCTCGTCTCTGTATCGTGGGTAGCCAGCGCAATGGCACATATTTGGCACAACAGCAGCACAGCGGTAGCGCTCCTTGCCTGTTGCCTCCTTCCACCGATTTGAAGTTGGAGCGGCAGGCAGACATGCAGTAGCGATTAGGCGATTAGAGTCCCGATTTGCAGGCAGTAGCGATTAGGCGATTAGGGTGCCGATTTGCGGGAGGCAGCATTTAGAGACGTCGTTCGGCCACACGAAGCCCTTCTCGACTTCTCGTCATTGATTTCCTCCATCGCTGAAGCCCACCTTCCTCTCCTCTGCAGAGACGCAGCCCCCGGCCCAAATCCTATGCTCCCCAGCCAGTCCACCTCCTTCCGTCCCACACCGCGAATCCAGTCCGCCTCCTCTCTGCCTCGTCTCCCCTAACAGCGCGGCGGCGGCCGAGATCTAGTCCGCCCTCTCCCGTCGCTCTCTCTCTCTCTCTCTCTCTCTCTGAAAAACAGTCACAGAAAGGAAGGGGAGTAGCAGGATGCCCGCCGCCACCGATGGAGCCCGCAGTATGTCTACCATGAAGCTCGTCCGCCAGTTGGTCGATCTGTTCTATGGGAGCCTCGATCTGGACCTGGTGGAGGTCCCTTCGGTTGCGGGGCGGTCGATTTGTTGGCGATGGAGCTCGATTTTGTCGCACAATCTTGCGGCCGCAGTGCAGCTCGTCGCGGTCTCAGGCTCCGCTGTCGCCACATCCCGCTTCCGCGACGAGTTCATCCGAGCGATTTGATCTGATTTCTTCTAGCTTTCTGTGGGAATCACGGGCAGGGTAGATGGGTTATATATGGATGGATTTACGTGGAAAGGGGGCAAGAAATTAAACGGAAATCGACTGGGATTAGACGTCCTCGTTCAAGCACGGGACGGAGACGGAGGAAACCATGACTTACAGGCGGTTTTTTTTTTTATCGGAACTGTGCGACTTTTGGCTTGCGGTGGGTAGAAACCAACCGGTACCATGGCAAAACTGTGTATTATGAGATTTGGTGGGAGGGTAAAACGATCCAATGAAAAGTTGGACGAAAATTTTGGCAGAAACCTTGCACTCCTTTATTATTAGGTATAGATTTCTACTTATATTATGTCTGCAAAAATTAATATTATATGCATATGAAGCAAAAAAAATATTGTGTAAGAAAAATTACTGTGACATTATTTATAATTCAAATACTTTGGTCTGTCCTAATGGTTATGGTTATGCAATAAAGACAGTGCAAATTTGTGATGTCTCATCTCTGTCAACATTTGATGTATCTATATACTAAATCAGACATAGATATATTTAATTTAGATAAACTAAGACAGCACTTTATGGGCGGAGGGAGTAGCACGTATGAACTATGAAATATGATCGACACAAACTCAAGTTAAATGTGATGAAATAGACAATGAGAAATATTTAGAGCAACTATGATCCGATTCTAAAACATTAGGCCTTGGTGGTGCAGGCGGCCGGTCAACACAGCGCGTGCGAGCGGGCGTGTTACACGTTCGGCTAGCTAGAGCGGCAACCAGCACCCGGCGAGCTCATCTTCATCGGGGAGACACGGGCACCATGTGCCGCCGAGTCATGGCGTTGATCTCGCGACCAATTCGGAAGTCAGTCTTTACCAGGAAGACCCCCAAGGCCGTCGTCACGAACGCCACGACGATTACAATGGACCCGACAACGATGGCGGATGTGTCGGATACCGCAGGAACGCCGTCGGCGCCAGAGCCCAACCGCCCTCCCACCGTGATGACCACGACTCCGACGGCGAGCATGCCGGCTGATAAGGCGAAGATGAGGTACAGTAGGGCGGTCCAAATCCAGGTCCACGGCTCCGGATCCGGCCTCTCGTAGTTGGAGCTGATCGGGCCCGGCTGCGCCTCCACGTCGCCGCCGTCATCCATTACGTACGTGCGTGGTCGGTCGGTTGATGTGTACCTGTACGCACAGGATTTGCTAACGTATATGTAGGGATCGGGACCGGCCGGCTAGCTGCGGCCAGATGCAGCTCCGTCTCCCCACGTCCTACTCGTCGTCGACGCCTTGGGCGCCGCGTGTATATACATACTGCGTGTCTTTGGACTCTGGAGAACATCATACTCGTACTACCTATGGAATCGAATAGGGACGTACTCAACCCCTACTCGACGCCCATCTATCGATGAAGATAAATTGATTTGGGTGTAGACGGAGTGACGGACCCAACCCAATTAAGATTGTGTTATATTGTGATCCAAATTTAAGGGAGGCTAACTTCTGATTGGAGTGAGGCCTGTCGCCGGTAGGCTTGGCCGAGCGTAGCAGAGTCTGAAGTTAGCCCATATGCCGTGCCTTGCAGGGACGCTTGCGAAGGGGGTGCGGGGGTGGCAGGCCCCGCGGTACGGTACGGATCGTTGGCACCACCTATATACATCTTGTAAGCCGCCGGCTATGGTTTATCAGATTATAAGATAACCCACGGTGTTTGTAAACACTCCCCGACATAGTGAAGTTTTGCTAGCTGGAGCCCGTGGTTTTTTCCCCTTCTGTGTTGTGTTGGAATGGGTTTTCCACGTTAAATCTTGTGTTTCCGCTGCGTTTACCTTTATCGTTCTTCGTTATTTGCTTGTCGCTTTTATACTAGATTGTTTTGTACGTGCAAGGTGGAGCACAATACATATATCCATCTGTCGAAAACAACATCATATTTTACAGTTTTTGACGAAGCGGTACCGCCGAGTCGCGGGCGACAGCATGCGCCGCCAGAGCTCCACGCCGCCGCTGCCGCCAGCCCTCGCCGCGGAGGCAGCAGGCCCAGCCGCCGAAGGTGATATGGGATGAGCACGATGGTTGTCGGAGATGGCTGCCATGGATGCTGGGGCCGTGATGGCCGGCACGTCGTCGAGCAGCGACCAGGGTGGCACCCCTGGCCAGAGTGGCGACGGAGATCCTCTCTCGGCGGTGCCATGAGTGGCAGTGAAGGTGCAGGGCCGGGCAGGATGGTGGTGGGAATCCTAGATCTCTATATGGGTGTCCCATGTGCCGCCTCCCCGGTCCTCTTTGATACGTGGTAGGGTTGGATCTGGTGGGGGATCGACCCTGCTCTGCCATCTCCTTTCCAGTTGTTGGCCCAATCCTTTGGGCCGCTGGTAGGGTTTGGCTAGCATATGGCACGAATAAAAGAGGCGGTCCTAGGATTCCTCTTGCGCCATGACGAATATGTGCTTATTGCTTGTCTCCATGGATATGGCCGGAGTGTCGATTTCTGAAAGGCTTCACCGACGAACTCCAATGGATGATATGCCTGGATATTGCCGAACCAGATGGTATTCGGTTGTGTGCAACCATGTTTTTTATGACCGTTTGGTTTTAGAGTGAGCAAGGAGAAGCTCTGCATGTAGTTGCCATCGTGGGACATGTCTTTAGTTTCATGGTGAAGTTAGTCACGGAGAATGGCATGTAATCTGAGATCTATTGACTAGTAATGGTGGTTCGAGTCCTACTGACGATGAGGTTTTGGCTTCGTGATTCGTGACTTGCAGCAGCATCCGCAAGTGGGGACGATAGCACATGACAAAATTGGAGTCTAAACTAGCATGGTGAAAACCCAATGTCTGGTCGTAATTGGTTGTGTCTGGCAGGTCTTGTTGAAAACATTGTTTTCTGAACGCGGATGTTCTTTTGGGTGAAAACCTATGATCTATGATCAGAACGATGATGGCGCTTGTGCACTGTTTCTTTATTGGAGGTCCGCTTTTGGAGAATATAGATTTTCGGTGTTGTCTTGGTAGTGTTTGGTCCGCTACTACAAGCAAAAGATCACTATAGCGGACTTTTATTTTATGTAATTATTATTTATTTTTTGGTTGTGTGTATCCATAATTCTATTAGGGTGCCGCGTTGTTGCAGAGGATGGGTGCAATTTGTATCTTCGCGAAATTAATATATTTGTTTTATCGAAAAATAAATATATGCACATGTCTAATTCCTTAAGGGCTGGGGACAACCTAGTTAAGCAAAGAAGGGCATTCAAGGAGAAGGTCCTTATGCAAATTTCCACCCTTGACATGACGGTTGATGATGTGGTTCTTGCTAAGGATGGTTGGGCACTCCGGTATCACCTGGATGACCAACTAGTGTGGATGGGAAATGGAAGAGGAGTACTAGAAACAACGCGATCACGTGCAATGAAGGCTCAAGGGTGACTCCTGCACGGCCTTTTTTCCATGACATTTCTAATGGACGCTGGTGTAAATGTCAAATCCCGAGACTGTTATCTGAGCAAGGGGAGATTGAGGATCATGAGGACCTTCTTGAGAATGTGAACTAGTTCTATCATAGCCGCATGGGTTCAGGTGCGAGGAGAGGGTATTATATCTATCCCCAAACCTCTCGGACAAGGTCAAATGTGTCTTAGATGAGGAGAACCTACAGTTGGAGCTCATTTTCACACATGTAGATCTAGAGGAGGTCTTCCCGAACATGAAGCCGGACACGGCACCGGGCCAGGATTGCCAACCTAACCTATTCTTCAAGCGGTTCTAGGAGCCCTGAAAGGACCAATCCTTCGGTTGCTTAATGGTTTCGCTCTAGCGAGACTATACATTGCAATTCTAAACTTTGGGATTATTTTTCTGATCCATAAGGTGAAAGGGGCGGACATGATTAAATAATTTAGACCTATTGCTTTGGTCAATGTTATTTTAAAAATTCTAGTGAAGGCATATGTGATTCTTCTTGCCCCGGTTGCACATAGGACCATTGACCGTAACCAGACAATCTTCATAAAGGGTAGAGCCTCCACGAGGGTGTGTTGGCTCTTCATGAAATTGCGCATGAGCTGGGTACGAAGAAGCTTGGGGGCTTGATGTCTACGGGAGCTTCTATTCTTGTAGACAGTGTTGGGCCTCCAAGAGCAGAGGTTTGTAGAACAGCAGCAAGTTTCCCTTAAGTGGATCACCCAAGGTTTATCGATCTCAGGGAGGAAGAGGTCAAAGATATCCCTCTCAAGCAACCCTGCAGCCACAAAGCAAGAAGTCTCTTGTGTCCCC
>NC_061513.1:316860176-316886917 GCF_022539505.1 Lolium rigidum | reverse complement strand
ATTTCAGTTTTACATAGATATCTAGCTACTGAAACATTTTCGTCGTTCTCAAAATAAAACGAGTAGAGCAGTAACGTTTTTTTTTTGAAGCAAGACTGTGAAGCAAAAAGCCCACAGCAAAATTTTATTAATTTAATAAAAAAGGTTTATGTACAAGAAAAGAAACTATCAACTAAAAAGACTAGAAAACAAGAAAAGTCTCTAAGGTAGGGACTTAAGTCAATTAAGAAGGCTATCCTTATGCTTGGCCTTAATTCTATACTGCAGCCATCATGTACAAATTTGGTCTTCCATCTAGCAAATGATATATTCCCCTGTCTAAAAATTCTTCCATTTGTGATAAGCCCAGTATTCTAGCAGGCTGTAATTAGAACCTCCATGTAAAAAGGTCGTCGAAAACTTCTCTTGGCCTCACTCAACACCACCTGTAAATCATCATGTTGTTACCATTCAATCTGTGAATAGGTCCAAATTCTTGCACTGAAGTTATAGTGAAAGAACAAATGGATCCTATCCTCATAAACCCTAGATGGGCCAAGCACAAAAGTAGTATCCTCAAAAACATTTCAATGTCTCCTCCTTAAAAGATCTCTGGTGTTCAATCTATCAACCAATAACAACCAAGCAAACACCTTTGTTTTCATCACACAACAAGACTTCCAAAGCCATGTCTAAACCTAAGATACAACTAGATGAGCATGGATATGATCATAAAACTGCTTTGCAGAGTAACTCTCACCCAACAATAGCGCCATTTATCTTTTGTCAGTGACAATTGATTATCTTGCATCAGACTCGTAAACTGCGAAGCTCCTGAAATGCCCGAGTGGATAGTGGTCTATAAAAGAGATCTGCCAAATCCTCTACACCATAGACTTGCAAAGCAGACGTAGAAGCGAGTAACATTGGCGGAAACTTTTGATTCATCACGGCAGAGCAGATGAAGAAAAGGAATAACAAGCGAACATAAAGAAGAACAATACACGCCGCTTGATGAAGCTTCAAGACAAAGTAAGCCGTAACCCGAGACGATGAGGTGAGTCCTCACACGATTCGTGTACACCTGGTCACACCGACCGAGCGGTCGTGATCTACTGATGCTTTGTTTTGCTGCTTGTTTCAGTTTTACATAGATATCCGGATACTCGAAACATTTTCGTGGTTCTCAAAATAAAACGAGTAGAGCAGTAATATTACCAGAAACTTTTGATTCATCACGGCAGCGCGGATGAATCAGCTTACAAGTGCTGAGGAAATCAGCTAATAAGAAAAGGAACAACAAGCAAACATAAAGAAGAACAATACAGGCCGCTTGATGAAGCTTCAAGACAGTCAGCCGTGTTAGACAGTTAGGATTGTGTATTCAGTTAGCGCTGTTGAGATAGATGTTGAGGTTGTTAGCTAGATAAGAACGCCAGCTGTAGATGCTAACCGTGTAATCCCTTGTACAAGTAATCAGCATATATATACAGGTCGAGGATGAGCCTGATGGCCATCTCGCCTCCTTCCAATCTTCTTCTTTCATATACTTTTACATGGTATCAGAGCCATCACAGCTAATGGCTTCGTCTTCCTCTGCCCCGGCGCCTTCCGTCCTCTCTTCGGTCACCGTCAAGCTGAGCAACTCGAACTTCATGCTCTGGCAGGCACAGATGCTCACCCATCTGCGTGGGCACAGCCTGCTTGGCTACATCGACGGCTCGATCGAGGCGCCAGCAGAGACGATCTTCACCACCACTGATGCTGGGCGCTCTGAGGTCGTGAACCCGGAGTACGCCACCTGGTACATCCGCGACCAGACCGTGAAGGGTGGTTTCTTCTCCACCGTGACGGAGGAGGTGCTCGCGCACATCATGAACGCGCAGACGGCGCGTGAGGCCTGGGTGATCCTGGAGCGCATGTTTGCGTCCAGATCGCGAGCTCGGGTCATTCAGATCCGATCTCAGCTCACGTCGGCGAAGAAGAAAGGGGTTGCTGCGGCCGACTACTTCCGCAACATGAAGACCCTCGCTGACACCCTTGCTGCCATTGGGCAGCCACTGCGTGAGGAGGAGGTCATCTCCTACGTCCTCGCTGGACTCGGCCCCAACTACGACGCGTTGGTCACCTCCCTCAGCGTCAAGGATGATCTCACTCTTGATGAGGTCTACTCCCACCTCCTCGCATACGAGCATCGCCACGAGATCCAGGACGCCGACTACAGCATCGGCGGTGGCTCCTCCGCCAACTTCATCAACCGCAACCAGGGACGTGGCGGTGGCCAAGGAGCGCATGGTGGACATCCTGGAGGCCGCGGTGGAGGCAACAGCGCTCGTGGCCGTGGCCAGGGCCGCGGTGGCGGCAATGGAGGTGGCAACGCCCACGGCAATGGAGGCCGGGGCAATGCTCACGGCAATGGAGGCCGTGGCCAAGGGCGTGGCGGCGGCAACAACAATGGTGCACCACGCCCCGTCTGCCAGATCTGCAACAAGGTAGGGCACATTGCCCTACGCTGCTACAGCCGCTTCGACCACGCATACGGCGGCGAGGAGGAGCACTCCACCAACCATGCAGCTGCCTACCAGGTTGACACCAACTGGTACATGGACTCTGGGGCTACCGACCACATCACCGGCGACCTAGATTGCCTCCACACTCGCGACGGCTACAATGGCACCGATCGCGTGCAGGTCGGCAACGGCGCAGGTTTGCACATTACCCGTACTGGTCAAAGTTCAATTAGCACTGCTGCCAATTCTCTTGTTCTTAAGAATGTCCTTCGTGTTCCCCAAATCTCCAAAAATCTCCTCTCTGTCCATAAACTTGCAAAGGATAATGGTGTGTTTATTGAATTTCACCCTTACTATTTTCTTATCAAGGATCCGGTGTCGAGGAGAACGCTGCTTCGCGGCAGGTGTAGGGGAGGCCTCTATCCGATTGAGGCACAAGAAATAAGCGCCCTCAAGTGTGCCATGTTCACCGCTAGGATTAGCAAAGAGCAATGGCATCGGCGCCTAGGACATCCATCATCTCAAGTAGTTCAATCCATTTTGAGACTTTACAATTTATCGTTTTGTAATAATTCTGAGCATGCAAATATTTGCAATGCCTGTCAACTTGCTAAGAGCCATCAGCTTTCTTATTCTCTTTCGAGACATGTGTCCACTTCTCCCCTTGAGCTCATTTACACTGATGTTTGGGGACCAGCTATTTCATCTGTTGGGGATTTCAAATACTATGTGAGCTTCATAGACGACTTTAGTAAATTTACATGGGTCTATCTCATTCATGCCAAATCTGAAGTTGAAGAGATATTTTATAAATTTCAGAAACACGTTGAACTCCTTCTCAATCATAAAATTAAGGGTGTCCAATCTGACTGGGGAGGAGAATATCGTCGTCTTCATAAGTATTTTGATTCTATGGGAATTTCTCACACAATTTCCTGTCCCCACACCCACCAACAGAATGGATCAGCCGAGAGAAAGCATAGGCACATAGTTGAGACGGGTCTCTCCCTTTTAGCACAAGCCTCCATGCCCATGAAATTTTGGGATGAAGCTTTCTCCACAGCCACATACCTCATTAATCGCCTGCCAACTCGTGTTATTGACAATGCAACACCTCTTGAGCGTCTTCTTGGTGCTAAGGCTAAACCAAACTACAATATGCTTAAAACCTTTGGATGTGCTTGTTGGCCTCTTCTTTGCCCTTACAATGCTCGGAAACTCTCCTTCAGATCCAAAGAGTGTGTTTTCATCGGGTATAGTGGTCATCACAAAGGGTATAAGTGCTTGGACGTGGCAACTGGGCGAGTTTATATTTCTCGTGACGTCATCTTTGACGAAAGTGTCTTCCCATTCTCTCGGCTTAATCCCTCTGAAAAACCCATTGTCTACACATACGAGTCTCTCCTTGATCTTGGCGAGTACTTGCTTTTGTACTAATGACCGTATAGATGTGCAATTGCCTGTTGTTTTTCCTGCTGCAGGAACAGCGCCGATCGACGCTCGTGCTGCTCACGTCGATCAGGCACCTCGCCATGATGGGCCTCATGTTGGGCCTACTGGGCCAACTACGAATGATTCAGCCCATGCAGATCCCGCAGCAGACACGCCTCCTGCCTCGCCTGCACCATCATCGACGACTTCGTCGCTGGTTGTTCCAGTACCGCCTGCACCTGATCGCGTGCACCAGATGCAGACTCGCCTCCGAGCTGGTAAATCTGTGCCAAAACGACGGACTGATGGCACCGTCACCTACACAGCAGCCCGTGCATCCGATACTGAGCCTACTTCTGTCAGTGCCGCACTTCTGAATCCCAAGTGGAAGGAAGCAATGGATGCCGAGTTCTCAGCACTTCAGCGCAATCAAACTTGGAGGCTTGTTCCTGCACAGAAAGGGCTCAACATCATTGACAGTCGGTGGGTTTACAAGGTAAAACGCAAGCCAGATGGGTCGGTGGATAGATTCAAGGCACGCCTTGTCGCCAAAGGATTTAAACAGCATCACGGCATCGACTATGATGACACTTATAGCCCAGTGATCAAGCCAACCACCATTCGTGTCATTCTATCTCTCGCTGTGATGCAGGGGTGGCAAATGCGGCAATTGGATGTCGACAATGCTTTTCTTCATGGTCATCTGGAGGAAGATGTCTATATGGTTCAGCCCGCTGGTTATGTTGACAGTCGTTTTCCTCACCATGTCTGCAAGTTGGAGAAGTCACTTTATGGCTTGAAGCAAGCACCCAGAGCTTGGTTTGCTAGACTAAGCAGCAGATTGCAGGAGCTCGGATTTATTCCGTCAAAGGCAGATGTGTCACTGTTCGTTTACAAACATGACAGTATTACCATATATATGCTAGTCTATGTTGACGATATCATCGTCGTTAGCTCAACTGCCAAAGCTGCTGATCATCTTCTTGCTAAGCTGCGTCAGACTTTTCCTGTTAAGGATCTTGGCCACCTTGGTTATTTCTTGGGCATTGAGGTTAAGCATCAGCGTAGCAGTCTGCATCTTTCTCAGCAAAAGTATATTTCAGATCTTCTAGCAAGGACGAATATGACTCGAAGCCAAGACAAGTGAGTACTCCTATGGCAGTAAGTGACAAGTCTGTCATGATATGTTGGAGTTCCTCTTTCTTCGAAGATGTGACGAGATACGAAGTGTCGTGGGAGCTCTTCAGTACTTAACCTTGACCAGACCGGATATTTCCTTCAGTGTTAACAAGGTCTGCCAATTTCTACAGGCACCTACAGATGCACATTGGTCAGCGGTCAAACGTATTCTTCGATATCTCAAGCATACACTGTCATTTGGTCTCACTCTTCATGGCTCGTCCTCAACTTTGCTGAGTGGTTTTTCCGACGCTGATTGGGCCAGCTGCCCAGATAAACGCCGATCAACAGGAGGGCATGCTGTATTTCTTGGAGGCAATCTCGTTGCATGGAGCTCTAGAAAACAGCCCACTGTCTCACGCTCAAGCACCGAGGCGGAGTATAAATCTGTTGCGAATGCAACGGCTGAAATCATTTGGATACAGGGGTTGCTGCAGGAACTGGGGATATATTTGAGTCGTGTGCCTACACTTTGGTGTGATAATTTAGGCTCCACATACTTGTCAGTAAATCCCGTATTCCATGCACGCACGAAGCACATCGAGGTGGACTACCATTTTGTTCGAGAGAGAGTTGCACGCAAAGCTCTTGACATCAGGTTCATTTCCACCCATGATCAGCTGGCGGATGTTCTAACTAAACCTCTTGCTACACAATCATTTCTAAAGTTCAGAGACAATCTTAACATGAGCTTACCATGCTCAGATTGAGGGGGCGTGTTAGACAGTTAGGATTGTGTATTCAGTTAGCGCTGTTGAGATAGATGTTGAGGTTGTTAGCTAGATAAGAACGCCACTCGTAGATGCTAACCGTGTAATCCCTTGTACAAGTAATCAGCATATATATACAGGTCGAGGATGAGCCTGATGGCCATCTCGCCTCCTTCCAATCTTCTTCTTTCATATACTTTTACAAGCCGGAACCCGAGACGATCGTCGACCGGAGGTGAGTACATGATCTTGATGACGGAGCAACCGAATCGCTGCGGATGGCCACACGTCTCCAACTTTACTGGAATCCTTTCGACAAAGCACCATCCGCCTCTATATTCGAAGAGGGCCCCTGCCCCCCCTTGCTCTGGCTCGAAGAGCACCGTAACGTCGAAGGTATGAGAACTAACCCTAGAGCACGGATGTAGAGTAGACACCAAGGTTGCCAGACGATGGAGATAAAAAACATAACCAAAACCCACCTGAGCCGAGCCAACATCGAGAGGGGCTCCAAAGTCAACACCTTCAAGAAGGGACGCGGTGCATAAACATCGTCGTCGCCCGGTCTAGAGTGCGGACCAAGGTTTTCACCCGGAGCCCCATGGCAGAGTGACCTGGACCCTCGACGACGCTCTCAAGAGGGAAACAATGCCCGAAAGCATCATCATCATCGGCACAGGCACCACCTGGCAAGGCTTTCACCTGGATCTGAAGGAGAGCAGAAGCTTCCAAACATGACCGAGCATGTCGAAGACCTCACCACCTACGTAGTCGGTGAAGACGACCAATACCACGTACAAAGGAGCATGCCGCCAGGACGCCACCACACCCACCGCTCAGGGCCGCCGCCTCAAAGTACCATATTTATTTGCTACCTAGCTTGGCCGCCGCCAAAGACGAATGTCCACCTTCACGAAGCCGGCAGCCCCAACCACCGCGAGAGACACTCCTAAAGATACCCTAGTCAACGAAAACCACCCTAGCCGAGCGCCTTTCGAGCTCCATGGCACACAATACCCAACAAGAAATATCTGAGGCATGGGAGCAGGACCATCGGAGAAATGAAAGGCACTCAATGGATCTGGCATGAGCCACAACACCGGCCAGCCAAAGTAGGCTGATTTCCTCCCACACCCGAGCAGGGAGGTGCCACGGTGGAGAAGAGCTCGAAAAACATGGGCAAGTTGGAGCCGCATGGAGCTGCTCGCGCCACAGGAAGCCGGTACGAGCACCTTGCACGTGGATCACTGCTCGCCACCGGGTCGAGGGAACATCGTGAAGCTAGTGGAGACGGACACACACCATCATGGAAGAGTTGGATGAAGCAGGGTTGGGAGGAAGACACAGGAACAAGGATGCACTAGAGGAGGAGGATAAGAGCGGCCCTGCCATAGCCGGTGGCCGCCGGCGTCGGTGTCCAGGGGGAGGGGGTTTGTTGGGATGGCCTAGTGGTGGCTAGGGTTCGGGGTCATCCAGTGTTGCCCCGAGAGGGAGCGCACGGGAGGAAGAGCGGGGAATTATGTCATCATGTTAATTTATCGCGACGAATTTTCCGTTTATCTCAAAAAACACCCAATTTTCAGCACAAATTCATATATGTAAAAAAAAATCCCTCCTCTCATGAGAGTATTAGAAAGGTTGTGTCTGAAATTCTAAACAAATATCAGCCAAGTCATCATATCTCAATGACTTCAGCGGCAGAACCTCCTGAAGATGATCAAATAGAACTATGCATGGCCATGAGAGGACTTGAAAAGGATAGCTTCAAACTCTAAACTCATACGGATGTACGAAGTCATAAACATGTTTGAGATCGCCTAGCAAAACTCATTCGGTTGAACTAAAAATGTTCTAGATTAAGTTACAAATTGATCTTCTTATAAACAATTGGTATTGAGGTGTGGAAGCCTTTTATGTCATTTGATATGTATAAGTGTGATATAACCCAGATGGTTCTATATCTTTTATTGTTGGCCAATTGATGCACTGCCTCATTTATTTTATTGACTCGCGCTTCATAAATATGATGATCTTGTTCAGGGCGACCAGGAGTCTAAGCTTAGGGATGTTGATAAGTCAGCATTTTTATCAAATATTTTTTCGCACTAGTTGTATTAGGATTTTCGTATTTTATTGCGCTTGTACGCATCCTTCTATGCCTATTACATGAGGATCCTAAAAACTTAAGGAGCGATGGAAACACCTTTTAAAACTATTAAGTGTTCTGAATATTTGTTCATGTATCTTGGTAAAATGCCATCGAAGAGACAAGAGCCAGGGAATTTAACAAGCAATGATACATGCACAACCCTCCGTATCGGTGCCGTATCAGGTGCTGGATCCGCGTCGTCAAATGCCTTCGCCCCCTGCAAACGGATCTGAGATAGAACACACAGAAGCACCAAAACTCGCGAAGACCTGACCTTCGGGAGGGATCCAGAGTGTGAACTAGGGGAGGGCGTTGATATGTGCAACTATGAAGATCCTTGGAGGTTCAAGCATCATCTTTATCATCACCATTATCATCATCACCATCGATATCAACGTCTACATTCATTTACCTCCATTCTTATTGTAATCCCTAGATCTCATTGTGGATTTGCACAAGTATTCAGCCATCCATTTGTGTTTCATGCATATTATTATGATGATGTTGATTACCTCTATGAGTGAGTAGTTTTCCCTATTCTTGGGGAGATGAAAAAACCCTACAATATTATGATATGAAATAAAGATGATTCATTCCTTAATTTATGATATTATGTATTAGTTGTCTCTCTTGATCTTGTGTGAAGTCGACCACGCAAGATGTCTTCGAGCGATAGAGGGAACTACTCTTGGGTAGAGGGTGTTGTTGAAGGTGCTAAGTGACATATCGCATTGGATCTTCATTTTACCTATCCAAAGGGTATGAGGAGACTCACTAAACCTATCCATAACCACGGGAAAACCCTTAATTATTGTCGGATTGAACGGGCCGACTATTAATAGCTATGTTGGTTATGAGGGGTGATGATTCATGGCTGATCTCTTGTCATCCAATTATGAAGCTCCACCCCATGCATACACATGAAGGAAGGGATAAATTATCCTAATTATGATTAATACGTTGCTAGTTGTGTATCCACATTTCTCGATAACTCTTTAGCCTATTGCAGTTTTATCTTAAAACATTCCTTATCCAGCCCGTAGGTTGGAATCTCTAGTTCTCTAGCATTTATAGTTTACTCAAATACAAACACAGTCAAGAGAACTGTTGCTTGCATTAGTAGACTTTGCATAAGTAATCTAATATTGCTAATTAGGAGGGATGCTCCGGTGCTCCCCCCTAAGTGAAGTTGAGGGGTCAAATTGAGTTTTTTTTAAGCGTTGGGCTCGCCCGAACCCATATCCAGCCCGTGTATACCCATATGTATGGATACGGTATATGTACGTCACATTTAAAAAAAATGGAGATCACGTGAGCAGTTAATTAAGATCTAATCCGCCTAAAAATCGCCGATCGTCGTGCATGTGTCTTCTGTTGCCGCGATCGTCGTGAGGAGGAGGAAGTTGTACTCCTCCGTCGTTGGAAACCCTAGCGCGAGCACGAGCTGGTGGGGGTAGGGTTGATCTTCCTCTCGGGAGAGATCTGCCGCTGGCGTCGGCCGTCTCCGCCGTCGCCGTTGATCGCTCCAACCAGATAAAGTCTCCGCCGTCGTGCACGTCCCCTTCTGTTGCCGCGATCGCCGTGAGCATTTTACTCCTCGTTGGAACCCTAGCGCGAGCACGAGCTGGTGGGGGTAGGGTTCCTCTTCCTCGCGGGTGGGATCTGCCGCTGGCCCGCCGGCCGTCTCCGCCGTCGCCCTTGATCGCTCCAACCAGATAAGTCTGGGCGAGCGCGGCTAGGGTTAGGGCCGGCTCCTCTTTCCCTTGAGCGTGGCCTTAGTGGCTTCTTCCTCCTCGGACGCATCGATCGACCCCTGTGGTGGGGGTAGGCTTACTCCTCCGGCGCATCGACTGGTAGGTACGCACATGATAACTCACCTCTTGTTGGATCATGCTAACTTCTGAAAAAAATTTGATGCGGATGCACTGAATTTGTGATTTCTTTTGTAGCTACGAAATGGATGAGACGAGGTCTGGTGTTTGTGAGGTAGAGAAGGTTCCTGGAATTGGAGTTCATGGAGATGAGTCAGATAATTCTAGAACGGGCCTTGGTGATGAATCTTTGTCAGCGAGTGAGAATATTTTTGTTGGTTCAAGGTCGAGATAATTCCATGAGCTCAGAGCATGGGAGGGAAGCAATTATTAATGTAAGTGTCTTTGATATATTCATTTTTTTCATGGAAATCAAATGCGAACGATAAATGTTTTAACATTGTCATGTTATCATTGAATATGTAGATGGACATTGACAATGATTATGAGAGAGATATTAGTGAGGCTGCATTGGAGGAAAACAGCAATGAGGTACATGGAGTGTAATTGTTATTTGATATGCAACGAAATGAGATTACCATTAGAAAGTGGGAAATAGTAATGAGGTACATTTACTTGTTGTCTTTAATTTTTGCAGGAAATATATGGACTTGAAAATGACTATGACTATTATGGTGAATCCGACGTGGAGAATTGTTTTTATGATGAGTCAAGTAGGTGGCAAACATTATGTGGAGCCAAAGGCGTCGAACAGCAAGGAGGTATGTATTGGTTCATTATTTGTGGAAACCAATTTATTTTAGTAGACACATACAAAAATTAGAGTTTGATTGCTATGTTTTTCATGTGTTAGTCCCATGTTGATGATGGTGATGATGCGAACCTCAGTCAAGCTTGTCAGGAAGAGGATACGATAGAGCTGTACATGATGATAAAGGAGATGACTTTTCCTAGTGAAGAAGCTGCTTTCGTATTCTACAACAGCTATGCCAAAGATAATGGATTCAGCGTCGGATTGGATAAGGTCAGATATAGCAAAAAAATTACGAGACATAGGCGTTACGGGCGTTTTTTGTGTTCGAGGGAAGGTGAGCGTGATCCAAAGTTGCTGACCGAAGAGGGACATAGCCGGAGGCTCAGACCTCTGTCTCGATGCAAGCTGTGAGGCGCGGATGACTGTGAAGCTGAATGAAAAACTTGGTGTCTGGTATGTTGATAGTTTTGATGACAAGCACAGTCATACGCCCGCAAGACCGGATGAAACACCTTTTCTTTGGTCGCATAGAAAAATCAAAGAGCATCAGAAGGCTGAGATCTTAGCTATGGAGCTGCAGGTGTTACGAAGCACACCATAATGGATTCCATGATTAGCAGAAGTGGATGGTATGGCGGTGTTGGGTACGTCCGACGGGATCTGTACAACCTTTGCAGCAAGGAAAAGAGGAAACTACTTGCGAAGGGTGATGCTGCCACGACCATAGGGATTATGCTGAGCAGAAAGGAGAAGGACCCAAGTTTTTATTTCGACTACGACTTAGATAAAGAAGGACGGCTGAAGAGAATGTTCTGGTGTGACTCGCGATCGTATGCAGGACTATGAGGACTATGGAGATGTCCTTGTGTTTGACAGCACGTACAAGATGAATCGCTATCGTATGCCATTCATACCTTTTGTTGGTCTGAACAATCACCGTAGGACGACGGTTTTTGGTTGTGCCATAGTTTCAGATGAGACAGAAGAAACTTATGTCTGGTTGTTGCAAACATTTCTGAAGGCAATGTGTCAGAAGAAGCCTTTGAGTGTAATTACGGACGCCGACTCAGCGATGATTAGGGCAATCCGCACTGTATTTCCCGATGTCTGGCACCGCATATGTTCATGGCATGTTGAAAAGAATATGAAGATCCATCTCAGTCACAAGTCGTTGGGCGAGTTCCGGTCTATGTTGTACTATAGCACGTCCATAGCCGAATTTGAGCAGAGATGGCGGGCTTTTTAAAAAGATGGAAGACGGAGAACACCGAAATTTGGTTGAAGAGGATGTATAGGAAGAGGCACCTGTGGGCTGCAGCTTTTCTGACAGAGGGTTTTTGGCTTGGTATGAAGAGCAACCAGCGGAGTGAAAGTCTGAATTCCTGCCTTCACCTGCACCTTGATGGAGAAATGACTTTAGTGGACATGATACTGCACTATGAGAATTGCATTACCCGTATCCGTGAGAACGAGGCGCATGATGACTGCACGGCCTCATAGACATTACCTGTGCCCGTAACAAGCTGCAGGGATCTGGAGGTATTTGCTTCCCACGAGTTTACCCCGGCAAACTTCTACATATTGCAGCTAGATTTGAGGTCAGTTGGCGGCATAGTGACTTTGGAAAAAAAGCTGGGATGTGGGTCTGAAACTTTTGTCGTGGCATGGCATAATAAACCAAATAGGCAGTTCACCGTGGAATATACACCGGAAAATCCTAAAGAAACTATAAAGTGCAGCTGCAGGAGAATGATTCGAAAAGGACTCCCTTGCAAACATATATTCCATGTTCTATGTGTTCTGCAAATATATGAAATTCCAAAGTGTTGTGTTCTTCGTCGGTTATCAAAAAATGCAAGAAATGGACTGCCTGCTAGGCGAACGAGTGATATGTTTGGAGTAGGTTGGTCAGGTACAGCGGATAGAATTGAATATAGCAAGGTCAGTGTGTTATCCTCGCAAGCTATGCATGCAGCATGCAAACACCCAACACTTTGGGCTCAGTTGCAGGACAGTTTAAAGGACGTGATATCAAAGGCGGTTGAGTACGACAAGGAGGGTACGGTGGGTGCTGTTCCGATTTGTCTAAGCTCATTAGCAGTTCAACATGTGGAGGACCGAGAAGGAAACATGGTTAAGGTCCAGGATCCTGTTAAAGTATCGAGCAAAGGTACACATAATAAAGATGATGACAACCGCCCCAAGTCTAAAAATGGAAGACCTCTATCGTACGACGAGCACAAAATTAAGTGCGGGGCTTGCAAAGAGCCAGGTCACAACCGACGCAGCAAGAAATGTAAACTTAACAACAAGTGAGTGCCTATAAGCTGTCCTATTTACATAATTCAACATATGAACATTTTATAATTAGCATGTAATTTACAATCCAGGTAGTGGACTCGTGCAACATCTTATGTTGAATGGCAACTCCATTACCTTGTACACCAAGCTTCTCCATATTAAGTTGCATGTAATGGTGGCCTAAGTTGTGAGCATGCATATCTATACACTGTGATCAAATCAATAGCTTTTCACGTCTATGTGTAACTACAGTCAGAACTTGTGTTAAACAGTTGGTAAATTGTGATCACGCATATATGCTGTGAGAAATATTCGGTTGTACTACTAATTAATTATGCACCTAAACAGTTAACGTGGCCAGCTGAAGTTTCTGAAGTAATTTGAAGGTTTAGCCATTATTCAGCAAATAAAACAGAAATGACAAATAAACAGTTAATCAGCTAACGTTTCATCATTACCGCGCGGGTTGGGCTCCGGGGACAGGCTTTTGGGTTGGGTTTGTTTTTTCTCACTGCGTGTTTACTGGGCTTTTTTCCTGGCGGGCCTTGTCTTTCGTTTTGTTGGGCCGTTCGTATTTAACTCCGCTTGAAGCCTTCAACCCTGGACCGGTCGGTTCTTCTCCATCCCCTGTCGACTGTTCTTCTCCTCTCGTTGTCAACGTCGGAGCTTGTGGAGGTGGCCGTCTGAACCGGCGGTTGCAGAGAAGGGAACAAGGTAAATCCAAACAGATCTGTTGGTTTTAGTACTCGATCTAGTCACTGTGAGGCTTTTCATCAATTCTTTGTCAGTGGATGTCCTCTTTTTTCTTTCCGTTTCTATCCACCACCCAGATCTGGAAGTCCTTTTTTTGTATGTGCACGTGCTGTGCGGTCCTACTGCTGTGGTCCTTTTCTTCTACTTGTTTTTTTGTCTTTGTCTATGTATTACTTTCCCCTACTTTTCTATCCCTATTATTTATGCTGGGTCCTAATGGAGCTGTTCTTTGTATGCAGCATGTATATTATTTTATATGGCATCACTTATAACCATTTTAATTTGTGGTCTGCTTTTGTTTCTAGTAATTATGGTCTGCATGAATTATTAATTAGATTGTTTCTTTAGGCTTTGAGTCTAATTGATATGTTTTGCACTTCTTAATGGTTTAGGATTTTTTTCAGTAACAATATGAAAGATGTAGTAAACTAAGCATTCAGATGTACCTAAATAGAGTTTAGTTGTTTCTGTATGGAGTGCAGTAATGATAAAACTTGTATAATTCGTGTAGTATTTATTATTTGTGCACCTCTTTTTGGTATGCAGAGAAATTATCCTATTTCATTTTTTTCAGTGTACTTAAGAGTGTTGTTCATTTGATGAATATGGTTTCTTGTATGAATTTAGATATGCACATTTGTATCCTTTATAATAATTTTGTATTCATATATTAGATGAAGTGTCCAATCTGTGGAAACCGTGATGGTGGTTGCCAACCAGAGTTCTTCTGCATTACTCTGCGTACAAACTTTGAAGAATACTCTGTAAGTTATTTTGATTTGCATTTTTTTCTAGTATCTACAATCTTAATTTGCCATGCAGCTAAATATGATATGCAGGGAAAATAGGTTTGTAAGATTACTAATGTGATTTTTTTGCAGAACATCCCTTGCTATGTTAGGAAGTATATCAACAAGTCTGCTGGTAATGCCTTGACTGTTGAGTCTGGGGACAGGGGTGTTTACCATTTTCTGCTGAACAAGATGAAAAAGAAGACTCGTATTTTCGGTCCTGACTACAACAAATTCCTCACTGATTATGATATGCATCTGAATGAGAAGATAAGATTTGATATCATAGAGGAAGAAGAAAATCTGTTTGTTACTCCACTAGACATTGAAGATAACTCCAAGGAATTATTCAAAGGTAATTTGCAGTGACTTTTTGTTCATGTGTTATTTGTGTTTGACAAACTGCTCTTTTTCTGATGAATTTTTCTCTCATTGTTTTTTCCTGCAGAAGTTTTTTATTTTGAAGGAGATGCTAAATCCATCTTTATCTCAAAAACTGTTGAACTTAAAAATTCTGAGATCATCAATATCAACAGCCGTGTTTACGACCGTGGTCTGGGCCTTGGCGGTGTTTTTGTACATCTCTTATCTGCATATGATGTTGCTTCCAATGCACTGGTAATTTCGTTGACAGATGTTTTTTTCTGGTCATTTTTGTATGATTGTCTTTTTGAAGTGTTTTTTTACTTATATCACAGCGTATCCCGAAGACTATTGTATCTGTTCTTGACGTTCGTCGTAGTGGTGATTTCTACTTTCTGAGGAGCGAGGATGATGATGACAGCCATGCTGTCTACTACACATCCGTTGATGGCAGAATCAGGTTTAAGTCGGGTTGGACTGACTTCTGTGTTAAGAATAACTTGGTGGCTGGCCAGTTAGTCCTGTGTTTGTTCTTTAAGATGGAGGGCATGCTTTTCATGTCTGTTGATGTGATCGAGTGATTACTTGACGTACTTTGTTATATATTTCCAGTAAGATATAGGGGTTTAAGTTTCAGACGATGAACCTACTGTTTGTAAAGTGGTGGATATTTTCACTCTGGTGTCTTTTGTGCTAATCTATGTTATCGTCGCGACTACTTGAACTACCTATCTCTTTTTATGTGAAATTGTATGTTCTTTTGCTGAACTTCAATAATCATGGAAGGATTACTGTGTTTATTATGTTTTTATGAGTGATTTGTACTGTACTATGTTCTCTTTATATGAGTCTATTAACTCAATTCTTGTAAAGCTGATTTTTAGTGGGTGGCTTCTCTTTTATGTATCCTGTTTTTTCTTCAATTTTTCTATATTATTGTTTGCTTTCATGTTGGTTCTCTGTACTATAGTTTTATTCTTTCCTATAATGTTTCACAATAACTCGTAATATTTTCGATTCCATTACAAATTTGTGAGAACACAAAGAATTATCTTTCGTAAATGATGTTAAAATAATAAACCAATATTCTTTTTTGCATGATCGAGTTAGGTGGTTGGGTATAGCATGTCTTGGGCCGATAGAGTTGGCGGCCCAATTAAATATAAAGCCTAACTCGATGGGCCGTTTCTATTTAACAAAGTGTTCCCTAACTCGCCGTTAGGGTTCGTCTGTGTTGCCTATGTCTCGCCGCGGGGGTGATCGGCGGCTGCACGCGCTCGTGAACTCATCGGATAGAGCGGATCCGATGGACGGCGACCACGGATGGGCGAAGCTTACATCTGTTGTGCATTACAACAGAGGGAAGATGAAGACTGCGGCAGCACATACCCTAGTTGAGCCGGTTAGTCCGTGATTATTTGCTATTTTTTAAAAGAATTCTTCCATAACCCATAATCTGATATGATGAAATATAGGATGATGACGAAGGCATGGTTCAGTTTGTTGATGTTTTGCTGCAGTATGAGTTTGATCCATTGTACTACGGTATTGAGCAGAACACAAAGAACAGGTGTGGCCACTCGGTGTTCCCTGCTCGGCGTGTTTGCAACGACGGTTACGACACTGGAAGACGGTTTTTGGGTTGTCCATATGAGGTATATTTTCAAACCATATAATTTCATGTGTGAACATTATTTAAATGCTATGTTTTCATATGATATGTTTTCTTTCAGGGAATACATACATGCGCGTATGTAGAGTGGGTTGACAGTGAATGGAAAGGAAGAGAAAGATATGTGATAGGGCAACTATCCGAGAAGATCAACAAGGTGCAGAACGAAAATGAAGACAAAGAAAATACCTTGAAGATACAATTGAAAATGCAGAGAAAAGTGTTGAAGTCTAAGGACAATATTATTTGCTTTCTAGCAACAATGTGTGTTGCAATGTTTGGGTTAGTAGTAGGAATAATATGCAAGCATTTCAAATAGTTGTTTTATTTGCAACATATTAAAATTAGTCAGGTGTAATTGGAAATGTCGAGATGAAATAATGGTACTGTGTTTGCAGCTGAAAAAAATCATCAAACAACTATAGTTTTTTTTATTTCCAATGATGTGGTCATGTCAAAATATCATGCAAGTGTGTTTCTATGTGTGGATGAAAAATTAAATGTGGTTTCAGATGAAATGGAAGTGTGTTTTTGTTATACCTGAAAAATGCTAGTGTGTGTGAGTTTGTAGCTGAAAAAAGGCTACTATGCATATCCGTTCGGAACTTTAGCCCCATTTTTTGAAGCAACCGATTTTTCGACCTCCTCCAAATGTCCTCAAAATTTTCACACATGGTACGTAACACAACTAAACATGGAATGTGATGATACTTTTTATCATTATGAATATTTTTGAATTAGGAGGTGGCGAAAAGGGTTTTAGGGTTAATATGGGTCTAACTTGCACTAAAATAGATTCAAACACCTTGGATGAGGCCAATATTCTTGTAGATGGAATGGTGCAGGCATGTGCAAGTGTGGCCTCACCCTAGCATGCCCATCTACCTGATTTGCCCAAAAAATGCATGTTTTCGCCTAAAACCCTATGTTTCGGGTGTCTGGGTGCAACTAGCCATGGTGTACCCCACATTATTCTTGTGAAGTTTATTTTTAAATGTTTTTATTAATAATTGATATTACATACATGGGAGCCTATAAAAAAAATTTGAGGTGATTTAGAGATGGTCGAAAAAATCACTTGCATAGCCCCATTTTTTAAGCAAGTGATTTTTTCGACCTCCTCCAAATCACCTCAAATTTTGTACACATGGTATGTAACACAAACAATCATGGAATGTGAAGATATTTGTAATGATACTAATCTAATAAAAATATTAATCGTCTATTTGAAGTAATGTTTGGCAAAGAAAAAGCTCCTAAACCGAGGACTGTATTATTCCTGTATACGGTAAAAACGCGTAGAGCAACGTGGCAAGGGAGAGGAGGCGACGGTGACGTGTAAAGCTACGTGGCGAGGGAGCGGAGGCGTCTGCGCATATAAAAGCTTCGTCTCCCACATCTGCAGCCATTTCCCCCCGTTCCCCACCTCTCCGAGAATCTCTCCGCCAAAAAACCCTCTCCATCTCCCTCACTCCGCCGTTAGTTTAGGTTTTCGCCTCGCCGATCCAGTCGATTCGGCGGCGATGGAAGCTGGGGGAGTAGCAGTTGGCGCGGACGATCTGGAGAACGCAGCGGTCGTTGATGTTGCTGCATCGGCGGAGGCGGTTGGAGGCGAAGGCGGTGGTGGAGAGTCCAGCATTACGGCGTTCGCTGCGAGGTCCACTGTCGTTGATGCCTCTGTCATCGGGTCGGTCGTCGTCGGCCCGGTGGTCGCGGCACAGGCGGATCTGGACGCGGACGAATCTGCTACAGGGGAGACGAAGGCGATGCGGGAACATCCACCATCGCAGGGGGTGATGTTGGCTCAGCCGGCATCGTGGCGCCGGATCTGGTGGAGGAGGCTTCATCGTCCTTGGCGGAGAAGGCCGTCGCGGATCTGCGCGCTGCGCCGGCGTCCGGCGACGTCTCGGAGGTGAAGCCGGACTTGCAAATGGAGGTAACTGCTCGATCTGTCCCTTTTTTTCCTGTGGATTAACGGGTCTACCAGGCTAGCTTCCGTGCACAGTGGTGTCTACGGAATAGCCAACGATTATCGCATTATTTTGTAGTACTAGTATATGAACAATGCGGTCGCTGTTTCTTGCCACCTTATCCAAACAACAGCTTAATTACTTACTCTGATAATGTTGATACTGGGTAGGTTATGCTCGGGGTTTACTCTGACATTATCACGGTAGCAACTATGTTGCTTAACTGATGTTCTGTGCTGTGCCGTGTTGTTTGTTCATTTTGTCCATGTGCTGGATAGTTGCACAAGGATCTCTATTGTACAAATCAGAGGGAGTAGTTGATGTAAGTGAACTATGGCTGATTACAAATGCATAACGCAAGTTAGAATCTCAAACCATGATAGTGATTCTGAGTTTGTACACTAGGTCTAATCCTTTTAAGTTCCATGTTTCCGTACTTTATTATCAAATTTATTTAGTGCGCCGTAGGAAAATGCAGCAACTAATAAATGTTGATCAAAATCATTTCTAGTACAGAAGAATAAATAAAGCATTTCTGTATGACATGATTACCATTCCTTGTTTGCAATTAATAATTTGGACTTAGGAGTTAGGAGTATACATAAGATGATACAATGAAAGAATATTAAATATGATATGGATTATTGTTTCCTTTTTGCCTTTTTGGTCTGCAAACTATTTCGATGACTTTTTCCTTGAGGGGATTAATGTGTGGATTTATCTTTTTGGTATGCAGGCTGGGGAAGGGTCTAGGAAGAGGAAGCGGGAGGACGTGGAACCTGTGACTCCTCCAAACCAGCAGGGAGGAAGAACCATGTTGCTGCCGATGCAGCAAACCAGGAGGAGGTGGTGGAACCTCTGCCTCCACCAAACCAGGAGGAGGAAGATCCTGCTGATGCTGATGCTGCAAACCAGGAGGAGGTGGTGGTGCCTGTGTATGGTCCATACCAGGACTTGGAGGAATCTGATGGCTCCCTGGAGGTGAGCAACATATTTAGTTGTGTACCCTTCCATCTATTTCATTTTGTTTGGTTTGCATCTGTAATTATAATTTGTACACATTGTTCTTGTCTAGTATGACTCCCAGGATTCTCATGGAGTCGGTTGACGGCAGGGAACATTGGGTCATTCAAAAGGAAACTCCTGGAGAAGCCGCATAATGGGGACCTGCCTTTCAAGAAGCGTGGGAAGTACTTCTGTCCCATGGCACAAGTCGAAGCCGAAGGGTGGCAAGCTTGATCATCCGAGCGCAGCATGCCGAGGAGCTAGCCATCTCCGGCACCTCTAGGCAGATTAGGGTAGAGCATTATGGACCGGTGTCTGGTGCCATTCGTCGAGGATGATGCCTAGATGTTGTGGACTGATGTGATGGTGTTGCTTTTGCTTTATGGTGCTGAACTATGTCAGTAATGAGTGTTGAACTAAGTTAGTTTTGTAAATAACTAAGTTATTTTCCTAGTGTGATCATCTATTATATTGATGGTCTTATTTTGTGAATCTGTGTGGAACTAAGTTATGTAATTAAGTATAATCTATGTATTGGTGTGCTGATGCTTAGCTATGTCTTGGCTTTGGAATGATGGTGCTTGCATGTTACATCCATTTGCATCATCTGGTGCAACTTGTCATCTGCATAATTGTGCCGAGAAAAATGCTGATGGCTTCGGAATGCTGGTGGTTGCATGTTTGAGCACTTTGCGTCGAGTTGGTTGCCCTCCTCTACACATTAGCTATGTCTGCACTGTAATGTGCATAGGTGTACCAATTTTATGCTGTAATAGAAAATAATTATTAAAAATATAAAGGAGTTGACTCAGTCGGGCCGCATTAGGATAACATAATAGTTTCGGTGGCCCAGTTTTGCCCAAATGGAAAAGCTAAAATATAACGGCCTGACGGCCCATCCCGCACCTATATACAAGCTCAACGCTTTCTTATACCCTAATCGTGGGTGTGCCTGATAAATTCTTCCCATTTTTTTGCCGTCGCCGCCTCAGAACCCTGCGTACCATTGTGGAGCTATCGTCGGAGAGAGGTATGATAAAACCCTATGCATATCCGTTCGGAAGTAGATCATGAAAATTGATCATCTATCTCTCCTCTATTCTCCGTGCGGTTGTTTCTGAAAATTGATCAAATTGTCGACAACACATATATCTCATACAGTAGCTGTAGCAATTATTGCCCAGTACATGCGCCATGTTAGATCTGTATTTCATTTGATGTCCCGGGCCTAATATGCATTCATTTTTGTCATCTATTTGTCGACAACACCTAGATCAGCTACAGTAACTGCAATCAGTTTGTCATCTATTTGTCGACAACACCTAGATCTGCTACAGTAACTGCAACCATTTTCTCATCTATCTATCGACAACACCTAGATCTGCTACAGTAACATGCATTACAATAAGATTGAATCTTGTACATTTGAGGACATACTATTGAAGTTGTCATGTAACATATGTTATAGATCATCATGAATGTTACATTAAATGCATTTTTTATAACTATGTTTGATCACTCGTAATGGTATGAAGGTCAACATGGACGCTCACGTACCTAAAGTTGTTGCTCCCTGGGATGCTTGTAAAAGAATTACTATGAGAGGTAAGAATGATCCTTCCAACAATAATGTTTCAGAACATATATTATTGTTCATTAATATCCAAAATTATGCATTCAGGTCCAGGAATTATGGGGAATGCAGATTTTGACTCCTTCTGTGTGTTTCCCAATCTGGTGGAGATGGATGATGAACAACTTGGTAGACTGAAGCGTGTAGTTCGTAAGCACAACCCAAGTAGACCCCTCTATGTCTTCACCATCAAAAATTCAATCATCATCAAGGGCAAAGCCAAAATGGTAATCAATGTTTGAATAAATCATAAGCCATCAATACTGTCCAAGCGTATGTCGAATTTTTTTGCTCACAAATGATTGATCATTGACTCCTTTTGTAGTACTTCTCAAAGGCCTACACCATGGAGTACATTGTGAAGAATCTGGAATTACCATCCGAAATTCAAGTCTTTTCCAGGAATAGAAAAGTTGCTAAAGTTAGGATGGTCTTGAGCAAAGTAGGGAAAACTGCCATGATTACCTCAAATTGGATGGATGTTGTGAAGCAAAATAACATGCAAGTTGGTGACATCTACATATTCTGGTTTCGTGGTAGCAAGGAGGGTGGTCTGAAGCTCCTAGATGATCAACTATGAAATCACCACGTATTTTAAATGCTTACACATGACAATTTTGTCATGAAACATGGACATTAGTGTGTGCTACATATTATGTTTGAATAAATGTTTACGCATGTTTTATTGTCATGACATTAGTGTGTGCTACATATTATGTTTGAATAATGATTAACGCATGTTTTATTGTCATGACATATTGTGTTTGCTATTAATCGATCACATAAGCACTGCATAAAAAAGTTGTGACATCATGCACCAAATCTAGGCCATATTGCCTAGCATCAAGCTGTGCAGGGCCCGCGTAAAAAGGTAGCCCATTTCGGTCTCTTCCCACAAAAGGTGGTTTAATTTCGGACAAGGCAGTTACCATTCTTTGTGCAGGGCAGTTCCCACCGAGTCATATTCCTCCCCTTCTTTCTCCTCCTCATTTGCCATTTTTTGTGCGGTGCATTTCTCACTCGATTCATCTTCCCTCCCCTTCTTTCTCCTACTTTCTCCACACTGCCCTCTTCGTCTTCCTCTCGTAATGGATCAGGAAAGAGAGGTGAGCAATCACAGCACTGACATGGATCAGGAGAGGGAGGTTAGCAATCAGAGCAGTGACACGGATCAGGAAGGGGAGGTTACCAGTCACAAAACTGAAATCCGGAAGATTGTCGCACATCCAACTAAGATTGAGGTTGTGTACACCGACGACAACCATAAAGCAGCCGAGATTGTGGACATGTACGAGCAGTGGTTGATGATGCGTGTGGTTGACACGTCCGTTGGGAACCCCAAGAGGAAGGTGTGATGCGCACAGCGGCAAGTTTCCCTCAGTAAGAAACCAAGGTTTAATCGAACCAGTAGGAGTCAAGAAGCACGTTGAAGGTTGATGGCGGCGGGATGTAGTGCGGCGCAACACCGAGATTCCGCCGCCAACGTGGAACCTGCACAACACAACCAAAGTACTTTGCCCCAACGAAACAGTGGAGGTTGTCAATCTCACCGGCTTGCTGTAACAAAGGATTAACCGTATTGTGTGGAAGATGATTGTTTGCGTAAAGCAAGAGAACAAGTATTGCAAGTAGATTGTATTTCAAGTATAGAGAATTGGACCGGGTCCACAGCTTCACTAGAGGTGTCTCTCCCATAAGATAAACAAGCATGTTGGGTGAACAAATTACAGTTGGGCAATTGACAAATAAAGAGGGCATGACCATGCACATACATATTATGATGAGTATAGTGAGATTTAATTGGGCATTACGACAAAGTACATAGACCGCCATCCAACTCGCATCTATGCCTAAAAAGTCCACCTTCAGGTTATCATCCGAACCCTCCAAGCATTAAGTTGCAAAGCAACGGACAATTGCATTAAGTATGGTGCGTAATGTAATCAACAACTACATCCTTAGACATAGCATCAATGTTTTATCCCTAGTGGCAACAAGACAACACAACCTTAGAACTTTCGCTCATCGTCCAGTGTCAATGTAGGCATGAACCCACTATCGAGCATAAATACTCCCTCTTGGAGTTACAAGCATCTACTTGGCCAGAGCATCTACTAGTAACGGAGAGCATGCAAGATCATAAACAACACATAGATATAACTTTGATAATCAACATAACAAGTATTCTCTATTCATCGGATCCCAACAAACGCAACATATAGAATTACGGATAGATGATCTTGATCATGTTAGGCAGCTCACAAGATCCGACAATGATAGCACAATGGGGAGAAGACAACCATCTAGCTACCGCTATGGACCCATAGTCCAGGGGTAGACTACTCACACATCACTCCGGAGGCGACCATGGCGGCGTAGAGTCCTCCGGGAGATGATTCCCCTCTCCGGCATGGTGCCGAGGCGATCTCCTGGATCCCCCGAGATGGGATCGCGAGGCGGCGGCCTCCGGAAGGTTTTCCGTATCGTGGCTCTCGGACCGGGGGTTTCGCAATGGAGGCTTTAAGTAGGCGGAAGGGCAGGTCGGAGGCGGCACGAGGGCCCCACACCACAGTGGCCGCGCGGCCATGCGAGGCCGCTGCCGCCCTAGGGTGTGGCCCTCGTGGCCCCACTTCGTCTCCTCTTCGGACTTCCGGAAGCTTCGTGGCAAAATAGGCCCCGGGCGTTGATTTCGTCCAATTCGAGAATATTTCGTTACTAGGATTTCTGGAAACCAAAAACAGCAGAACAAAGAATCGGCACTTCTGGCATCTTGTTAATAGGTTAGTTCCGTAAAATGCACGAATATGACATAAAGTGTGCATAAAACATGTAGATAACATCAATAATGTGGCATGGAACATAAGAAATTATCGATACGTCTGAGACGTATCAGCATCCCCAAGCTTAGTTTCTGCTCGTCCCGAGCGTGTAAAACGATAACACGGATAATTTCTCGGAGTGACATGCCATCATAACCTTGATCATACTATTTGTAAAGCATATGTAGTGAATGCAGCGATCAAAACAATGTATATGACATGAGTAAACAAGTGAATCATAAAGCAAAGACTTTTCATGAATAGCACTTCAAGACAAGCATCAATAAGTCTTGCATAAGAGTTAACTCATAAAGCAATAATTCAAAGTAAAGACATTGAAGCAACACAAAGGAAGATTAAGTTTCAGCGGTTGCTTTCAACTTGTAACATGTATATCTCATGGATATTGTCAACATAGAGTAATATAACAAGTGCAATAAGCAAGTATGTAGGAATCAATGCACAGTTCACACAAGTGTTTGCTTCTTGAGGTGGAGAGAAATAGGTGAACTGACTCAACATTGAAAGTAAAAGAATTGTCCTCCATAGAGGAAAAGCATCGATTGCTATATTTGTGCTAGAGCTTTGATTTTGAAAACATGAAACAATTTTGTCAACGGTAGTAATAAAGCATATGTATCATGTAAATTATATCTTACAAGTTGCAAGCCTCATGCATAGTGTACTAATAGTGCCCGCACCTTGTCCTAATTAGCTTGGACTACCGGATCATCACAATGCACATGTTTTAACCAAGTGTCACAAAGGGGTACCTCTATGCCGCCCGTACAAAGGTCTAAGGAGAAAGCTCGCATTGGATTTCTCGCTATTGATTATTCTCAACTTAGACATCCATACCGGGACAACATAGACAACAGATAATGGACTCCTCTTTTATGCATAAGCATGTAACAACAATTAATAATTTTCTCATATGAGATTGAGGATATATGTCCAAAACTGAAACTTCCACCATGGATCATGGCTTTAGTTAGCGGCCCAATGTTCTTCTCTAACAATATGCATGCTTAACCATAAGGTGGTAGATCTCTCTTACTTCAGACAAGACGGACATGCATAGCAACTCACATGAAATTCAACAAAGAGTAGTTGATGGCGTCCCCGAAGAACATGGTTATCGCACAACAAGCAACTTAATAAGAGATAAAGTGCATAATTACATATTCAATACCACAATAGTTTTTAAGCTATTTGTCCCATGAGCTATATATTGCAAAGGTGAATGATGGAATTTTAAAGGTAGCACTCAAGCAATTTACTTTGGAATGGCGGAAAATACCATGTAGTAGGTAGGTATGGTGGACACAAATGGCATAGTGGTTGGCTCAAGTATTCTGGATGCATGAGAAGTATTCCCTCTCGATACAAGGTTTAGGCTAGCAAGGCTTATTTGAAACAAACACAAGGATGAACCGGTACAGCAAAACTCACATAAAAGACATATTGAAAACATTATAAGACTCTACACCGTCTTCCCTGTTGTTCAAACTCAATACTAGAAATTATCTAGACCTTAGAGAAACCAAATATGCAAACCAAATTTTAGCATGCTCTATGTATTTCTTCATTAATGGGCGCAAAGCATATGATGCAAGAGCTTAAACATGAGCACAACAATTGCCAAGTATCACATTACCCAAGACATTATAGCAAATTACTACATGTATCATTTTCCAATTCCAACCATATAACAATTTAACGAAGGAGAAACTTCGCCATGAATACTATGAGTAGAAACTAAGGACATACTTGTCCATATGCTACAGCGGAGCGTGTCTCTCTCCCATAAAGTGAATGCTAGGATCCATTTTATTCAAACAAAACAAAAACAAAAACAAACCGACGCTCCAAGCAAAGCACATAAGATGTGATGGAATAAAAATATAGTTTCAGGGAGGAACCTGATAATGTTGTCGATGAAGAAGGGGATGCCTTGGGCATCCCCAAGCTTAGACGCTTGAGTCTTCTTAATATATGCAGGGGTGAACCACCGGGGCATCCCCAAGCTTAGAGCTTTCACTCTCCTTGATCATGTTGCATCATACTCCTCTCTTGATCCTTGAAAACTTCCTCCACACCAAACTTAGAACAACTCATTAGAGGGTTAGCGCACAATAAAAATTAACATGTTCAGAGGTGACACAATCATTCTTAACACTTCTGGACATTGCATAAAGCTACTGGACATTAATGGATCAAAGAAATTCATCCAACATAGCAAAAGAGGCAATGCGAAATAAAAGGCAGAATCTGTCAAAACAGAACAGTTCGTATTGACGAATTTTATCGAGGCACCAGACTTGCTCAAATGAAAATGCTCAAATTGAATGAAAGTTGCGTACATATCTGAGGATCACTCACGTAAATTGGCATAATTTTCTGAGCTACCTACAGGGAAGGCAGCCCAGATTCGTGACAGCAAAGAAATCTGTTTCTGCGCAGTAATCCAAATCTAGTATGAACTTTTCTATCAACGACTTTACTTGGCACAACAAAACACTTAAACTAAGATAAGGAGAGGTTTGTAAAGTAGTAAACAACTTCCAAGACACAAAATAAAGACAAAGTACTGTAGGTAAAAATATGGGTTGTCTCCCATAAACGCTTTTCTTTAACGCCTTTCAGCTAGGCTAGAAGTGTGTATCACGTATTATCAAAGGTGGTGCATTCTCATCGGGGTGTGGAGTTTTCTCAACCAGGCATAGTATATTAGATACATAAGTTTTAGCATCTCCCTTTCATTAGTCTTAGGCGTGCTACTCTCATCAAACAAATTTTCAGAACAAGCCAAGCATAGTTATTTTCTAGTGCATCATTCATAGCTAAGAGTTTACATGAGTGTTGGTGCTTTGATCTCCCTCCATCATTAATATTATTAGTGTACTTTATTCTATCCATATCCATTTTTTCAAAGGAGACTAACAAAATT
>NC_061513.1:316347357-316500517 GCF_022539505.1 Lolium rigidum | reverse complement strand
ATGGCAAGACTCAAGAAAGGATCTCTTCGAGATGGCTCATCTTGAACTTGCACTTTATTTCTTCATTCTTCATCATGTTGATGTCTTGAAGTAACTTGAGGGCTCACTTCATCTTCATCTTCAAGACATACTTGACACTTGATATCCTTTATCAATTTCTTCTTATTGCAACCTTGAAGCCAACATATGGTTCAAGAATTGCCTATGGACAACTCCTACAAATATAACTCAATGCAAACATTAGTCCATAGGGATTGTCATTAATTACCAAAACCACACATGGGGGCTCCATGCACTTTCACCTACTAGTCGCGTGCACACCCGGCATGCTGCCAATAATTTAGTCGTGTGCGCTTGTCATGTGGAGCAGGCCGGACATCAGAGGTGGGTGGCGAAGCAGGGCGTTGGAGGTGTTTGCCGTCGTCGGAGAGGAGGTGGTCATCTACGGGGAGAAGGTGGAGAAGTGAAACGGAAAAAAGGAAGAAGGTGGAGAAGTGAAAGAGAGAAGGTGGGGAGAATGGGAAGAGGAGGAGGGGATAAGTTGGACAATGGGTAGAGGAGGAGTGGAAAGTTTAAAATGATAGAGAGAGAACTTTTCTGATTTATTTTTTTGCGCTGAAATCTAAATCTTGAAAAAACTTCTGTTTCCTTTTCGATTTTTGGGAATCTAAAAAATCGGTAAACGGCTAAATGTCATTGAAATCGAATGTAAAATTTTGCATAGATACAGTTTCATAAAAAAATCATCAGAGGCCGTATGCAACTAGAAAAGACGTTTTACCGAAACATGACGTTATTTTGCATAATATATCAAAAATTATGTCTATTAATTTTCCTTAAAACTAGATGATAACACCTAGCCATCTCCAAGGATTTTTTTAATTTCTACCATTTTCTTCTATTTTTTTCAAAACTGAAAAGACGATATCGATCCATCGGGGGGTGCAAATCTTGAAATCTTTACTATTAAATTGCAATAGGTGGCTGCCTGGTGTCACACTTGGGCCAGTTTTATATGGGCCAAAACAAAAAATAACGACCCAACACGAACCTAGGTCGTTTGGACCATATTTTTGTACCGTGACTCATACGTGCTGTTCGTGTTGGAGTCAAGACTCCGAGGCGAACTCTGCTGAGAAACTACTCCCATGACGTGCGTGTATAAAGAGACACGACTCCCTCAGATACAAACCCAGATGGATTGCAAGTTCTCGCCATCCCACCCGATCCTCTGCCTGATTCAAGCCTACCACTGCCCGATTCACGCCTGCCACCGGCCTCAGACGAGTGAATCGAGTTGCCAGAGGTGAGAACCGAACCTAGCCATCGGATTCGTCCTCTCCGTTGCGTGAATTGCCTATCAACTGCAATCTAGAACGCTCACGGAATATCCTGGTGGTATTGGAGTAGGAGCCCTCTGCGGTGGTGACTGAATCAACAACCAAATCTCAGATGTACGTCTGTGGCAGTGGTGTGGGTCGGGATAGGGCAGTGGAATTGCGGCCTCCTACGCGACGAATTGCTATCGACAGATTTCAACGACCATTGGGTGCCTACTTCGTCGACGTGAGGTTTGGGAGCGCTGTGTTGTGGGTCAATTTTGGGCGCGCCTGTCTTTGGCTTGGATTTATTCTCCTACCGCTGATTGCTTTGCTGCTGCCCCTGATTGCTGGATGCGCGTGAAGCTTAGTTGTGTGTGCTTCGCTGCTGCCAAGTGACAACTGCTGTAGTTGCTGATTTCTAGCAGGTACAAGGTTTGTTAGCTGCTGCTTTGTTACTAATGTTTGATCCTTAAAGAAGTTGATGCTTAGAGAAGAAGAAAAAACGTATGTGGGCTATAACATAGTGAGAAAAAAGATAAGGTAGATTAAATTAAATAAAGCGATTTACAATTTTAAAACAGTTAAAATTGAGTATAAAAGAGTACTAAAAATTAATTAGATATTTGAAAGTTCTGCTAATGACTGTGATGGCCGGGCAGGTCAAACATGACCAGGGAAGTGTTGCAAGCTGTATTCTGAATTTGACTTCAGTATGATGGAAATGCATCAAAAGAACAATTCTAAATCATATTAGCTACAGAAGCCAAAGATAATACTGTCATTGGTGTTCCATGACTCTGTTGTGTTTTCCTATAATTATAATTTTAATTTGTTTAGCAGGTTATGGTTTCAAGGCTGAACAGCTTCAGAAATATAGTTTTTATTCATGCTATATACCTATTTGGATATTTTATTGACAATTAAAATATTGGGACGTTAATTTGATTTTTATGATGAAACTTCTTTGTCAATCGAAATAAGATTGATTAATCTATGTTTTATACTCCCTCCGTTCCTATATATAAGACAGATAGTTTTTTGGGAAAAAAACCAGAATATAAGGTTTATTGCGTTGCTCCACTTGTATGGACAATAGTTTTAAAGATTTGATCAGATTTACTTATCTTATGCAAAGTCCTCTATTAGCTCACGACAATTATTTAGAGTTAACCCTAGCCAAACATGGTGTAACTTTTCCTAAATATGTGATCCTTAATTTTCGTGCCAAAAATTATATGGCTTATATTTAGGACCGGAGGGAGTAATAGACAACTAGACAAGTAAGAGATGGATAAAATCATATGTTTTCCTTATTCAGGAAAGGATTACTTTAGAGGTTCGCTGCAACGCGCGGGCATTCAGCTAGTTCGTAGTAGGGTGCCAAAATAGGGCGCGCTACTATTAAGCTGATAGTAGCAGCGTGTGATGCATGTAAAATGCATACATGAACTTTGCATTATATTACTTATGTTTCAATCATATTTGCATCATATAAGGGTTATATCATTGTTTTATATTGATTTTGAGGATATTTCACAGTTCCTATTTTTCTGGAACTAATTGTGCACTGTCAGAAAACCCCTTTTTCTATATTTTGATGTTTTAGGAGTCGAACGACGTCCAAATCACCTAAAAATTTACAAGGGTTAGTTTTTGGAAGGAAGAAGGAGTACGAGCCAAGGAAGCGCAAAAAAGGAAGTCCGAGCACCAAAATGGGTAGGCCCACGAGGCCGGATTCCTTTCGGAAGGGAGCCTCCGATGCCATCCGTTTTCATCTCCGTGCCTCCGTCTTGACCTAAAAACGTCTATAGAAATACTCCCCCGATGCCTTTCGGAAGGGAGCACCGCCAAAACACAGAAACACGAAAACAGAGACCTAGAGCTGTAGATTGGAGGGGGGAAACTCTGGCGGGGCGCTGCCGGCGTGGTCTCTGATACGTCTCCGACGTATCGATAATTTCTTATGTTCCATGCCACATTATTGATGTTATCTACATGTTTTATGCACACTTTATGTCATATTCGTGCATTTTCTGGAACTAACCTATTAACAAGATGCCGAAGTGCCGCTTGTCGTTTTCTCGCTGTTTTTGGTTTCGTAAATCCTAGTAACGAAATATTCTCGGAATTGGACGAAATCAACGCCCAGGGTCCTATTTTGCCACGAAGCTTCCAGAAGTCCGAAGAGGAGACGAAGAGGGGCCACGAGGGGGGCACACCCTAGGGCGGCGCCCCCCCCCCCTTGGCCGCGCGGCCCTGTGGTGTGGGGTCCCCGTGCCGCCTCTTGACCTGCCCTTCCGCCTACAAATAGCCTCCGTCGCGAAACCCCCTGTACCGAGAGCCACGATACGGAAAACCTTCCGCAGACGCCGCCGCCGCCGATCCCATCTCGGGGATCCAGAGATCGCCTCCGACACCCCGCCGGGAGAGGGGAATCATCTCCCGGAGGACTCTACGCCGCCATGGTCGCCTCCGGAGTGATGTGTGAGTAGTCTACCCCCGGACTATGGGTCCATAGCAGTAGCTAGATGGTTGTCTTCTCCCCATTGTGCTATCATTGTCGGATCTTGTGAGCTGCCTAACATGATCAAGATCATCTATCCGTAATTCTATATGTTGCGTTTGTTGGGATCCGATGAATAGAGAATACTTGTTATGTTGATTATCAAAGTTATATCTATGTGTTGTTTATGATCTTGCATGCTCTCCGTTACTAGTAGATGCTCTGGCCAAGTAGATGCTTGTAACTCCAAGGGGGAGTATTTATGCTCGATAGGGGGTTCATGCCTCGCATTGACACTCGGGACAAGGACGTAAAGTTCTAAGGTTGTGTTGTGCTGTTGCCACTAGGGATAAAACATTGATGCTATGTCTAAGGATGTAGTTGTTGATTACATTACGCACCATACTTAATGCAATTGTCTCGTTGCTTTGCAACTTAATACCGGAGGGGGTTCGGATGATAACCTCGAAGGTGGACTTTTTAGGCATAGATGCAGTTGGATGGCGGTCTATGTACTTTGTCGTAATGCCCAATTAAATCTCACTATACTCATCATGATATGTATGTGCATGGTCATGCCCTCTTTATTTGTCAATTGCCCAACTCGTAATTTGTTCACCCAACATGCTGTTTATCTTATGGGAGAGACACCTCTAGTGAACTCGTGGACCCCGGTCCAATTCTCTTTACCGAAATACAATCTACCGCAATACTTGTTCTACCGTTTTCTACAAACAATCATCTTCCACACAATACGGTTAATCCTTTGTTACAAGCAAGCCGGTGAGATTGACAACCTCACTGTTTCGTTGGGGCAAAGTACCTTGGTTGTGTTGTGCAAGTTCCACGTTGACGCCGGAATCCCCGGTGTTGCGCCGCACTACATCCCGCCGCCATCAACCTTCAACGTGCTTCTTGGCTCCTACCGGTTCGATAACCTTGGTTTCATACTCGAGGGAAATTTGCCGCCGTACGCATCACACCTTCCTCTTGGGGTTCCCAACGGACGCGTGTTGAACGCGTATCAAGCAGCTTTTTCTCGGCGCCGTTGCCGGGGAGATCAAGACACGCCGCAAGGGGAGTCTCCACTTCTCAATCTCTTTACTTTGTTTTTGTCTTGCTTAGTTTTATTTACTACTTTGTTTGCTGCACTAAATCAAAATACAAAAAAATTAGTTGCTAGTTTTACTTTATTTGCTATCTTGTTTGCTATATCAAAAACAAAAAAAAATTTAGTTACTTGCATTTACTTTATCTAGTTTGCTTTATTTACTGTTGCTAAAATGGCCAACCCTGAAAATACTAAGTTGTGTGACTTCACAACCACAAATAATAATGATTTCTTATGCACACCTATTGCTCCACCTGCTACTACAGCAGAATTCTTTGAAATTAAACCTCGCTTTACTCGAATCTTGTTATGCGAGAGCAATTTTCTCGGTGTTAGTTCCGATGATGCCGCTGCCCATCTCAATAATTTTGTTGAATTATGTGAAATGCAAAAGTATAAGGATGTAGATGGTGACATTATAAAATTAAAATTGTTCCCTTTCTCATTAAGAGGAAGAGCTAAAGATTGGTTGCTATCTCTCGCCTAAGAATAGTATTGATTCATGGACTAAATGCAAGGATTGCTTTTATTGGTAGATATTATCCCCCTGCTAAAATTATATCTTTGAGGAGTAGCATAATGAATTTTAAACAATTAGATACTGAACATGTTGCTCAAGCTTGGGAAAGAATGAAATCTCTGGTTAAAAATTGCCCAACCCATGGACTCGACTACTTGGATGATCATCCAAACCTTCTATGCAGGACTAAATTTTTCTTCACGGAATTTATTGGATTCAGCTGCTGGAGGTACCTTTATGTCCATCACTCTTGGTGAAGCAACAAAGCTTCTTGATAATATGATGATCAACTACTCTGAATGGCACACGGAAAGAGCTCCACAAGGTAAGAAGGTAAATTCCGTCGAAGAAACCTCTTCCTTGAGTGATAAGATTGATGCTATTATGTCTATGCTTGTGAATGATAGGACTAATATTGATCCTAATAATGTTCCATTAGCTTCATTGGTTGCACAAGAAGAACATGTTGATGTGAACTTCATTAAAAATAATAATTTCAACAACAATGCTTACCTGAACAATTCTAGTAACAACTATAGGCCATATCCTTATAATAATGGCAACGGCTATGGTAATTCTTATGGGAATTCTTACAACAATAATAGGAATTCACCCCCTGGACTTGAAGCCATGCTTAAAGAATTTATTAGTACACAAACTGCTTTTAACAAATCTGTTGAAGAAAAGCTTGGGAAAATTGATATACTTGCTTCTAAAGTCGATAGTCTTGCTGCTGATGTTGATCTTTTGAAATCGAAAGTTTTGCCTAATGAAAATCATCATAACAAAATTGTTACTACAGCAAATGCCATCCAAGTTAGAATTAATGAGAATATAAGATTAATGGTTGAACTGCGTGCTAGGTGGGATAGAGAAGAAAATGAAAAACTAGCTAAAGAGAAGAATGTAGCTAAAGTTTGGACTATTACCACCACTAGTAATGCTAATGCTACACATGTTGCTGCACCTCCTACTAATAATAATAAAAGAATTGGTGTTAGCAATGTTTCCACTTCTAATGCAAAGCGCGAGAAACTGCTCGAAACTCGCTAAAACCGCTGAAACCGCTCGTGATAAAGCTCGCTGAAATTTTTTCCAACATTGGGGATGATGATCCCATTGCTTTAGATTATAATGGTTTGAATTTTGATGATTGCCACATCTCTGAAGTTATAAAGTTCTTGCAAAAACTTGCTAAAAGTCCTAATGCTAGTGCTATAAATTTGGCTTTCACGCAACATATTACAAATGCTCTCATAAAAGCTAGAGAAGAGAAACTAGAGCGCGAAGCCTCTATTCCTAAAAAGCTAGAGGATGGTTGGGAGCCCATCATTAAGATGAAGGTTAAAGATTTTGATTGTAATGCTTTATGTGATCTTGGTGCAAGTATTTCGTTATGCCTAAGAAAATTTATAATATGCTTGACTTGCCACCGCTGAAAAATTGTTATTTGGATGTTAATCTTGCTGATCATTCTACAAAGAAACCTTTGGGGAAAGTTGATAATGTTCGCATTACCGTTAACAATAACCTTGTCCCCGTTGATTTTGTTGTCTTGGATATTGAATGCAATGCATCTTGTCCCATTATATTGGGAAGACCTTTTCTTCGAACTCGTTGGTGCTATCATTGATATGAAGGAAGGTAATATTAAATATCAATTTCCTCTCAAGAAAGGTATGGAACACTTCCCTAGAAAGAGAATGAAGTTACCTTTTGATTCTATTATGAGAACAAATTATGATGTTGACACTTCGTCTCTTGATAATACTTGATACACACTTTCCGCGCCTAGCCGAAAGGCGTTAAAGAAAAGCGCTTATGGGAGACAACCCATGTTTTTACCTACAGTACTTTGTTTTTATTTTGTGTCTTGGAAGTTGTTTACTACTGTAGCAACCTCTCCTTATCTTAGTTTTGTGTTTTGTTGTGCCAAGTAAAGTCTTTGATAGAAAAGTAAGTACTAGATTTGGATTACTGCGCAGTTCCAGCATTTCTTTGCTGTCACGAATCTGGGTCTACCTCCCTGTAGGTAGCTCAGAAAATTAAGCCAATTTACGTGCATGATCCTCAGATATGTACGCAACTTTCATTCAATTTGGGCATTTTCATTTGAGCAAGTCTGGTGCCATTTTAAAATTCGTCAATACGAACTGTTCTGTTTTGACAGATTCTGCCTTTTATTTCGCATTGCCTCTTTTGCTATGTTGGATGAATTTCTTTGATCCATTAATGTCCAGTAGCTTTATGCAATGTCCAGAAGTGTTAAGAATGATTGTGTCACCTCTGAATATGTTAATTTTTATTGTGCACTAACCCTCTAATGAGTTGTTTCGAGTTTGGTGTGGAGGAAGTTTTCAAGGATCAAGAGAGGAGTATGATGCAACATGATCAAGGAGAGTGAAAGCTCTAAGCTTGGGGATGCCCCGGTGGTTCACCCCTGCATATACTAAGAAGACTCAAGCGTCTAAGCTTGGGATGCCCAAGGCATCCCCTTCTTCATCGACAACATTATCGAGTTCCTCCCCCGAAACTATATTTTTATTCCATCACATCTTATGTGCTTTGCTTGGAGCGTCGGTTTGTTTTTGTTTTTGTTTTGTTTGAATAAAATGGATCCTAGCATTCACTTTATGGGAGAGAGACACGCTCCGCTGTAGCATATGGACAAGTATGTCCTTGGTTTCTACTCATAGTATTCATGGCGAAGTTTCTTCTTCGTTAAATTGTTATATGGTTGGAATTGGAAAATGATACATGTAGTAATTGCTATTAATGTCTTGGGTAATGTGATACTTGGCAATTGTTGTGCTCATGTTTAAGCTCTTGCATCATATGCTTTGCACCCATTAATGAAGAAATACATAGAGCATGCTAAAATTTGGTTTGCATATTTGGTTTCTCTAAGGTCTAGATAATTTCTAGTATTGAGTTTGAACAACAAGGAAGACGGTGTAGAGTCTTATAATGTTTTCAATATGTCTTTTATGTGAGTTTTGCTGCACCGGTTCATCCTTGTGTTTGTTTCAAATAAGCCTTGCTAGCCTAAACCTTGTATCGAGAGGGAATACTTCTCATGCATCCAAAATACTTGAGCCAACCACTATGCCATTTGTGTCCACCATACCTACCTACTACATGGTATTTTCCGCCATTCCAAAGTAAATTGCTTGAGTGCTACCTTTAAAATTCCATCATTCACCTTTGCAATATATAGCTCATGGGACAAATAGCTTAAAAACTATTGTGGTATTGAATATGTAATTATGCACTTTATCTCTTATTAAGTTGCTTGTTGTGCGATAACCATGTTCACCGGGGACGCCATCAACTACTCTTTGTTGAATTTCATGTGAGTTGCTATGCATGTCCGTCTTGTCCGAAGTAAGAGAGATCTACCACCTTATGGTTAAGCATGCATATTGTTAGAGAAGAACATTGGGCCGCTAACTAAAGCCATGATCCATGGTGGAAGTTTCAGTTTTGGACATATATCCTCAATCTCAAATGAGAAAATTATTAATTGTTGTTACATGCTTATGCATAAAAGAGGAGTCCATTATCTCGTTGTCTATGTTGTCCCCGTATGGATGTCTAAGTTGAAGAATAATCAATAGCGAGAAATCCAATGCGAGCTTTCTCCTTAGACCTTTGTACAAAGCGGCATAGAGGTACCCCTTTGTGACACTTGGTAAAAACATGTGCATTGTGATGATCCGGTAGTCCAAGCTAATTAGGACAAGGTGCGGGCACTATTAGTATACTATGCATGAGGCTTGCAACTTATAAGATATAATTTACATGATACATATGCTTTATTACTACCGTTGACAAAATTGTTTCATGTTTTCAAAATCAAAGCTCTAGCACAAATATAGCAATCGATGCTTTTCCTCTATGGAGGACCATTATTTTACTTTCAATGTTGAGTCAGCTTCACCTATTTCTCTCCACCTCAAGAAGCAAACACTTGTGTGAACTCGTGCATTGATTCCTACATATTTGCTTATTGCACTTATTATATTACTCTATGTTGACAATATCCATGAGATATACATGTTATGAGTTGAAAGCAACCGCTGAAACTTAATCTTCTTTTGTGTTGCTTCAATGCTTTAACTATGAATTATTGCTTTATGAGTTAACTCTTATGCAAGACTTATTGATGCTTGTCTTGAAGTGCTATTCATGAAAAGCCTTTGCTATATGATTCACTTGTTTACTCATGTCATATACATTGTTTTGATCGCTGCATTCACTACATATGCTTTACAAATAGTATGATCAAGATTATGATGGCATGTCACTCCGTAAATTATCCGTGTTATCGTTTTACCCGCTCGGACGAGCAAAACTAAGCTTGGGGATGCCGATACGTCTCCGACGTATCGATAATTTCTTATGTTCCATGCCACATTATTGATATTATCTACATGTTTTATGCACACTTTATGTCATATTCGTGCATTTTCTCGGAACTAACCTATTAACAAGATGCCGAAGTGCCGCTTGTCGTTTTCTGCCGTTTTTGGTTTCAGTAAATCCTAGTAACGAAATATTCTCGAATTGGACGAAATCAACGCCCAGTGGTCCTATTTTGCCACGAAGCTTCCGGAAGTACGAAGAGGAGACGAAGAGGGGCCACGAGGGGGCCACACCCTAGGGCGGCGCGGCCCCCCCTTGGCCGCGCGGCCCTGTGGTGTGGGGCCCCCGTGCCGCCTCTTGACCTGCCCTTCCGCCTACAAATAGCCTCCGTCGCGAAACCCCCTGTACCGAGAGCCACGATACGGAAAACCTTCCAGAGACGCCGCCGCCGCCGATCCCATCTTTGGGGATCCAGGAGATCGCCTCCGGCACCCTGCCGGAGAGGGTAATCATCTCCCGGAGGACTCTACGCCGCCATGGTCGCCTCCGGAGTGATGTGTGAGTAGTCTACCCCTGGACTATGGGTCCATAGCAGTAGCTAGATGGTTGTCTTCTCCCCATTGTGCTATCATTGTCGGATCTTGTGAGCTGCCTAACATGATCAAGATCATCTATCCGTAATTCTATATGTTGCGTTTGTTGGGATCCGATGAATAGAGAATACTTGTTATGTTGATTATCAAAGTTATATCTATGTGTTGTTTATGATCTTGCATGCTCTCCGTTACTAGTAGATGCTCCGGCCAAGTAGATGCTTGTAACTCCAAGAGGGAGTATTTATGCTCGATAGTGGGTTCATGCCCGCATTGACACCCGGGACAAGTGACGTAAAGTTCTAAGGTTGTGTTGTGCTCGTTGCCACTAGGGATAAAACATTGATGCTATGTCTAAGGATGTAGTTGTTGATTACATTACGCACCATACTTAATGCAATTGTCTCGTTGCTTTGCAACTTAATACCGGAGGGGTTCGGATGATAACCTCGAAGGTGGACTTTTTAGGCATAGATGCAGTTGGATGGCGGTCTATGTACTTTGTCGTAATGCCCAATTAAATCTCACTATACTCATCATGATATGTATGTGCATGGTCATGCCCTATTTATTTGTCAATTGCCCAACTCGTAATTTGTTCACCCAACATGTCGTTTATCTTATGGGAGAGACACCTCTAGTGAACTCGTGGACCCCGGTCCAATTCTCTTTACCGAAATACAATCTACTCGCAATACTTGTTCTACTCGTTTTCTCGCAAACAATCATCTTCCACACAATACGGTTAATCCTTTGTTACGAGCAAGCCGGTGAGATTGACAACCTCACTGTTTCGTTGGGGCAAAGTACTTTGGTTGTGTTGTGCAGGTTCCACGTTGGCGCCGGAATCCCCGGTGTTGCGCCGCACTACATCCCGCCGCCATCAACCTTCAACGTGCTTCTTGGCTCCTACTGGTTCGATAACCTTGGTTTCATACTGAGGGAAACTTGCCGCTGTACGCATCACACCTTCCTCTTGGGGTTCCCAACGGACGCGTGTTGAACGCGTATCAAGCAGTCTCCACCTCCTCCAACGACCCCACCATCGTCACCATGATGAAGAGGGAGTAGTCCACCCCTGGAATATGGGTGTGTGGAAGTAAATTATGTATCTCTCCTCTCTTTGAGCTTCACTAATTAGCATCGTATGAGCTGTTGAACATGATTACGGTCTTCTATGTAATACCTTTGTGGTGGATCTTTTTATGAGTTAATATATGTTTGAGATTGCAATAGTTTTATTTCAGTTATGAACGTAGATATATTTTATGTACTCCGTTCTTGTTTAGTTCTTCTGATCAAACTTGTGTATGAGGGCGTGTGAGAGGGAACGTATGCATTAGATGGAGTAACGGGGGGTGGCTAGTGCGGTGAAAGTGACAGAAATTCCGCGATTCACTCGGGTGTTTACCTTACTTTGTTAGCTCAGTAGGGATAAAAAGAATACCATGCTACCGGGGATGTGGGGTGACATTGCAACTTCTCCATGACTAGATCTAGCATTTTATTATTTTAACTTCATTTCATAGAACTTAACTCTATACTCTAACACTACAAGGAATCAGTCAATACATAACGCTTCAAAAACGCCACTGAAACATCACAGTCGATCGTCTATGACGTTTTTTTGATGTTTTTTAGAACATCAAAAGATGAGCGTCAGTAATGATCAAAAGTAACATTTTTTGCAGGAACGTCATAGATGTCTATGACATTCTAAAAACGTCATAGGCTCTATGATGTTTTAAAAACGGCATAGATGATCCAACTAGGCCACATCAGATCCTACGTGGCTAGTCCTACGTGGCAAATTATGACGAAACCAAAACATCTTAATTTGAAATCAGCCCGACCCATTTCTATGATCTACATGGGCTAAGCCCAATAACTTGGCCTGTTTATGTTTTTTTTCCTTAACATTTCTGGACAACTACATGGGCCAAGCCCAACATTTTGGCCTTTTATTTTCTAGGCCTTAGCCTTTTCACAAAACATTTTCTTCTAGTTTTGGCCTGTTTATTTAGTGCTAGCCCCACCAATCAAATGGGTCCCAATTGTCATAATGCAAATCATTTCTCCACTGGTTGTCCACTTGTTAGGTTTATTATCACACAATTGACAGCAATTTTCCAAAACAAAGAATACATGTAATTCAGAAATTCTTGTGATAACAACCTTAAATAAGTATATTACAACATTCCAATGATTCAATAACACATATATATAAACACATCCCGACTGTCATGTTTGCCCAATATATAACATCTACATGCTCGGGAAAGCCACTTACAAGCACCATCTCGGCCCATCCCAGCACCATCCGAGGAACTCGCGCCACAATCCCATAACTGACCAAAGCATCACTCCATCACCACAGGAACTCGCCCCCATGATCACCAGAACTGGCTGGAGTGCCACAACATCGACCCAGCAACTCACCCAGACTTGGACGGAGCAATGCACCATCGCCCCAGGACCCCAGGAAAGAAAGAACTAGCCTGAGCAGCGCTTGGCCGCTGAAGTGCACCAGATAGCTTCACGGCATCAGTACCTCACCACCGCAGCCTTCGCACCATCAGTACCTCTAAAATTAGAAACTGCAGAGAACAAATAACTTCTGTTAGAATTCGAACAGAATACGGACTGATAAATCATTTTGCGCCTACGGAAACACAAAACAGTGCTAAGCTTAACATAGAGCTTACTATATACAGTATTGCTACTGCTACTGCAGTCAATATAAGTATATACAGTATTGCTACTGCATTACTGCTATAGCTAATCAATGGTAGTAGGCAACTGATAATGATACTCGAGGCAAATTACAGTATTGCTACTGCAGTCAACAGGGAGTATTTACATTGTGTAGAAGCAATACTAAAATTTTGTTAAGCAAATTGAGTTTATAAATTAAAAAGCAGTAGATAATTTAAAAGGCAATACTGAATCTCGCATAATCACACAACTTGCATGAATGTAGAATGAACACCGAGCTAAGCAATTGATTACAGTATCACATGATGTACCAGATTCATCAACTTTCAACCAAAGCTGCAAACTGGAACACGTTCATTCTTAATGCTGTACAAAGCACTATACAGAGAGGATGCCATTAACTAATTACTACCATTTGAAAGCATGTTAAACCAACAGCCTAAGATATATGAGCCAGCTAGTAGACTAAAGAAAAATGGCTCACGTTTGATTCCAGAATGGCAACAGGTAGAACAAAATAAGTAGGGCTTCAGATGTCTTGGAGCTTCTTCAGCCTGATCTGGTTGAGGTCGCTTTCCATATTACTGTCCAATCCAAAGAGATGAAACTGCTTGTTTCAAGAAACAAACAACCCAGATCAGACGATAAATGTCCAGTAAATACAGGAAAAATGCACATATACTAGACAACCAAAGCATCAAAATTAGAAAGTTCAGTTTTAGATACTTTCAGTGATGAAACATCAGAATTAGATTAGTTAAGGGGATGCAGTGATGAGGTTTTGCGTCCGATTACACAACAAAGGTCCAGTGCTGCCACCACTCCAGCCTCCATGTGGATGCCAAGGTAATGTCTATGAACCAGGAACAAGATACTACTTCAGGATCTGACACAATAAATTCAAGGAATGCTTTACAGTCCAAGCTAAGGACATAAATGATATAGTGCATTCATGGACAAGAAAAGCCTGTAACAATGACCCAGGCATATCTTGGCAATTCCACAGTTTTATCTAGCTCGTATTACATTTAGCTCTCTAAATTGCAGCAAGTACACCAGATTTAGTAAAAGTCGGAGCTGGCATGATGCAGAACAGCATTATGGATGCTCATAAATAGATAGGGAGATTAAGCACGGTAGCACAGTAGTTTTATATATACATATTAAGCACGGTAAACAGAGAATGCAATAGCACATTAATTTTGAAAGGGAACATTAAGCAATAGCACTCGCTGCTATCTTCAAATTCTATATGAGAGTGGACTTTTGGAGCAGGTGCTTGGTGAGCACCCGTATCCATACCGTGTATACTGCATCAAGATTCGTGCAAATTCTTTTTGTTCCCCTCTCAAACATTTTCTCATTTTTGTATCTCTCACACCACACATTGTTTGAACAAAAAAAATTGCAGATCACTTAAACATAACAATTGGAACGTGGGAAAAATATTTTGAATTTTTTATTTTATTATGTATATATATATATTTCAAGAATTGTTTTTGAATTTTAAATTATTTGGAATTTGAAATTGCACAAAAAATTTCCAAGAATCATTTGGAATTTTTGTCCCATTCCATTTGTTATTTTTTAGTGACTTGCAAAAAAATCAAATCAAAAAATGTAATATTTTGAGAGATATAAAAAAGAGAAAGTGAAAAAGTGTGAGGGTGCGCAGAGCGCACCTGCACTCTCAAACTTTTCCCTATATGCAAGAAAGCACATGCTTGCCGCTAGTTTCAGCACATATTTGTAAGTTTAATAGTGATGTTTATTAATGAAATTTACACTAGACTCTAGATAGGCGATTTTTTAAAATAATACGAATTAATTATTTAATTCTAGGACTATCACGCGTTTTCAAAAAAATTCAATAGTGTGACTCGGTTGGCGTGCAGCAGGCCGATCGGACAGCAGCAAACCGACTGGGTATCGGCTGCGAACTGGACAGCTACAGACCAATTGGCCTGCTACAAACCAACTGGCGTGCTAATATCCGATTATTTGCATGGATGTATTTTGCTTCTTTTGCATGACGAGACTTATGGTTAGTAGGGATATAGCTGAAGGCACTTATGGCGCCATTTTTAAACGCTACAACATACTGATATATAGTTCATACATAGTTCATACATAATGATACATAGGTGATGCATACATAAATGTCTGATACATAGATACATAAATGTGGGAGTGGTGTTTTGGAACATGGGTGCATATGCCTATATTTTGAAATGCATCTTATGTACATTTTAAATTTCAAAAAAATTGAAACGCGGGGTACAATGCGGACGGGGCGTCGATCTCGCAGATGCGGCTGTCGTAGATGGACGGCTGCGCCCGCTACTTCCATGAGTACGGGAACAACGACATGACCGTCGACCACAACGCGCCGTTCTCGCCGGATACATCGGCGAGGGGCAGCAGCATCTTTCGCTTCCCCGACCTGAACTCATCGCGCGTCGCCTGACCTGCGCCGCACTGAGGGCCACGTGACAGACGACACTGGCCTTCCCCTCCACCTCTTCCCCGACGACAGAGCGGCCGACCATGGACTTTAGGCTGATGAATTCATCCTCGTCATCGTCGTCACCACGGAGGGTTGCCAGTACACTACGTCGACCTCGTTGAGCCTGAGCTGCAACGAGCGGAGCATGCCGCCGTCGCTGCCGCCGGTCTCGTCGTTATGCGCCATCAGCGGCGTGGTGCGTGGGGGGGTTTGCGCGGCGGTTGGATGGCAGTGGCTAGGGTTGGAACGCGGGGAATAGAGATAAGTGCGCGGCGCTGGGGTTTTAAGGGAGGCGGTGGGCGTGCATTGAAGGTGCGTCTGTAAGGTAGGTGGACGCCGCGTAGCCAGGGTTTCCGTGCGGGAGGCCGTTAACGCCGACGACCAACCTTCCCGCATCGTTTCCGATGCGAACCACCGCGTCCTCTCGCTGACAAGACGCCCAATTCACGAAAACCATCGTTCCGCGAGACGCCGGCGTACCGATTTGGGGCCGCCGGTGGAGATACTCTAAGAGCATCTCTAGTCGCGTCCCCCAAACCGTCCCCAAACCGCGCCGGATTGAGCGTTTGGGGGATGTGTTTCGTTCGTGCCGCGTTTGGGGGACGTCGCTCCCCAGTCGCGTCCCCCAAACCAAATTTCGCAAATTTTAAACTTAAGCGAGATTCATCCAAACTTGCCATACATTACATAGATTCTAACGAAATTTGACTAAATTTAAACTAAACCTAATCTAGAACCACTTGCGGCGGCCGGAGGCGTCGTAGTATCTTGCTGGAAGTTGTACATGTCGTCGGTGACGACCTCTCCGCTGACGCGCTCGTCGACGGGTTCTCGTCCTTCACCAAGCCGCTTGGTCCTGCCTCGCCGTCGTCGGAGAGGTCCACCAGCGGCTTGCCGGAGTCACGGATGGACATGGCGATCGCTGCGTCGAGGTCGCCCCTCCAGTCGTCCTTGTCGTTCATGGACGCCAAGAACGCCGCCCGCAGACCTGGGCAGTCCTCGGGCGTCCTTGTCAACCTTACTATCAAAGACTTTACTTGGCACAACAATGCAATAAAATAAAGATAAGGAGAGGTTGCTACAGTAGTAACCTTACTATCATTGTGTAGGGCTACAAAAGCACACCTCAAGCCGGAGTAAACAAGCTCCACAACATCCGGAGTTCATATTAAAGTAACCTCTAGAGTGCATAATAGACCGTTGCAATTTAGACCGAGTACTAACATAGCATACACATTGTCAACAATAGCTATGAAAGGGGGAATAGATCGCATCAATACTATCATAGTAATAGTTAACTTCATAATCTACAAGAGATTACAATCATAACCTACGCCAAGTACTACATGATGCACACACTCGTCAACATTACATCATGGAGGAGGAATAGACTACTTTAATAACATCACTAGAGTAGCACATAGATTAATAGTGATACAAAGCTCATGATCACATAAAGATCACACCATGGGAGGGAGAGATGAACCACATAGCTACCGGTAGAGCCCTCAGCCTCGGGGGAGAACTACTCCCTCCTCATCATAGTAGACGGCAACGGCGATGAAGATGGCGGTGGTGTCGATGGAGATGGCTCCGGGGGCAATTCCCCATCCCGACGGCGTGCCGGAACAGAGACTTCTGTCCCCCGAAACGGAGTTTCGTGATGGCGGCGGCGCCCCTGGAGTCTTTCTGGAGTTTCGTCAATTGGTGTCGAGTTTTTAGGTCACGAGGGGTTTTATAGGCGAAGAGGCGGAGTCGGAGGGGCAACAGGGCTCCCCCACCACATGGCGGCGCGGCCAGGGTGGGACCCGCGCCCTCCTATGGTGTGGGTCCCCCTTGGCCCCCCTCCGGCTCTCCTTCGGTGTTCTGGAACTTTCCGGGGAAAATAAGGCCTTGGGTTTTTGTTTCGTCGAATTCCGAGAATATTTCCCGAACAACCTTTCTGGAACCAAAAACAACAGAAAATAGGAACTGGCACTTCGGCATCTTGTTAATAGGTTAGTTCCGGAAAATGCATGAAAATGATATAAAGTATGAGTAAAACATGTAGGTATTGTCATAAAACTAGCATGGAACATCAGAAATTATAGATACGTTGGAAACGTATCACGCTGCCGCTGCCGCCACGCCTCGTGTTGACGGGCGTCGCCGGCTCCTCCTTCACCTCCCGTTTGGGGACGGTGTAGGGCGCCGACCGGTAAGACGAGGACGGCGTCGATCGCGCCGGTCCTGAGGAAGAAGAGTGCGAGGAGGACGAGTACGTCGTCCTCCTCGGCTGCCATTGAGGAGACGGCGGCGGTGACGACGGCATCTCCAGCCTTGGAGCGCCGTTGCGGATGCCGCGGATGACGTTCTCGAGGGTGCGCCCCGGAACGCCCCAGAACAGGGCGCGGCCGTCCTTGTTCCAGCTGTTGGGGCCGCCGACGAGCCCATCGGTGTTGTGCATCTCGACATCGTACTTCGCCTGGAAGTACGTCGTCCACCAGGCGTCGTTGTTGGCCGCCCACGTCGGATCCAACCGCTCCTCGGCGGTGAGTTGAGCCCGACGGGCCTTGATGGCGTCCCTCCATTGGTCCGTGCGCGGCTTCGGCGGCGGCGGAACGCCAATACCGTTCACGGCCATCTTCCAGCCGCCGCTGCTTGGCAGCCGCATGTCCGGCGGGACTAGATACCGGGCGTTGTACAGCGCCCACGCCCCCGCCACGGTGAGGCTGCCGCCGCAGCTGAAGCCATTCGCCGCGGCGATCTTGCGGGAGGACGAGCTCGACATTTTTGGAGCGGCGAGGAGAAGATCTGGGAGGGGGGAGGCGGCGGCGACGAGATGGTTTGTGAGCGGTAAGAACTGCAGGGCGTCTTTAAACAGCGGAGGCAGCGGGTGGTTGCACGCAATAACGCCGGCGCGGACGGCCACGCGGCCATGAACGACGAGACGCGTCCCTGCGTCGCCTGGGAAAACAGGGACGCCATTAACGTCGCTTGACCAAAGGTAGGCGACGGGGTTTTAGGCTTCCGAGCCGCTGACGCGTCGGGCCCGCATCGGTTCGCCTCGCTTTTCGTTGTGTCCGGCGTGCCCGGAGCGTCCCCTGTGGGACGGGGACGGGCTCGGGGCGCCGAACACCGTATGGAGACGCGCCGGACAAAAATAAGCTTTGGGGGACGCGGCTGGAACGGTTTTTTGGTCCGGCGCGATCCAAATCCCTTTGAGGAACGCTTTGGAGGACGCGGCTAGAGATGCTCTGAGACGCCAGCTTTGGGAAGAAGATTGAAGCGAGGCGCCGTGGAGATCCACCTCTCCATCTTAATTAGCTTTCACTCGTGCATGAACGCATGCAGGAGTTAATTTGAGCCAGCTATCACGTACCACAGTCAGGACCACAGTGCCACTGATCCCATTCTATCTTCTCTTTTCTCAACGAAACCAGACTAGCTAGCTCTACGTAACTTAGCTAGTACAGTGAATATGAACAGCTGGTACGGTGATTGAAGGCTACGTATTTTAATTTTTTTTTTGAGATAAACGATAATTATATTTTAATTAGTGTGGAGTATGTGTGCTAATCAGCCGAACAACATACTTAGAAGTAGTATGTGTGCTAATCAGCCGAACAACATACTAAGAAGTGGTCGGCCTCTAGCTGGCCGATTGGCCCGCTGCCGGCCGATCGGCCCAGAGCAGATCTATTTCTGACATGACGCAGGGAAACTGCTCGGGTGACAGTCCAAATGATTTTCGGTAGGCCGATCGGTCGACTCAAAACCGACCGAGTCACATATCTGAATTTTTTTCAAAACGCATGACATTTCTAAAATTTATAAAATAATTCGTATTATTTTAAAAAAATCGCCCTCTAGATAGAGTGTACTGGTACATTACGCATCAAGTTCGAAAAACAAAGATGTTGAATTACTAATGGGTACTTGCTGAGCCTCATATAATTAATTAAACTCAAGTTGAGCTGTTAGGGGATGCGCATCTAAAGGTATGAACGGTGCGACCCCATGGCGCTCTCCGGGGCTATCCACGCCAGCCGCGCGTCGTGCGATGCCTGGGCGTTTGCCTTGTTTTGGCTCCACCGGTTGGGCCACGTGGCGCAGTAGGATTGGTTCAGCTGAGGAAAAATGGGACAAAACCGGCACCAGTGAAACCCTAGGCCAATCGCGAGCGCATCCTCCTCAGCTGCAGCCGCCACCCACGTTCCTCTCTCCCTCCCCCATCCGCAGCTCGCCCTTGCGCTCCGCCTAGCCGCCGCCAACCCTCCTCTCGCCTCCCTCCCTCCTCTCCGCCCCTTCTATTCCCCGCCCCCGGCCTCAAGCGGCAGAGGAGGCGGCACGACAGGAGGCTGCCATGGTGCGGTGCGACGGGATAGCACATGCTCCTCCCGGCGACGAGGACGAGCAGCGTGGGGGAGGAGATGGCGCAGCATGGGGCACTGAGCTGGCAGCGATGAGAGAGAGGAGGAGAATGTGAAGGAAGGGGAGGGGGCGTTGTAGGATGGAGGAGGCGGAGGAGTTTGCGGGGTGGAAGAAGCACAGTAGGAGCACAACGCGAGCAAAATAGCTCGGCTCGTTCGCTTTCCGGACGCTGAGCAAGCCCATCGACGGCCGCCTCAAGCACCAGCCGACCAGATTCATCATCGGCCTAACCCACGCAGGTGACCCTCGCCTCCGTTATTTTATCCACAGATGAACTCGTCCGTATGGATTCGATCCCCTTTTCCTTAGCGATGTTTGGATTGCTGCAAGTACGTATGTATGTCTACCAGCTGGTTCTTGTTGCTACCCCAAGTTTGGGCTGCTCTATAGTTCATATCCAGTACGTTTCAGGAGATTTGAGTGGGCGTTCTTCCTTGCTTGTTGGGCATCTTTGTTTACGATTTAAAGCGGGGGGCGTTGGATGATGAAGTGTTTAAGATAAAAAAAAGCATGAGGGCCTAGGTTAGGTTCTTGTTGGTTTGGTGCTGATATATAGCATTGGTCCGATATGTGTGGAATTGGTGATTTAGTTCTCCGTGTTCTATGATGAGGGCACCAGGCCATTAGGGATGTTGTGGAAGGAATAGACTTCGGTGATTTTTGGAGAATTATGATAATACTAGAATTGATAGTTGTTGTGCACACATGCTTCAGTTTTGAATCAATCACTTGCAATGTCTTTTCGCAAAATTTGATTCCTGCAACTGCAAATGTACATTGATCCTATTGCCGCAACCTGATCTGATTGCAAGAGTTCTTCTGCTGAGGAAAATTAATTAACTGTAACTGTAGTTACTTGAGTTATCACAAAGGCCCATTGAGGAACGGTGATGGGCGCCCTGAGAATAGACAAACCAGGCAAACCAATCAGATTCGCAACAGAGCCGTCAACACACTAACTATCCAGACTTCCATCCCTCCTCATCGTCGCCGCCGCCTTCACCATAACTCCGCATCTCTCTCGTGCTCCGTCTGGTTCTCCTATCCTCTCTCTTCCTCTCCTATGACATTGTTTGACATTTTTTTATTTTTATCCGGGTTTGTATATTTGGCCATATAAAAGAGCATATGTATTCAGATAAACAATCACCAATGGCTAGATAACATTGTTGGCATGTGAGGAAAGACCAACTGTTATGTAAATTGAACTATACTGCCACTTTTCTTTTACATTCACTTGCTGCTGATTTAGTGTTTTTTATAATGAATATTAGGACACGTTTTGTAGATTCTATGGTGTCACTAATATTTTATTTATTACCTTAGCTGGAACCTCTTGCTTTTTATCTAATCAATAGGGTCCGAAGAACAAAACGTTCAGTTATTTGCCATGATTTATTTTCACTAATCACACTCATTTATTTGTACTTCAGCTCATGGCCGGTCTTCTCAATATTATTTGCCTCCTTAATTCTTGTGATTTATTGTAAATACTATATCTCATTGCAATGTGCTTATCTCTCAGGTTTTGTGGTACGTAGGAGCAAAAAAGACATGATTGGCCTCAGCATACACTCTAAAAGGAACCATCACAAAGATTAGCTACTACGACACTTCGTGTAGACTAAAGGTACATATGGTTGATGAATGGCCAGGCCTTATTGGATTATTGTTTATGGGGCCCTTATGGTTCTGAGTTGGGCTTCTCTTTTTAGGTTTTTTAGATTGTAGTTTTTTAATCTATCTGAGGTCTAAAAAGTTATCCTTCCTTTATCTTGATAGAATATTTTGTTATTCTTGCAGTATGTGAAGCAGCAAATTCAGATTAATTACATGATGCATGTTTGTAGGACATATTATGCAAGTACAAATATGAGATGGGTACTTACATGATGCACGGTAATTTAATATTCATGTTCATACTATACTACATGGCTGGATCGCTTCCAAGACACATGGTGTCCTGTCATTGCCGCTAAAAGGGAACGACTCCTTGATATTGCAGCCTTTTGATATCACATAAGTTATTTGTTGCATGCTGATTGCTTCTAGATGACCCTGCAACATCTTTTCTCACCTGAAAATTGACAATCTTTTACAGGAGCACAGTGTTTTGGTTTTCTATGCTGGGAAGTAATGATGTTGCTATATTTATCTCAGCCATGCGCATCTCTATGACCAATGCTTTAATTTCAGTCATTTTATTGTCTGTTCATGGTCCTTCCAATCGTCCGTTTGTGATGGTTCCATGTAGGAGATTATTGTAGTTAGAAGGTGAGGCTTCTATATTTATTTATTTTACTGATTGGTGTGTTTCGTAGATTCATTCACAAATTTTTAATAATTACATGTCATTGTCGCCACTGTTTTGGGGAAATCAGTACAATTCTTGATCTTGAATAAGTTGTGCTCGTTTTCCTAATTGAGACATTGTTCCGCTTTTTCTTTCAGGTAGAATGTAAAAAGGCACAGATGTGGACGCCTGAGTCGTTCACGGTGGCGTCGCAGTCATCCTCGCCCTCGCCCTCGACGAGCACGAGCCGCCGCTAAACCACCTGAGTGAGACGCCTAGGACTTAAGGTGCGCCCCTTCCCTAGCTGAATTCCTCAAACATGGATAAATTTGGGATGCCTAAAATCGGACAAAATACACATGAGAAGTGCATTTAGTTTGTAAGGCAAAGAATCTAGCAAATACAATATTTTCCTGTGTTTCCTTATCTGTTAAAAGAACTGTTGAATGTCTCAGTTTCTCCTGAATTTAGTTTATAGATTGCAAGTATATGAATTGTGCTTCTTGGTGCCCGTGTTTACTCTCTTAGTTTTGATACTTTGCTTAGAAACAACACATCTCTAAAGTATTTAGAGTTTGGTTCTTTCATGATGTTTGTGCTAGCTTGTCACAGGAGCTTGAAATGCAGTTATGTTCCCTTTTGTGATTGCCAATATACCGAAATTATGAATCCCAGTTGAGTATCTTTCTCAGTTTTTTATTAGTCTCCATGTTAGTAAAGACTCAGTTTCTTTTGCCTCCCTTCTTTCATACATGTAAGTTTAGTCTGCTTAGAATGTTAGTGGTGCCTGTTGATTGCTCGATCCAAAATATCATTTACCTATTTTTTCTGTTTACATTGCTATCTGGCTTGTTCTCACTAAATGTGATATTTCACATGATAAAGATTTCAAGATAGTAAATCAAAATAAAATATAATTATTGGTTGTTTTCTTGTTATTTTGTGGTGTTGAAAATCTTGGCTCCTCTATTCAGGTGGGTATTGAAACGTGCCAAAACAGGATGTATGATCTTCGTATCACTTATGATTACCATTTTCTTGGTGTTGTTTTACAAGGATTTTTCTTTCCATTTGGTGTTTCTCATCTCAAAATGGATTCAAACCATATCGCGTTTTATATATAGGTAAACCTCTTTGTTTCCATTCTGTCTTTGTTTCTTCGAGGTGCCAGAATCTGATCAAACGAATATTTAGCATGTTTAGTACATTACTGATACAATATTGTGGGGTGCTTTTAGCCTCCTTTTGTATGCAAATGGTCCCTATGGTATTTTAAGTTTTGAGTTTTATTTGCATGCTTACATCTTCAGTTTTTTATTTCTTTTGTGGGAGCAGAGTTGGAAAATCAACTACTGGAGCCTATACCTTACCATTAGGTGCAGCTCCTAGACAACATGTATCCAGTTCGCCCTGTTCCACATAAAGTATCAGCTGAGGAGGATGAGCTTGCTGCACTGCAAGATGAAATGGCATTGTGATCAGGTCATTGATTTATCCCGTGCTTGGTATTTCTGTAATGTACTAATCCTCATCAGCTCATCGACTAACACTTATAATCCGCTTGCTAAGTCTGGTAATTCAAATGATCTAAATTTATGGGTCACTAGCTGCATATTATGCACCATAGAATATTAATCCATGTAATCTTCACTATAATCTGCTGAGTCTGTCTTCATTTGTTAGGCCATATATTATGTACTACAACATATTTATGCATGTGATCTTATTCATTTAACTTTTATATGGGTTTTAATCGTTAAAATCCTGTTTTGGAAATGAAAAGAATAAATATCTTACGACAATATGCATGCCCCGTAAAATCTGTTACTAAAAGTCTTATTATTATACCCTATATATTTCTTAATTAGTGTTTTCTCTTTGGGATATATTTTTACCTCTGGTTTTGGCTCTTGCACCGTCCTAATGAACTCCTATGACTGCTAGCTTCTCTGGATAAAATGATAGCAAATTTTATGGAAAAGTACAATGACTTGGAAGTTGTTTTATTGGCAAACCAATTTCCACGTATAAATTAACATTTTTCGTATATTTTGGCTGTCAAAGTACTAAAAGGTGAACTGGCATTCTATGGTGACATCTGTTTGAGAGTGGAGGGAGTAACCTATTGGCTAGCACCTAGCAGATCAACCGTGTGGGACCTAATCTGTTTTCATGAGGTTATAGGTGTTTCAACATTGAGAGGTTCTTTTTCTGATATTGGGTTTAGCCGCACCAGTGAAAATAGTACGCACAATTAGGATACACAAACAAATATGCTAAAAACTTGTCAAAATCAGGGAGAGGCGTTTTGGCACTCCGGAGCATATGCTATGTTTTTAAAATGAGTTTTTAACGCAGCTTGAATTGTCAAAAAATTCATTCTATGTGCTCACAAAGTCGTTTCACGAAAATAGATATTTTTGTGTATTGTGTAAAAAGACAAAACTTGCCCATAGGTGGGCGCATATAGAATGTTGAGAGTACTAAATTTTTGTTCGTAATGTTTTGACATTTCCAAATGTTTTTTCCGGTGGCAGGGGCCATCCAAGATTTTAAAAAATGAATTTCCGTCAATCATTACTTTTAACATTGAAAGCACTTGCACGGTGAGATTCTTTAGTCCAGCTGAATGTTGGCTCATTAAAACATTTATCTTCGGCATTCTTGATGTTGCTGTTTGAGTTGGTTTGGTAGTCTCATCGCAGTTTGTGATGTTTTGCAAGAATTATAACCCCCTCTCCCTTGTGAGAGCTTTTTTTCTTCTTCTATCTGTGGTTACTTAACTCTGCCTTTCTCATTTTGTCATCTCCCACCTGCTTCTGGTCTTGCTGTCTTCCATTCTTTATCAAACACCTGCAAGACTTGTGATGCCATTTTAACATGCTTGGCAAACAAAGTATCATTTTCTGAATTAATCATCATTCACAACTGTTTGACTAAACTAGGAGAGCGAGAGGGGGAGTTATTTTGCCTTTCACGTGGGTATGTTTTTGGAACTCATTTTTGGTAGCCAAACAATAGTTGTATGTTAGACATTTAGGACATTCAGGTACAGATGAAATTAGATTGGAAGTTCCAAAGCCATCGTAAATTAATTATACTTTCATGATATCATGACACTTGTGCAAATTCAAATCCTGAATATTGGTTCTTATGGAAATCATACACAAGCATTTGTTTTGTAAGATACATAAATGTTCAATTCAAAAAGAGACGTGCAGTTCAATTTATTTATGAAGTAACATACGTGTTGTCCAAACTGATGGTTGCTTTGGCCATGAGAAATAATTAAATAAACATGGAAAACTGCCAAGAAAGAAAGAATAATACAATATCCTTTTTGTTGAAATAAAATGATACAATATCTGATGATTCCCAGTGAGAAATATGTGGTATTTTGTCATGGTGCAATTTTGTCCTGACACCAAACACCTGGTATTGCTGAAGGTTCGCTTTTTGATTTTGTGGGTCAGATCATCTATAACAGCAATTAGCTAACTGAATTTTGTCGTGGACGAGTGAATACACAACATATACCACAAAGTTGTGTCCTCACCTCCCTCGCCTCATTAAGCCCTGCACTCCAGCTTGAGATCCACTCCGACGAAAGTAGTACCAGGTAACACATGAGATGTAAGTGCCCCTTTCTTTGCTTTCTTGGATATGCACATTTGGTATCTGGTGGTAAGTAGGATGATAATTAAGCTACAAGTATAATTATTGGGATATTGATATTCCAGACTATAAATACCTGAAGATACTTGTTTAGAGACCTTTTTATTCAAGAATGTTCCTTTCTATTTATATGTTAAAAGGTAAATTATTGCATTGCACTTTTTTCTAAAAACTACTCTTTGGGTCACTTCGATGGGATATTATTTGTGGAGGATTCCAGTTTGATTATGCTTATGACTTGGACTGTTCTTAAATATCAGCAATCACGACTGATTAGTGTTCTACCACGTGATATTGTCGGTGTATCCAAAAGTTCAATTTGCATTTATATGTGGTGATATATGTCTGGTAGATGTTCCTGTTACGGTGTTTTACGCCTTGCAGACAGGACATCTCGGAGACGTGTCTCCAATTGCAAGTTGTCTGGTAGATGTTCCTATTCTGGTGTGGAGAATTGAATGCAAGGACACCATGTAATATTTCCATGTTCGAAATTAACTGTATATCATTTCCATGTATTTGCTACAAAGAAGTTCTAGAAATGGATAGTTGTTCAATATAGCCTTTTAAAAAGTGTATAATTTTGGAATGTGCCGAGGGGTATGTATAAATTGTTGTATGCCTGTACTGATCTGCTTTATGTCAACTGTTTCCTCATTACACCATTTTTTTATGCCTGGGATGTAATCATCATATTATTATGCACGGAATCTAATATGTTTCCGTTGAATGGTATCATATTGTGAGCTTCTTTTATCACCGTTATAAAACATAAACATTCGCATGAGCTCTACGGGATCGTGCGCCAAGACGCACATCTAAATCTAGTATTGATTAACATCACAGCTACTAGCTAACATGCTAATATTTGTTATGGATTTCAGCACTCCAAACAAGAAGGTTGGAGGAAAAATTAACGACCATGTACTGATCTAGTCTCCAGATGTGACATACGAACAGGAGCTTTTGGACCGAACCAAGATACATGCCATGAATCTAACCACATCGATGAAGATCTAGCCATGAGGCGCTCGGGATCTTACCGCTTGGCGAGGGAGAGGAGGAGGCCGTGGTCCCCGGCGCGGAGAAGGGTGGGCCTCCTACTCCTCTCTGTACAGCCTGGATCCCGGGCTAGGGTTCCTACTGGGGGTGGAATTTGGTGGTTCCACGCGGTGGAGTAGGGAGAGGAGTAGGCGGGGGTTCGGGGGCAGTGGTTTGAGGTGCAGGGGGGCGCCGGAGTTGGCCGGTGAGGGGGCGGCGGAAGGGGGCATGGACGGGAGGGAGAGAGGAAGGGAGGTAGGTCGCTAGGGTTTGGTCTGGACGGCGGGATCGGGCTGGTTTGGTTTTGTTCGGTCTTGGTCACGCTTCCAAAATCTTTAGGCGCCAAGGTGAAAATCCCGCGCGGGGAAAATTTCGGTTCGCTGTCGGTGCGTTGGATCTTGGTGATTTGGACGGCGTCGATCAATGCCTGGGGCTGATCCCTTTGTGGTTGTTTCCTGTCTTCTAATTGGCTAGATGCATTTTTCATTTTCTAACCTCCACAAATGGGTCAAATTTGAACTACAAATGCACCCGTTCGCGAAACGCGCGAAAGCGACAAAAAGCAGCACATAATATGGTGCATCATAGAACTAAAAATATTTTTCTCGGAATTTCTTGAGCCATGTAAAGTGAACGCTTAGTTCAAGGGTGTGTTCGGTTCTGGAATTAGGTGGAATGGAACGGGACGGTTCCGCACCCAGCCCTCATTCTAGTGTTCGGTTGGAGCAAAAGAACGGAACCAAGGCATTCCTCGGAAGCGAATATTCGTGTAAGATCCGGAACCAAGTGCTTCCACCGAATCGGTCGAATCGGGAGGAATTGCTGCCTATCCGTCACCGCACCACACGAAAAGAAAAGGAAAACTCTCCATCTCACCGCAACCCTATCCCCAAACACGCCCGAGCTCCTCGTCTCTCCCTCGTCGGGCGCTGCCCTCTCCCTCTCTGCAGTCGCTCCTCTCCCTCGTCGGGCGCCGCCCTCTCCCTCTCCGCAGCTGCTAGCTCTCTCTCTCTCCTGCCCCGCTCTCTCTCTCTCTCTCTCTCTCTCTCTCGGGTCGCACGAGCCGGCGGTGTAGGGTGGCGCGGCGGCTGTAGGAGGAGCGGCCGGTGGTGTAGGCGGGCAGATCGGCCGGCGGTGAAGGGGGCGCGGCGGCGGTTGGAGCACTGGCTGGTGATACGTCTCAAACGTATCTATAATTTCTTATGTTCCATGCTACTTTTATGATGATACTCACATGTTTTATACACACTTTATGTCATTATTATGCATTTTCCGGCACTAACCTATTGACAAGATGCCGAAGAGCCAGTTGATGTTTTCTGCTATTTTTGGTTTCAGAAATCTTACAAAGGAAATATTCTCGGAATTGGACGAAATCAACGCCTAGAGTCTTATTTTTACATGAAGCTTCCAGAAGACCGAAGGAGTTACGAAGTGGGGCGACGAGGCGCCGCCACACTAGGGCCGCGCGGCCTAAGGGGGGCCTGCGCCGCCCTAGCGTGTGGGGCCCTCGCGCCGCCTCCAACCCTACCCTTCCGCCTACTTAAAGCCTTCGTCGCGAAAACACCTGTACCGAGAGCCACGATACGGAAAACCTTCCAGAGACGCAGCCGCCGCCAATCCCATCTCGGGGGATTCAGGAGATCGCCTTCGGCACCCTGCCGGAGAGGGGAATCATCTCCCGGAGAACTCTTCATCACCATGATCGCCTCCGGATTGATGTGTGAGTAGTTCATCCTTGGACTATGGGTCCATAGCAATAGCTAGATGATTGTCTTCTCCTCATTGTGCTATCATGTTAGATCTTGTGAGCTGCCTATCATGATCAAGATCATCTATTTGTAATGCTACATGTTGTGTTTGTTGGGATCCGATGAATATGGAATACTATGTCAAGTTGATTATCAATCTATCATATATGTGTTGTTTATGTTCTTGCATGCTCTCCGTTGCTAGTAGAGGCTCTAGCCAAGTTGATACTTGTAACTCCAAGAGGGAGTATTTATGCTCGATAGTGGGTTCATGCCTCCATTGAATCTGGGACAGTGACATAAAGTTTTAAGCTTGTGGATGTGCTGTTGCCACTAGGGATAAAACATCAATGCTTTGTCTAAGGATATTTGTGTTGATTACATTACGCACCATACTTAATGCAATTGTCTGTTGTTTGCAACTTAATACTGGAAGGGGTGCGGATGCTAACCCGAAGGTGGAATTTTTAGGCATAGATGCATGCTGGATAGCGGTCTATGTACTTTGTCGTAATGCCCTGATTAAATCTCATAGTAGTCATCCTGATATGTATGTGCATTGTTATGCCCTCTTTATTTGTCAATTGCCCAACTGTAATTTGTTCACCCAACATGCTATTTCTTATTGGAGAGACACCACTAGTGAACTATGGACCCCGGTCCATTCTTTACATCTGAATACAATCTACTGCAATACTTGTTCTTACTGTTCTTCGCAAACATCATCTTCCACACTATACATTTAATCCTTTGTTTACAGCAAGCCGGTGAGATTGACAACCTCACTGTTACGTTGGGGCAAAGTACTTTGATTGTGTTGTGCAGGTTCCACGTTGGCGCCGGAATCCCTGGTGTTGCGCCGCACTACACTCCGCCACCATCAACCTTCACGTGCTTCTTGACTCCTACTGGTTCGATAACCTTGGTTTCTTACTGACGGAAAACTTGCTGCTGTACGCATCACACCTTCCTCTTGGGGTTCCCAACGGACGTGTGCTTCACGCGTATCAAGCTCTTTTTCTGGCGCCGTTGCCGGGGAGATCAAGACACGCTGCATGGGGAGTCTCCACTTCCAATCTCTTTACTTTGTTTTTGTCTTGCTTTACTTTACTTTATTTGCTGCCTTGTTTGCTCATTATATCAAAAATACAAAAAAATTAGTTACTTGTTTTACTTTATTTACTATCTTGTTCGCATTCTCCATATTAAAAACACAAAAAAATTAGTTACTTGCATTTACTTTATTTAGTTTGCTTTATTTACTATTGCTAAAATGGGTACCCCTGAGAATACTAAGTTGTGTGACTTCACTAGCACAAATAATAATGATTTCCTATGCACACCTATTGCACCACCTGCTACTACAGCAGAATTTTTTGAAATTAAACCTGCTTTACTAAATCTTGTTATGAGGGAGCAATTTTCTGGTGTTAGTTCTGATGATGCTGCTGCCCATCTTAATAATTTTGTTGAACTTTGTGAAATGCAAAAGTATAAGGATGTAGATGGTGACATTATAAAATTTAAATTGTTTCCTTTCTCATTAAGAGGAAGAGCTAAAGATTGGTTGCTATCTTTGCCTAAGAATAGTATTGATTCATGGACTAAATGTAAGGATGCTTTCATTGGTAGATATTATCCTCCTGCTAAAATTATATCTTTGAGAAGTATCATAATGAATTTTAAGCAATTGGATAATGAGCATGTTGCCCAAGCAAGGGAAAGAATGAAATCTTTGGTCAAGAATTGGCAACCCATGGACTAACTACTTGGATGATCATCCAAACCTTTTATGCAGGATTGAATTTTTCTTCGCGGAACCTATTGGATTCAGCTGCTGGAGGTACTTTTATGTCCATCACTATAAGCGCCGCAACAAAGCTTCTTGATAATATGATGACCAACTACTCTGAATGGCACACGGAAAGAGCTCCACAAGGTAAGAAGGTAAATTCTGTTGAAGAAACCTCCTCCTTGAGTGATAAGATTGATGCTATTATGTCTATGCTTGTGAATGGTAGATCTAATGTTGATCATAATAATGTTCCTTTAGCTTCATTGGTTGCTCAAGAAGAGCATGTTGATGTGAACTTCATTAAAAACAATAATTTCAACAACAATGCTTATAGGAATAATTTTGGTAACAACTATAGGCCATATCCTTCTAATAATAGTAATGGTTATGGTAATTCTTATGGGAATTCTTACAACAATAATAGGAGTGTACCCCCTGGTCTTCAAGCCATGATTAAAGAATTTATTAGTACACAAACTGCTTTTAACAAATCTGTTGAAGAAAAGCTTGGTAAAATTGATATTCTTGCTTCTAAAGTTGATAGTCTTGCTGCTGATGTTGATCTTTTAAAATTGAAAGTTATGCCTAATGAAAATAAATATATTAAGTCATTTGCTACAGCAAACGCTATCCAAGTTAGAATTAATGAGAATATTAGATTGATGGCTGAATTGCATGCTAGGTGGGAAAAAGAGGAAAAATTTGCTAAAGAGAATAATGTAGCTAAAGTTTGGACTATTACCACCACTAGTAATGTTGATTCTTCACATGTTGCTAAACCTCCTACTATGAATGGTAAAATAATTGGTGTTAGCAATGTTTCTACTCCTAATGCAAAGCGTGCAAAACTGCCTGAAACTGCTGAAATTGCTAAAACTGCTGAAACTGCTTGTGATAAAACAGCTGAAAATTTTCAAAATATTGTGGATAATGATCCCATTGTTGTAGACCATAATGATTTAGATTTTGATGATTGTCACATCTCTGAAGTTATAAAGTTCTTACAAAAACTTGCTAGAAGTCCCAATGCTAGTGCTATAAATTTGGCCTTTACAAAACATATTACAAATGCTCTCATTAAAGCTAGAGAAGATAAACTAAAACTTGAAACTTCTATTCCTAGGAAGTTGGAAGATGGTTGGGAGTCCATCATTAAGATGAAAATCAATGATTTTGATTGTAATGCTTTATGTGATCTTGGTGCAAGTATTTCTGTTATGCCTAAGAAAATCTATGATATGCTTGACTTGCCACCATTGAAAAATTGTTATTTGGATGTTAATCTTGCTGATAATGCTACAAAGAAATCTTTGGAAAGGATTGATAATGTTCGCATTACGGTTAACAATAACCTTGTCCCCGTTGATTTTGTTGTATTGGATATTGAATGCAATGCATCTTGTCCCATTATATTGGGAAGACCTTTTCTTCGAACTGTTGGTGCTATTATTGATATGAAGGAAGGTAATATTAAGTATCAATTTCCTCTCAAGAAAGGTACGGAACACTTCCCTAGAAAGAGAATGAAGTTACCTTATGATGCTATTATTAGAACAAATTATGATGTTGATGCTTCATCTCTTGATGTTACTTGATTCACACTTTCTGCGCCTAGCTGAAAGGCGTTAAAGAAAAGCGCTTATGGGAGACAACCTATTATTTTACTTCTGCACTTTTATTTTATATTTGAGTCTTGGAAGTTGTTACTACTGTAGAAACCTCTCCTTATCGTTATTTTATTGCATTGTTGTGCCAAGTAAAGTCTTTGATAGTAAGGTTGATACTAGATTTGGATTACTGCGCAGAAACAGATTTCTTACTGTCACAAAATTGAGCAGCCCCTTCTGTAGGTAACTCGGAAAAATATGCCAATTTACGTGCATGGTCATCAGATAAGTGCGCAACTTTCATTCAATTTGAGCATTTTCATCTGAGCAAGTTAAGTGCCCCAGAAAAATTCGTCTTTACGGACTGTTCTGTTTTGACAGATTCTGCCTTTTATTTCGCATTGCCTGTTTTGCTATGTTTGATGGATTTCTTTGTTCCATTAACTTTCAGTAGCTTTGTGCAATGTCCAGAAGTGTTAATAATAATTATGTCACCTCCGAATATGTGAATTTTCGATTATGCACTAACCCTCTAATGAGTTTGTTTTGAGTTTGGTGTGGAGGAAGTTTTCAAGGGTCAAGAGAGGAGGATGTGAAGGAGATATGCCCTAGAGGCAATAATAAAGTGGTTATTATTTATATATTTATGTTTATGATAAATGTTTATATATCATGCTATAATTGTATTAACCGAAACATTAGTACATGTGTGATATGTAGACAACAAGAAGTCCCTAGTATGCCTCTTAAACTAGCTTGTTGATTAATGGATGATTAGTTTCATAATCATGAACATTGGATGTTATTAATAACAAGGTTATGTCATTGTATGAATGATGTAATGGACACACCCAATTAAGCGTAGCATAAGATCTCGTCATTAAGTTATTTGCTATAAGCTTTCGATACATAATTACCTAGTCCTTATGACCATGAGATCATGTAAATCACTTATACCGGAAAGGTACTTTGATTACACCAAACACCACTTGCGTAAATGGGTGGCTATAAAGGTGGGATTAAGTATCCGGAAAGTATGAGTTGAGGCATATGGATCAACGATGGGATTTGTCCATCCCGATGACGGATAGATATACTCTGGGCCCTCTCGGTGGAATGTCGTCTAATGTCTTGCAAGCATATGAATGAGTTCATAAGAGACCACATACCACGGTACGAGTAAAGAGTACTTGTCAGGAGATGAGGTTGAACAAGGTATAGAGTGATACCGAAGATCAAACCTCGGACAAGTAAAATATCGCGTGACAAAGGGAATTGGTATTGTATGTGAATGGTTCATTCGATCACTAAAGTCATCGTTGAATATGTGGGAGCCATTATGGATCTCCGGATCCCGCTATTGGTTATTGGTCGGAGTGAGTACTCAACCATGTCCGCATAGTTCACGAACCGTAGGGTGACACACTTAAAGTTGGATGTTGAAATGGTAGTACTTGAATATGGAATGGAGTTCGAATATTTGTTCGGAGTCCGGATGAGATCCCGGACATCACGAGGAGTTCCGGAATGGTCCGGAGAATAAGATTCATATATAGGATGTCATTTTATGTGAATTAAATTGACGCGGAAGGTTCTATGGAAGGTTCTAGAATGTTCTAGAAAAGTCCGGAAGAAACCACCAAGGAAGGTGGAGTCCACATGGGACTCCACCTCCATGGCCGGCCAACCCTAGTGGGGGAGGAGTCCCAAGTGGACTCCCCCTTAGGGGCCGGCCACCCCCCATATGGGAGGTGGAACTCCCACCTCTAGTGGGAGTCCTAGCTTGGCTAGGTTTCCCCTCCATATGGAAGGTTTTTGGTTCGGGTCTTATTCGAAGACTTGGAGACCAACTCTTGGGGTTCCACCTATATATGAGGGCCAAGGGGAGGGGGCCGGCCACCTAAAACACCACCAAGGTGGCCGCACCCCATAGTGGCCGGCGCCCCCTCTCCCCAAACCCTAGCCGCCCCGCTCCTCCACTTCCCGCACGCTTAGCGAAGCTCCGCCGGACTTCTCCACCACCACCGACACCACGCCGTCGTGCTGTCGGATTCAAGAGGAGCTACTACTTCCGCTGCCCGCTGGAACGGGGAGGTGGACATCGTCTTCATCAACAACCGAACGTGTGACCGAGTACGGAGGTGCTGCCCGTTCGTGGCGCCGGAACCGATCGTGATCAAGATCTTCTACGCGCTTTTGCAAGCGGCAAGTGAACGTCTACCGCAGCAACAAGAGCCTCCTCTTGTAGGCTTTGGAATCTCTTCAAGGGTGAGACTCGATAAACCCCTCGTTGCTACCGTCTTCTAGATTGCATCTTGGCTTGGATTGCGTGTTCGCGGTAGGAAATTTTTTGTTTTCTATGCAACGTTATCCTACAGTGGTATCAGAGCCGTGTCTATGCATAGATGGTTGCACGAGTAGAACACAATGGTTTTGTGGGCGTTGATGCTCTTGTTATCTTTAGTTTGAGTACTTTGCATCTTTGTGGCATAGTGGGATGAAGCGGCTCGGACTAACTTTACATGACCGCGTTCATGAGACTTGTTCCTCGTTCGACATGCAACTTGTATTGCATAAGAGGCTTTGCGGGTGTCTGTCTCTCCTACTATGGTGAAGATTCAATTTACTCTTCTATTGAAAACATTAGTATCAACGTTGTGGTTCATGTTCGTAGGTAGATTAGATCTCTCTCGAAAACCCTAAACCACGTAAAATATGCAAACCAAATTAGAGACGTCTAACTTGTTTTTGCAGGGGTTTGGTGATGTGATATGGCCATAATGTGATGATGAATATGTATGACATGATCATTATTGTATTGTGGCAACCGGCGAGAGCCTTATGGTTGTCTTTAAATTTCATGTTGAGTAGTATTTCAAAGTAGTTGTAATAGTTGCTACATGGAGGACAATCATGAAGACGGCGCCATTGACCTTGACGCTACGCCGATGATGATGGAGATCATGCCCGAAGATGATGGAGGTCATGTCCGTGCTTTGGAGATGAAGATCAAAGGCGCAAAGACAAAAGGGCCATATCATATCACATATGAACTGCATGTGATGTTAATCCTTTTATGCATCTTATTTTGCTTAGATCGCGACGGTAGCATTATAAGATGGTCCCTCACTAAAATCTCAAGATAATAAAGTGTTCATCCTTAGTAGCACCGTTGCCAAGACTTGTCGTTTCGAAGCATCTCGTGATGATCGGGTGTGATAGAATCAACAAGTGCATACAACGGGTGCAAGACAGATTTTGCACATGCGGATACTAAGGTGGCCTTGACGAGCCTAGCATGTACGGACATGGTCTCGGAACACGTGATACCGAAAGGTAGAGCATGAATCATATGGTTGATATGATGAACACTTTGAGTGTTCGCCATTGAAATCACACCTTGTCTCGTGATGATCGGACATAGGTGCGGTGGATTTGGTTCGTGTGATCACTAAGACAATGCGAGCGATATTGTTTTGAGTGGGAGTTCACCTAGATTTTTAATTATGTTGAATTAAAATTTGAACTCAATTTGTCATAAACTTAGTCTAAACATTTGCAAATATATGTTGTAGAGATGGCGTCCCCAATCAATTTTAATCAGTTCCTAGAGAAAGAGAAACTTAAGAGCAACGGTAGCAACTTCACCGACTGGTTCCGTCATGTGAGGATCTTCCTCTCTGGCGGAAATCTGCAATATGTGCTTGATGCACCGCTATGTGACCCTCCTGCAGAAACTGAAATCGATGAAGTAAAAGCTGTTTACGAGACTCGGAAAATATGGTACTCTCAAGTTCAGTGTGCCATCCTATGCAGTCTGGAATCCGATCTTCAAAAACGTTTTGAGCACCACGATCCTCATGAGTTGATGAAAGAGCTGAAAGCTATTTTTGAGACTCATGCGGCCGTGGAATGCTATGAAGCATCGAAACAATTCTTCAGCTGCATGATGGAAGAAGGCAACTCCGTTAGTGAGCACATGCTCGCCATGACCGGGCATGCGAAGAAACTCAGTGACTTGGGAATAGTGATTCCTAACGGATCGGGGATTAATCGTGTCCTTCAATCACCGCCACCAAGTTACAAGAACTTTGTGATGAACTACAATATGCGAGAACATGAACAAGGAGTTACACTGAACTCTTTGGCATGCTAAAAGCTGCTGAGATTGAGATCAAGAAAGAGCACCAAGTGTTGATGGTCAACAAGACCACCGGTTTCAAGAAACGGGGCAAGTCTAAGGGAAAATTCAAGAAGGGTGGCAAGAAAGCTGCCACGCCTCCTGTGAAACCTAAGAACGGCCCTAAGCCTGATGATGAGTGCTATTACTGCAAGGAGAAGGGACACTGGAAGCGTAATTGCTCCAAGTATCTGGCTGATCTGAAGAGCGGCCTTGTCAAGAAGAAGAAAGAAGGTATATCTGATATACATGTTATAGATGTTTATCTCACTGGTTCTCATTCTAGTACCTGGGTATTTGATACTGGTTCGGTTGCTCATTTTTGTAACTCGAAACAGGAACTAAAGAATAAACGAAGACTACTGAAAGATGAAGTGACGATGCGCGTTGGAAATGGATCCAAAGTCGATGTGATCGATGTCGGCACACTTCCTCTACATCTACCTTCGGGATTAGTTTTAAGCCTAAATAATTGTTATTTTGTACCCGCGTTGAGCATGAACATTATATCTGGATCTTGTTTAATGCAAGACGATTATTCATTCAAGTCCGAGAATAATGGTTGTTCTATTTTTATGAATAATATCTTTTATGGTCGAGCACCACAAAAGAATGGCTTATTTACGTTAGATCTCGATAGTAGTGATACGCATATACATAACATAGATGCTAAGCGAATTAAATTGAATGATAATTCTACTTATATGTGGCACTTGTCGTCTTGGTCATATTGGAGTGAAACGCATGAAGAAACTCCATACTTGATGGATTACTTGAATCACTTGACTTTGAGTCACTTGATAGATGCGAAGCATGTCTAATGGGAAAAATGACAAAGACTCCATTTTCTGGTATGATGGAGCGAGCTACTGACTTATTGGAAATCATACATACCGATGTATGTGGACCATGATACGTCTCCGACGTATCGATAATTTCTTATGTTCCATGCCACATTATTGATGATATCTACATGTTTTATGCACACTTTATGTCATATTCGTGCATTTTCTGGAACTAACCTATTAAGAAGATGCCGAAGTGCCGATTCTTTGTTTTCTGCTGTTTTTGGTTTCGAAATCCTAGTAAAGAAATATTCTCGGAATTGGACGAAATCAACGCCCAGGTTCCTATTTTGCCCGGAAGCATCCAGAACACACGAGAACCGCCAGAGAGGGGGCACAGGCCCACCAAACCCTAGGCCGGCGCGGCCAAGGGAGGGCCCGCGCCCCCCTATAGTGTCGTCGCCCCTTCGACCTTCTGACGCCGCCTCTTCGCCTATATAAAGCCCCTGGACCAAAAACCTCGATACCGAGAGCCACGATACGGAAAACCTTACTGAGACGCCGCCGCCGCCAATCCCATCTCGGGGGATTCAGGAGATCGCCTCCGGCACCCTGCCGGAGAGGGGAATCATCTCCCGGAGGACTCTACGCCGCCATGGTCGCCTCGGAGTGATGTGTGAGTAGTCTACCCCTGGACTATGGGTCCATAGCAGTAGCTAGATGGTTGTCTTCTCCCCATTGTGCTTAATTGTCGGGTCTTGTGAGCTGCCGAACATGATCAAGATCATCTATACTGTAATTCTATATGTTGCGTTTGTTGGGATCCGATGAATAGAGAATACTTGTTATGTTGATTATCAAAGTTATGTCTATGTGTTGTTTATGATCTTGCATGCTCTCCGTTACTAGTAGATGCTCTGGCCAAGTAGATGCTTGTAACTCCAAGAGGGAGTATTTATGCTCGATAGTGGGTTCATGTCTCCGTGAATGCAGGGGAGTGACGAAACCTCTAAGATTATGGATGTCTTGTTGCCACTAGGGATAAAACATTGGTGCTATGTTCGAGGATGTAGTTACTGATTACATTACGCGCAATACTTAATGCAATTGTACTGTTGTTAGCAACTTAATACTGGAGGGGTTCGGATGATAACTTTGAAGGTGGACTTTTTAGGCATAGATGCATGCTTGGATAGCGGTCTATGTACTTTGTCGTAATGCCCAATTAAATCTCACTATACTCATCATAATATGTATGTGCATGGTCATGCCCTCTCTATTTGTCAATTGCCCAAGCTGTAATTTGTTCACCCAACATGTTGTTTATCTTATGAGAGAGACACCTCTAGTGAGCTGTGGACCCCGGTCCAATTCTCTATCTTGAAATACAATCTACTGCAATAATGTTCTACTGTTTTACTGCAAACAATCATCATCCACACTATACATCTAATCCTTTGTTACAGCAAGGCGGTGAGATTGACAACCTCGCTTGTTTCGTTGGGGCAAAGTACTTGGTTTGTGTTGTGCGGGTTCCACGTTGGCGCCGGAATCCCTGGTGTTGCGCCGCACTACATCTCGCCGCCATCAACCTTCAACGTGCTTCTTGACTCCTACTGGTTCGATAAACCTTGGTTTCTAGCGAGGGAAACTTACCGTTGTACGCATCACACCTTCCACTTGGGGTTCCCAACGGTCGCGTGCTGTACGCGTGTCAAGCTAAATTTACGGCGCCGTTGTCTGGGGAGATCAAGACACGCTGCAAGGGGAGTCTCCACATCCCAATCTCTTTACTTTGTTTTTGTCTTGCTTAGTTTTATTTACTACTTTGTTTGCTGCACTAAATCAAAATACAAAAAAATTAGTTGCTAGTTTTACTTTATTTGCTATCTTGTTTGCTATATCAAAAACACAAAAAAATTAGTTACTTGTATTTGCTTTACTTATTTCAATATGTTTTCTTTTAATTTTACCGTAAAAAACATGCCGGTAGGACGCGGGTCTATAATTGGGAGAAATAATATAGAAGAATTTTTCAACCATGTTAGTACCGTTGACGATTTTGAAGATAGACACTTGGTAGATCTTGCTCCTACTTATTAAATTGCTGCCGCTGCTCTAGTTCGCATGTTGGAAACTAAATTTGTTAATCTCAATCCTATAATCCAACACATGTTTCTTACACTCGGTGATATGGAAGAGGGGGAAAAGAAAGATTTTGTCTTAGAAACCCTTCTTAGAGAATTTGGTGGAATAGCAAGGGAGGCTAGAAAGGTCTTTGCTAAATATGATATGCTTGGTTCTTATACCAATTTTGTTAGTCTCCTTGAAAAGATGGATATGGATAGAATAAAGTACACTAATAATATTAATGATGGCGGGGAGATCAAAGCACCAATACCGTGCAAGCTCCTAGCGATGAATGATGCACTAGAAAATAACTATGCTTGGCTTGTTCCTGAAAATTTGTTTGATGAGAGTAGCAAGCCTAAGACTAATGAAAAGGGAGATGCTAAAACTTATGTATCCAATATACTATGCTTGGCTGAGAAAACTCCAAACCCCGCTGTAGGTGCACCACCCTTTGATAATACTTGATACACACTTTCTGCGCCTAGCTGAAAGGCGTTAAAGAAAAGCGCTTATGGGAGACAACCCATGTTTTTTTTCTACAGTACTTTGTTTTTATTTTGTGTCTTGGAAGTTGTTTACTACTGTAGCAACATCTCCTTATCTTAGTTTAGTGTTTTGTTGTGCCAAGTAAAGTCGTTGATAGTAAAGTTCATACTAGATTTGGATTACTGCGCAGAAACAGATTTCTTTGCTGTCACGAATCTGGGCAAAATTCTCTGTAGGTAACTCAGAAAATTATGCCAATTTACGTGAGTGATCCTCAGATATGTACGAAACTTTCATTCAATTTGAGCATTTTCATTTGAGCAAGTCTGGTGCCTCGATAAAATTCGTCAATATGAACTGTTCTGTTTTGACAGATTCTGCCTTTTATTTCGCATTGCCAGTTTTGTTATGTTCGATGGATATTTCGATTCCATTGACTTTCTTTAGCTTTGTGCAATGTCCAGAAGTGTTAAGAATGATTATGTCACCTATGAACATGTATATTTTGATTGTGCACTAACCCTCTAATGAGTTGTTCTAAGTTTGGTGTGGAGGAAGTTTTCAAGGATCAAGAGAGGGAGATGATACAACATGATCAAGGAGAGTGAAAGCTCTAAGCTTGGGGATGCCCCGGTGGTTCATCCCTGCATATATCAAGAAGACTCAAGCGTCTAAGCTTGGGGATGCCCAAGGCATCCCCTTCTTATCGACAACATTATCAGGTTCCTCCCCTGAAACTATATTTTTATTCCATCACATCTTATGTGCTTTTCTTGGAGCGTCGGTTTGTTTTTGTTTTTTGTTTTGTTTGAATAAAATGGATCCTAGCATTCACTTTGTGGGAGAGAGACACGCTCCGCTGTAGCATATGGACAAATATGTCCTTAGGCTCTACTCATAATATTCATGGCGAAGTTTCTTCTTCGTTAAATTGTTGTATGGTCGGAAACGGGAAATGTTGCATGTGGTAATATATAATAAAATACTTGTAGAACATTGAACTTTGATAACTTGATTCTTTGCAAATGTTTTGAGATATTTAGATGGTAAGGCTTGCTGGATAAATAAGTTAAAATTAGTAGTGGATTGTTGTCTTTAAGCTTGTGCCAGTACTACAAACTCTATTTAAATAGTTGAAGGCGTAGTTGGACTTGATAGCTTTCCATGTCGAGAGTTCATTGTAATAACTAAGTTGTGTCTGAAGGTCGAGGGAGCTAGCGGGGTACTTGTGCCACCGTGAACGGCCCTCCTTGGAGTAAAATTTTAATCATGCTCTTAATGATGAACCTGCTAGTTGTTTGCAATAAGCTTGTGAGTTCTTTTTGACTAATGTTAAGCTACGGTTTTTGGCACTTCCACCATCCAAATTTGCTAGCCTCCTCGGTACTGTGCATTGCCTTTTGCTCACATTGAGAATTGTGCATACTTCGCCGGTACATCCAAACCCGTGGGAGAACTTTCTCTTGTTCTCCTACACATAAGCCCATACATCTCCTCAAAACAGCCACCATACGTACCTACCACGAGCATTTCCATAGCTGTTCAGAGATATATTGCCATGCAACATCCATTTTTACATTACATGCCATTTTGTCATTTATTATTTATATATTGCTTTGCATGATCATATACAGCTGATGTGTGGTTTACCCATGTTACGCTAGATCATTGCACATCCTGCTACAGCGAGAGGCATACAGTTTCATACATCATGTTTCATTCATTATGAGTTATTTGTACCAAAAAGTGTGTTGTCATATTAGGATGTTGCCCCTAAAAATGAAAAGAGCCGTGGAGGCCATCAAAAAGAAAAAAAAGGAGAAGAAAGAAAAAAAATGAAAAGAAAGAAAAAAAGAGGAAGAGAAAAAGAAAAAAAAAGAGAATAAAGAAAAAGGGGGCAACATTACTATCTTTTATCCACACTTGTGCTCATGTTTTAGCACCCGCATTATTCATAGTCATCATTTGTGCTCATGTTCAGCACCTACATTCATATGAGAGGGTTTTCATGTTTTACTAGTATAACTATGTGGGGAATTTACACTATAGAACTTGGGTTGTATATTCCAATGATGAGCCTCCTCAAAAGTGCTCTAGGTCTTCGTGAGCAACCAAGTTGGATGCACCCCCACTAGTTCCATTGGAGAGCTTTCATACACATATAGCTCTATGTGCATCCGTTGCATGTCAATCACTACTCCTTGCATAGCTTCGATCATAAGGCTTCCTCTTGTCTAATGGTCATTTACAGCTTTGCAAGCCTTTCTTCCATTTGGCCTTCCAAACCCCCATTAACGTTCTTTATGCCATAATATCCTGGTGCTAATACCAAATGCTTGCGCTCACCGGTTGAGTAGACTTCGAAACAGTTGATTCATGACGTTCATGTTTATGTTTACTTGACTGAATCCTTCTTATGTTGTGAAAATTTACTTGATGCTTGGAATGAAGGATAGAACTTCTATGCTTGAATACTTAATACATCTTTAATGAACTTTGTACGGTTGCATGTCTTTAAAGCAATAGTTCATGAAAACTTCTAGCTTGTCTAACTCTTGCATTATCATCTCTTATGTCAATATAGATACTTGCTTTGAATGATTTGATCTCAGCTCATATGCTTTACAAATAGTATGATCAAGGTTATGATGGCATGTCACTCCAGAAATTATCTTTGTTTATCGTTTACCTGCTCGGGACGAGCAGAAACTAAGCTTGGGGATGCTGATACGTCTCCGACGTATCGATAATTTCTTATGTTCCATGCCACATTATTGATGATATCTACATGTTTTATGCACACTTTATGTCATATTCGTGCATTTTATGGAACTAACCTATTAACAAGATGCCGAAGTGCTAGTTGCTTGTTTTCTGCTGTTTTTGGTTTCGAAATCCTAGTAAAGAAATATTCTCGGAATTGGACGAAATCAACGCCCGGGTTCCTATTTTGCCGGAAGCATCCGGAACACACGAGAACGCCAGAGAGGGGGCACGAGGCCCACCAAACCCTAGGCCGGCGCGGCCAGGGGGCCGCGCCCCCTATAGTGTCGTCGCCCCTTCGACCTCTCGACGCCGCCTCTTCGCCTATATAAAGCCCCTGGACCAAAAACCTCGATACCGAGAGCCACGATACGGAAAACCTTGCCGAGACGCCGCCGCCGCCAATCCCATCTCGGGGGATTCGGGAGATCACCTCCGGCACCACTGCCGGAGAGGGGAATCATCTCCCGGAGGACTCTACGCCGCCATGGTCGCCTCCGGAGTGATGTGTGAGTAGTCTACCCCTGGACTATGGGTCCATAGCGGTAGCTAGATGGTTGTCTTCTCCCCATTGTGCTTAATTGTCGGGTCTTGTGAGCTGCCGAACATGATCAAAATCATCTATCACGTAATTCTATATGTTGCGTTTGTTGGGATCCGATGAATAGAGAATACTTGTTATGTTGATTATCAAAGTTATGTCTATGTGTTGTTTATGATCTTGCATGCTCTCCGTTACTAGTAGATGCTCCGGCCAAGTAGATGCTTGTAACTCCAAGAGGAGTATTTATGCTCGATAGTGGGTTCATGTCTCCGTGAATGCTGGGGAGTGACAGAAACCTCTAAGATTATGGATGTGCTTGTTGCCACTAGGGATAAAACATTGGTGCTATGTTCGAGGATGTAGTTATCGATTACATTACGCGCAATACTTAATGCAATTGTACGATTTGTTAGCAACTTAATGCTGGAGGGGTTCGGATGATAACTCTGAAGGTGGACTTTTTAGGCATAGATGCATGCTTGGATAGCGGTCTATGTACTTTGTCGTAATGCCCAATTAAATCTCACTATACTCATCATAATATGTATGTGCATGGTCATGCCCTCTTTATTTGTCAATTGCCCAAGCTGTAATTTGTTCACCCAACATGTTGTTTATCTTATGAGAGAGACACCTCTAGTGAACTATGGACCCCGAGTCCAATTCTCTATACTTGAAATACAATCTACTTGCAATACTTGTTCTACTGTTTTCTGCAAACAATCATCATCCACACTATACATCTAATCCTTTGTTACGGCAAGCCGGTGAGATTGACAACCTCGCTGTTTCGTTGGGGCAAAGTACTTGGTTTGTGTTGTGCAGGTTCCACGTTGGCGCCGGAATCCCTGGTGTTGCGCCGCACTACATCTCGCCGCTATCAACCTTCAACGTGCTTCTTGACTCCTACTGGTTCGATAAACCTTGGTTTCTAACTGAGGGAAACTTACTGCTGTACGCATCACACCTTCCACTTGGGGTTCCCAACGGTCGCGTGCTGTACGCGTGTCAGACCAATGAGCGTAGCATCGCGTGGTGGTTATCGTTATGTTCTAACCTTCACAGATGATCTGAGTAGATATGGGTATATCTATTTCATGAAACATAAATCCGAAACTTTCGAGAAGTTTAAGGAATTCCAAAGTGAAGTAGAAAATCAACGTGACAAGAAGATCAAATTTCTACGATCTGATCGTGGAGGTGAATATCTGAGTTATGAGTTTGGCATGCATTTAAAGAAATGCGGAATACTTTTACAATTGACACCGCCGGGAACACCTCAACGTAACGGTGTGTCCGAACGTCGTAATCGAACTCTCTTAGATATGGTTCGTTCTATGATGTCTCTTACTGATTTGCCGTTATCATTTTGGAGTTATGCATCAGAGACAGCTGCATTCACTTTAAATAGAGCACCATCAAAATCCGTAGAAATGACACCGTATGAATTATGGTTTAATAAGAAACCTAAGTCGTCGTTCTCGAAAGTTTGGGGTTGCGAAGCCTATGTAAAGAAGTTACAACCGGACAAGCTAGAACCCAAAGCGGAGAAATGCGTCTTCATAGGATACCCTAAGGAAACTATAGGGTATACTTTCTATCACAAATCCGAAGGCAAAATCTTTGTTGCTAAGAACGGAACCTTTCTTGAGAAAGAATTTCTCACTAAAGAAGTGATCTGGAAGAAAAGTAGAACTCGATGAGATTGATGAATCTATACTCGTTGATCGGAGTAGCGCGAGTACCGGAAGTTGTACCTGTACCGCCTACACGGCAACGAGAGGAAGCTAATGATAATAATCATGAAACTTCGAATGAGGAAACTACTAAACCTCGCGGATCGACAAGGGAACGTACCACTCCTGATTGGTATGATCCTTGTCTAAATGTCATGATTGTGGATAACAATGATGAGGACCACTGCGATGTATGAAGAAGCGATGATGAGCCCGAGATTCCAACAAATGGCAAGAAGCCATGAAATCCGAAATGGGATCCATGTATGAAAACAAAGTATGGACTTTGGTAGACTTACCTGATAGCCGAAAGGCTGTCGAGAATAAATGGATCTTCAAGAGAAAAACAGATGCAGATGGTAATATTACTATCTACAAAGCTCGACTTGTCGCAAAGGGTTTCCGACAAATTCAAGGAGTTGACTACGATGAGACTTTCTCACCTGTAGCGAAGCTAAAATCTGTGAGGATTTTGTTAGCAATAGCTGCATTTTTCGATTATGAGATTTGGCAGATGGATGTCAAAACGGCATTCCTTAATGGAGACATTGAGGAAGAGTTGTATATGGTACAACCTAAAGGTTTTGTCGATCCTAAAAATGCTTACAAAGTATGCAAACTTCAGCGTTCAATCTATGGACTGAAGCAAGCATCAAGAAGTTGGAACCGACGCTTTGATAAGGTGATCAAAGACTTCGGGTTTATACGGTGTCATGGAGAGGCACTGTATTTACAAGAAAGTGAGTGGGAGCTACGTAGCATTCCTGATATTATATGTAGATGACATATTGTTGATCGGAAATGATATAGAACTATTAAGCAGTGTTAAAGGTTATTTGAATAATAGTTTTTCAATGAAAGACCTTGGTGAAGCATCGTATATATTAGGCATCAAGATTTATAGAGATAGATCAAGACGCCTAATAGGGCTATCACAGAGTACATATCTGGACAAGATTCTAAAGAAGTTTAGAATGGACGAAAGTAAGAAAGGGTTCTTACCTATGTTACCAGGCAAAGTCTTGAGTAAGACTCAAGGACCGGCTACGTCAGAAGAAAGAGAAAGGATGAGTAAAATCTCCTATGCCTCGGCAGTAGGATCTATCATGTATGCCATGCTATGTACTAGACCGGATATAGCACATGCTGTTAGTTTGACTAGCAGATATCAAAGTGATCCAGGAATGGAACACTGGACAGCGGTCAAGAATATCCTGAAGTACTTGAAAAGAACTAAGGATATGTTTCTGTTTTGACAGATTCTGCCTTTTATTGCATTGTTGTGCCAAGTAAAGTCTTTGATAGTAAGGTTGATACTAGATTTGGATTACTGCGTAGAAACAGATTTCTTACTGTCACGAAATTGAGCAGCCCCTTCTGTAGGTAACTCAGAAAAATATACCAATTTACGTGCATGGTCATCAGATAAGTGCGCAACTTTCATTCAATTTGAGCATTTTCATCTGAGCAAGTTAAGTGCCCCAGAAAAATTCGTCTTTACGGACTGTTCTGTTTTGACAGATTCTGCCTTTTATTTCGCATTGCCTGTTTTGCTATGTTTTATGGATTTCTTTCTTCCATTAACTTTCAGTAGCTTTGTGCAATGTCCAGAAGTGTTAATAATAATTATGTCACCTCTGAATATGTGAATTTTCGATTATGCACTAACCCTCTAATGAGTTTGTTTTGAGTTTGGTGTGGAGGAAGTTTTCAAGGGTCAAGAGAGGAGGATGTGAAGGAGATATGCCCTAGAGGCAATAATAAAGTGGTTATTATTTATATCTTTATGTTTATGATAAATGTTTATATATCATGCTATAATTGTATTAACCGAAACATTAGTACATGTGTGATACTGTAGACAACAAGAAGTCCCTAGTATGCCTCTTAAACTAGCTTGTTGATTAATGGATGATTAGTTTCATAATCATGAACATTGGATGTTATTAATAACAAGGTTATGTCATTGTATGAATGATGTAATGGACACACCCAATTAAGCGTAGCATAAGATCTCGTCATTAAGTTATTTGCTATAAGCTTTTGATACATAATTACCTAGTCCTTATGACCATGAGATCATGTAAATCACTTATACCGGAAAGGTACTTTGATTACACCAAACACCACTTGCGTAAATGGGTGGCTATAAAGGTGGGATTAAGTATCCGGAAAGTATGAGTTGAGGCATATGGATCAACGAGTGGGATTTGTCCATCCCGATGACGGATAGATATACTCCGGGCCCTCTCGGTGGAATGTCGTCTAATGTCTTGCAAGCATATGAATGAGTTCATAAGAGACCACATACCACGGTACGAGTAAAGAGTACTTGTCGAGAGACGAGGTTGAACAAGGTATAGAGTGATACCGAAGATCAAACCTCGGACAAGTAAAATATCGCGTGACAAAGGGAATTGGTATTGTATGTGAATGGTTCATTCGATCACTAAAGTCATCGTTGAATATGTGGGAGCCATTATGGATCTCCAGATCCCGCTATTGGTTATTGGTCGGAGTGAGTACTCAACCATGTCCGCATAGTTCACAAACCGTAGGGTGACACACTTAAAGTTGGATGTTGAAATGGTAGTACTTGAATATGGAATGGAGTTCGAATATTTGTTCGGAGTCCCGGATGAGATCCCGGACATCACGAGGAGTTCCGGAATGGTCCGGAGAATAAGATTCATATATAGGATGTCATTTTATGTGAATTAAATTGACGCGGAAGGTTCTATGGAAGGTTCTAGAAGGTTCTAGAAAAGTCCGGAAGAAACCACCAAGGAAGGTGGAGTCCACATGGGACTCCACCTCCATGGCCGGCCAACCCTAGTGGGGGAGGAGTCCCAAGTGGACTCCCCCTAGGGGGCCGGCCACCCCCATATGGGAGGTGGAACTCCCACCTCTAGTGGGAGTCCTAGCTTGGCTAGGTTTCCCCTCCATATGGAAGGTTTTTGGTTCGGGTCTTATTCGAAGACTTGGAGACCAACTCTTGGGGTTCCACCTATATATAGAGGGCCAAGGGGGAGGGGGCCGGCCACCTAAAACACCACCAAGGTGGCCGCACCCCATAGTGGTCGGCGCCCCCCTCTCCCCAAACCCTAGCCGCCCCGCTCCTCCACTTCCCGCACGCTTAGCGAAGCTCCGCCGGACTTCTCCACCACCACCGACACCACGCCGTCGTGCTGTCGGATTCAAGAGGAGCTACTACTTCCGCTGCCCGCTGGAACGGGAGGTGGTCGTCGTCTTCATCAACAACCGAACGTGTGACCGAGTACGGAGGTGCTGCCCGTTCGTCGCGCCGGAACCGATCGTGATCAAGATCTTCTACGCGCTTTTGCAAGCGGCAAGTGAACGTCTACCGCAGCAACAAGAGCCTCCTCTTGTAGGCTTTGGAATCTCTTCAAGGGTGAGACTCGATAAACCCCTCGTTGCTACCGTCTTCTAGATTGCATCTTGGCTTGGATTGCGTGTTCGCGGTAGGAATTTTTTGTTTTCTATGCAACGTTATCCTACAGATACAATATGATCAAGAAGAGTGAAAAGTCTAAGCTTGGGGATGCCCCGTGGTTCATCCCTGCATATTTTAAGAAGACTCAAGCATCTAAGCTTGGGGATGCCCAAGGCATCCCTTCTTCATCGACAACTTATCAGGTCACCTCTAGTGAAACTATATTTTTATTCCGTCACATCTTATGTGCTTTACTTGGAGCGTCTGTTTGTTTTTATTTTTGTTTGTGTTTGAATAAAATCGGATCCTAGCATTCTTTGTGTGGGAGAGAGACACGCTCCGTTGTTGCATATGAACACATGTGTTCTTAGCATTACTTTTAATGTTCATGGCGAAGGATGAAACTGCTCCGTTCATCATTATTATGGTTGGAAACGGAAAATGCTTCATGTGGTAAATGGTATAATGTCTTGAATAATTTGATACTTGGCAATTGTTGAGCTCATATAGATCATGTGTAAGCTCTTACATCATGTACTTTGCACCTATTAATGAAGAACTACATAGAGCTTGTTAAAATTTTGTTTGCATGATTGGTCTCTCTAGAGTCTAGATATTTTTCTGGTGAGGTGTTTGAACAACAAGGAAGATAATGTAGAGTCTTATAATGCTTGCAATATGTTCTTATGTAAGTTTTGCTGTACCGGTTCATACTTGTGTTTGCTTCAAACAACCTTGCTAGCCTAAGCCTTGTATTGAGAGGGAATACTTCTCGTGCATCCAAATCCTTGAGCCAAAAACTATGCCATTTGTGTCCACCATACCTACCTACTACATGGTATTTCTCTGCCATTCCAAAGTAAATTACTTGAGTGCTACTGCTTCTTGTGACGGTAAAGCACTCGTCCGTTGGGAACCCCAAGAGGAAAGTGTGATGCGTACAACGGCAAGTTTTTCCCTCAGAAAGAAACCAAGGTTATCGAACCAGTAGGAGCCAAGAAGCACGTTGAAGGTTTATGGCGGCGAAGTGTAGTGCAGCGCAACACCAGGGATTCCGGCGCCAACGTGGAACCTGCACAGCACAACCAAGATACTTTGCCCCAACTTAACAGTGAGGTTGTCAATCTCACCGGCTTGCTGTAACAAAGGATTAGATGTATAGTGTGGATGATGATGTTTGCGAGAAAACAGTAGAACGAGTATTGCAGTAGATTGTATTCGATGTAAAGAATGGACCGGGGTCCACAGTTCACTAGTGGTGTCTCTCCCATAAGAAATAGCATGTTGGGTGAACAAATTACAGTTGGGCAATTGACAAATAAAGAGGGCATGACCATGCACATACATGTTATGATGAGTAGTGTGAAATTTAATTGGGCATTACGACAAAGTACATAGACCGCTATCCAGCATGCATCTATGCCTAAAAAGTCCACCTTCAGGTTATCATCCGAACCCCTTCCAGCATTAAGTTGCAAACAACAGACAATTGCATTAAGTATGGTGCGTAATGTAATCAACAAATACATCCTTAGACATAACATTGATGTTTTATCCCTAGTGGCAACAGCACATCCACAACCTTAGAACTTTCTGTCACTGTCCCAGATTTAATGGAGGCATGAACCCACTATCGAGTATAAATACCCCCTCTTGAAGTTACAAGTAACGACTTGGCCAGAGCCTCTACTAATAACGGAGAGCATGCAAGATCATAAACAACACATAGATGATAGATTGATAATCAACATAACATAGCATTCCATATTCATCGGATCCCAACAAACGCAACATGTAGCATTACAAATAGATGATCTTGATCATGTTAGGCAGCTCACAAGATCTAACAATGATAGAACAATTAGGAGAAGACGACCATCTAGTTACTGCTATGGACCCATAGTCCAGGGGTGAACTACTCACACATCACTCCGGAGGCGACCATGGCGGTGAAGAATCCTCCGGGAGATGATTCCCCTCTCCGGCAGGGTGCCGGAGGCGATCTCCTGAATCCCCCGAGATGGGATTGGCGGCAGCGGCGTCTCTGGAAGGTTTTCCGTGTCGTGGCTCTCGGTACTGGAGTTATTATCGACGAAGGCTTATGTAGGCGGAAGGGTAGGTCAGGGGGCGCCACGAGGGACCCACACAACAGGGCCGCGCGGCCCAAGCCCTGGCCGCGCCGCCCTGGCGTGTCGTCGCCTCGTCGCCCCACTTCGTTTCCCTTTCGGACTTCTGGAAGCTTCGTGGAAAAATAAGATCCTGGGCGTTGATTTCGTCCAATTCCGAGAATATTTCCTTACTAGGATTTCTGAAACCAAAAACAGCAGAAAACAACAACTGGCTCTTCGGCATCTTGTTAATAGGTTAGTGCCGGAAAATGCATAAATATGACATAAAGTGTGTATAAAACATGTAGGTATCATCAATAAAGTAGCATGGAATATAAGAAATTATAGATACGTTTGAGACGTATCAAGCATCCCCAAGCTTAGTTCCTACTCGTCCCGAGTAGGTAAACGATAACAAAGATAATTTCTGAAGTGACATGCTATCATAATCTTGATCAATACTATTGTAAGCACATGTAATGAATGCAGCCATTCGAAGCAATGGTAAAGACAATGGTTAAACAATTGAATAATATAGCAAAGAATTTTCATGAATAGTACTTTCGAGACAAGCATCAATAAGTCTTGCATAAGAGTTAACTCATAAAGCAATAAATTCAAAGTAAAGGCATTGAAGCAACACAAAGGAAGATTAAGTTTCAGCGGTTGCTTTCAACTTGTAACATGTATATCTCGTGGATATTGTCAACATAAAGTAATATAATAAGTGCAATAAGAAAGTATGTAGGAATCAATGCACAGTTAACACAAGTGTTTGCTTCTAAGACAGAAAAAATAGGTAAACTGACTCAACATAAAAGTAGAAGAATGGCCCTTCGCAGAGGGAAGCATTGATTGCTATATTTGTGCTAGAGCTTTTATTTTGAAAGCAAGAAACAATTTTGTCAATGGTAGTAATAAAACATATGCATTACGTAAATTATATCCTACAAGTTGCAAGCCTCATGCATAGATTACCAATAGTGCCCGCACTTTGTCCTAATTAGTTCGGATTTACATGGATTATCATCGCAATACATATGTTTTAACCAAGTATCACAAAGGGGTACCTCTATGCCGCCTGTACAAAGGTCTAAGGAGAAAGCTCGCATTGGATTTCTCGCTTTTGATTATTCTCAACTTAGACATCCATACCGGGACAACATAGACAACGAGATAATGGACTCCTCTTTAATGCATAAGCATTCAACAACAAATAATATTCTCATAAGAGATTGAGGATGGTTGTCCAAAACTGAAACTTCCACCATGGATCATGGCTTTAGTTAGCGGCCCAATGTTCTTCTCTAACAATATGCATACTCAAACCATTCAACTCATGATAAATCACCCTTACTTCGGACAAGACGAACATGCATAGCAACTCACATGATATTCAACAAAGGGTAGTTGATGGCGTCCCCGAGAACATGGTTATCGCTCAACAAGCAACTTAATAAGAAATAAGATACATAAGTACATATTCAATACCACAATAGTTTTTAAGCTATTTGTCCCATGAGCTATATATTGCAAAGACAAAGAATGGAAATTTAAACGTAGCACTCAAGCAATTTACTTTGGAATGGCAGAGAAATACCATGTAGTAGGTAGGTATGGTGGACACAAGTGGCATAGTTTTTGGCTCAAGGATTTGGATGCATAAGAAGTATTCCCTCTCAATACAAGGCTTAGGCTAGCAAGGTTATTTGAAACAAACACAAGTATGAACCGGTACAGCAAAACTCACATAAAAACATATTGCAAGCATTATAAGACTCTACACTGTCTTCCTTGTTGTTCAGACCCTTACTAGAAAATATCTAGACCTTAGAGAGACCAATCATGCAAACCAAATTTTAGCAAGCTCTATGTATTTCTTCACTAATAGGTGCAAAGTATATGATGCAAGAGCTTAAACATGATCATTATGAGCACAACAATTGCCAAGTATCAAATTATTCAAGACATTCTACCAATTACTACATGTAGCATTTCCCGTTTCCAACCATATAACAATTAACGAAGCAGTTTCAACCTTCACCATGAACATTAAGAATAAAGCTAAGAACATATTTGTCCATATGCAACAGCGGAGCGTGTCTCTCTCCCACACAATGAATGCTAGGATCCAATTTTATTCAAACAAAATAAAAACAAAAACATACAGAGGCTCCAAGTAAAGCACATAAGATGTGATGGAATAAAAATATAGTTTCACTAGAGGAACCTGATAATGTTGTCGATGAAGAAGGGGATGCCTTGGGCATCCCCAAGCTTAGATACTTGAGTCTTCTTGAAATATGCAGGGATGAACCACGGGGGCATCCCCAAGCTTAGAGCTTTCACTCTCCTTGATCATATTGTATCGTCCTCCTCTCTTGATCCTTGAAAACTTCCTCCACACCAAACTCAAAACAACTCATTAGAGGTTTAGTGCATAATAAAAATTCACATGTTCAGAGGTGAAATAATCATTCTTAACACTTCTGGACATTGCACAAAGCTACTGAAAGTTAGTGGAATAAAGAAATCCATCAAACATAGCAAAACAGGCAATGCGAAATAAAAGGCAGAATCTGTCAAAACAGAACAGTCCGTAAAGACAAATTTTTTAGGTGCACCAGACTTGCTCAAATGAAAATGCTCAAATTGAATGAAAGTTGCGTACATATCTGAGGATTACTCACGTAAATTGGCAGATTTGTCTGAGTTACCTACAGAAGAGTCTGCTCAATTTCGTGACAGTAAGAAATCTGTTTTACGCTGATAATCCAAATCTAGTATCAACCTTACTATCAAAGACTTTACTTGGCACAACAATGCAATAAAATAAAGATAAGAAGAGGTTGCTACAGTAGTAACAACTTCCAAGACTCAAATAGAAAATAAAAGTGCAGAAGTAAAATCATGGGTTGTCTCCCATAAGCGCTTTTCTTTAACGCCTTTCAGTTAGGCGCAGAAAGTGTGTATCAAGTATTATCAAGAGATGAAGCATCAACATCATAATTTATTCTAATAATAGAATCAAAAGGTAACTTCATTCTCTTTCTAGGGAAGTGTTCCATACCTTTCTTGAGAGGAAATTGATATTTAATATTACCTTCCTTCATATCAATAATAGCACCAACAGTTTGAAGAAAAGGTCTTCCCAATATAATGGGACAAGATGCATTGCATTCAATATCCAACACAACAAAATAAACGGGGACAAGGTTATTGTTAATCGTAATGCGAACATTATCAACCCTTCCCAAAGGTTTCTTTGTAGAGTTATCAGCAAGATTAACATCCAAATAATAATTTTTCAATGCTGGCAAGTCAAGCATATTATAGATTTTCCTAGGCATAACGGAAATACTTGCACCAAGATCACATAAAGCATTACAATCAAAATCATTGACCTTCATCTTAATGATAGGCTCCCAACCATCCTCTAACTTCCTAGGAATAGAAGCTTCACGATTTAATTTTCTCTTCTCTAGCTTTTATGAGAGCATTCGTAATATGTTTTGTAAAGGCCAAATTTATAGCACTAGCATTAGGACTTTTAGCAAGTTTTTGTAAGAACTTTATAACTTCAGAGATTTGACAATCATCAAAATCTAAACCATTATGATCTAAAGCAATGGGATCATTATTCCCAATATTGGAAAAAAATTCAGCAGTTTTATCACAAGCAGTTTCAGCAGTTTTAGCAGGTTCAGCAGGTTCCGGCAGTTTTGCAGGCTTTGCATTAGAAGTGAAAACATTTCCAACACCAATTATTTAACATTGATAGTAGGAGGTGTAGCAACATGTGAAGCATTAGCATTGCTAGTGGTGGTAATAGTCCAAACTTTAGCTACATTGTTATCTTTAGCATTTTCTTCTTTTTCCCACCTAGCACGCAATTCGGCCATCAATCTTATATTCTCATTAATTCTAACTTGGATGGCGTTTGCTGTACCAAATGACTTAATATCTTTATTTTCATTAGGCATAACTTTCGATTTCAAAAGATCAACATCAGCAGTAAGACTATCAACTTTAGAAGCAAGTATATCAATTTTCCCAAGCTCTTCTTCAACAGATTTGTTAAAAGCAGTTTGTGTACTAATAAATTCTTTAAGCATGGCTTCAAGTCCAAGGGGTGTATTACTATTATTGTTGTAAGAATTCCCATAAGAATTACCATAACCGTTACCATTATTATAAGGATATGGCCTATAGTTGTTACTAGAATTATTCCGATAAGCATTGTTGTTGAAATTATTATTTTCAATGAAGTTCACATCAACATGTTCTTCTTGAGCAACCAATGAAGCTAACGGAACACTATTAGGATCAACATTAGTCCTACCATTCACAAGCATAGACATAATAACATCAATCTTATTACTCAAGGAAGAGGTTTCTTCAACAGAATTTACCTTCTTACCTTGTGGAGCTCTTTCCATGTGCCATTCAGAGTAATTAATCATCATATTATCAAGAAACTTTGTTGCGGCGCCTAGAGTGATGGACATAAAAGTACCTCCAGCAGCTGAATCCAATAGGTTACGCGAAGAAAAATTCAATCCTGCATAAAAGGTTTGGATGATCATCCAAGTAGTCAGTCCATGGGTTGGGCAATTTTTAACCAAAGATTTCATTCTTTCCCATGCTTGGGCAACATGCTCATTATCTGTAGCGACCCAGAGAAAAAAAATCCCCATATTAGATTTGTTTGTTATTTTTTTTATTTTATGCACCATCATGGCATATGCATCATATCATCCACAAGATTTCATCAAATAAAAATTATTTTAAATAAAAACTATTTGGTGTTTTCCTCTCATATGGTTATGTGTATAAACCCTTCTCCGTCTACCTTATTTTCAATAATAATAAAACTAAAATATTATTATTTTGGATATCACGAAAAATCTAATTGCAACTCTTGTTTGAATAATTCAAAGTTTCAAAGTTCTTTAAATCCTGCTTAAAGTTCTTTTTCCAAAACCACTTTCTCTATTCCTCTTCTTAATTCAAAATCTTTAGATAGCCTGAGAGAGAAGCCGCAGTAACCATACGTCTTTGGCCCTAGTTTCAACCGAAGCTTTCCTGGCTTCTTGAGCCCAAAACCACATCGTGGCAATGCAGCCCATCTCCTCTTCTCATCCTGTTTTCTTCTTCCCCATGTACGGCAGTGCATCCAGACTTCCTCACATCGCTGTCCAGGAAATGAACGGCCGTCCCATCGATCCTCCTCAAGTATAAAACGCCAGGTGCTAGACCCTGCAACCCTAGCCTTCCTCCTCCTTTTCCGCATGCCGCCGCCACTCTCTTCTTCCCCTCCTCGTCTACTCGCGCGTGCACGTCCCGACGTCGCCGGCCTCCGTGCTGCTCGACGTCGTCCTCCTCCCGGTGCTCTACCTCCAAGGCCGCCGCCATGTTCTGCAGCCACGTCGCCGCTTCTGGCCTCCGTCCGCTCCGTTCCAGCTCACCCACTACCCCAAACCGAGAATATCCTGACGGCCTAATACAATCCTGATGGTCCCAAGGCGTCCGTCAGAATTAAGTGCGTTTTACTGACGTGGATGGACTTAAGTCAGGATAGTTGAAAACGCTCGTGACGTACAGCAAAATAACCTTCCGGAATGAAGTGGGCCGTCGCGATTGGGAAATACTTTCGTGACGGGCCGTCACGAGTGAATTTGGCTGCTGCGCGGCCCGTCCGCGCGCGAACGGAGCGGAAAACTTTTAGACCTTCGCGCGAAAAACTGGCCTTTCGTGACGTGGACCGGGCCAAACGTCAGGAAAGGAAGGGCAGTTGGCGCTAGTCTCGCGTGCTCAACCTCAAAAATAGTACTAGCTTCCTCCGTTCCTCCAACTAGATGACCTGTTGCGCTATCGCGCAAAATGGCAAAATCAAGTCAGAATTTAAACTATAAGTTCTTAAGAATTAGTCCGGAATTTCACCGCTTTAGTATATCGCAGATACACCATCCCATCGAGGAGGTGCTACAAAAAGATATGACAATTTAGTACGATTTTGTAAAATATTTTACCTTTTATGCTTTTGTATAAGATCCCCCATATTATGGTTATTGTACCAAAAAAAGGTAGCATCATAAAAGAACTATTGCAAGAAGAATGTTTCTACTTAGTCTGAGTAGAAAGACAAAAGGCTTGGTTTGAGATTTTGAGCCCCTTAACCGATACCACGGAACCAGAAACTATTACAAATGTTCGCGTAAACAATTTCCACCACTATTCTCGGCTGATACCCTCATCCCCATCGCGATTTGGGCCCAGTCTCTTCCTCTTAACCTATCTCTCTACCCCTCCGCCTTGACCTCTAACACCTCCCTCCATTCCATCCACCCATCTAATCCGTTAACCAAGTACTCTGTCGTGGCCATCTACGCCATCAGCCACAACCATCCACGCCATCCACTACTCGCCCCAAGACATACCTAACACTTGATAGAGGACAAAACATATTAAACATTTCAAAATCCTAAGACAATATTTTGTCAATTCAGAATCCTAACACAATACAATTAGAGAAATAGTAGGAAATTTTAAAGAAATGTATTTCATATCGTCCTCTTCAAGCAGCTGCTTGACACGAGGGTAGGTGCCGGGAGACGTTGTGGAGGACGACACCGTCATGCAGGCAACGACATGTCTGAGGATGGCAAAACTTCTAAACCGACGGTGAAAAAAAATATAAATTACTTCTATACCTTATAGAGCCGATGTTTGCTTAGTTCAAGTTTCCTCACTTTCAAACGGAGGCCATGGCATCGACGGCGTGTCCCGCACACTTTCAAACAGATTGACCGCCATCGCCAGGGATTGACCATATCTTTTAAGATTAATCAGTTTATTAGAAAATCCGTTTGAAATATATAATCTACCAAGGTCAGATAATTATTACTCCGTACCATACTAATTTTAGAGCAACACTTTTGAGGTAGGAAGATATACTATAAGTACAAGCGAAGAAACACACCAATAATTTAGTAGTCGCGTAGAGTTGAACACGGTTAATTTAACTGGTTCCCATGATGGAAATGAAAGGTCCTTTAAACTGGGGCATGCTTTGCTACCATGGACACCTAAAAGGAAAATCATTATCACCATCGTGCTTTTGTAGAGTTATGTGCAAAATTGTTTGCGTTGTGAAGCACAACAAAAGTACTGATGCAAGCTTTGCAAGGTATCCTACGTGCCTAATCTGCTAATAAAAATAAAAATGCTAACAAAGCAAAGTAAACAATAAATTCAGCTGTATGTGAAACACCAGCCCATAATGTACATAAATAAGAAGGAAAAAAACCTGGTGTATGAATCTTATGCATTTCATAAAGCTGATAAAATCAAATCCTTGACAACATAGAACCTAACTGATTTGTCAAAATCTAACATCTCATAGCTGCAAATTACAATCTATTACAATATAACTGAGTGATTTTGTTAATTCAATAGAAAATGGAATAGAACTCATGGAGATATTAAGCACAAATTATAGCAGGGTGCATTCTAAACACAGTATCTTTAAATAAAACTTCAGAAAGGCCAAAAGTTGAGTAAAGAAGTTTAACAAAAGGCGAACAGTGCATAATCAAGCAGGCCCCAAACACTATAACCATGAGCTATGAATATACTTTACGCAGTCCACCACATCTTCTGTATCTTTGGAGAGTGAGGCTCGGCCGCTTCTCAGCTCCATCAGGATAACCCCTGAGGCAAATGTGTTGACCTGGACGAATGTGTTGACATGGACGTACACGATGCCGTTGAGAGGCCCGTTCTTGACAATGACATCAGAGCTGACAAACAGTTGGGAGGCGAGAACTCTAGACCTCTCAAAGTTGATTATCTGCGATACAAAAAACGCATTTCAGCTGTTACATCACATGAACATTTCGGTACCAACCACACTAAAGATGCCATGTTATAACCAAGAGACTGAACTGGAATGGACCTGGACGTCAACGCAGTAACGGCAAACAGAGGCTGCAGCTCCGTGTGTATGTGTCTTAGAATGCGCGCGTTGCTAAGCGCAATTTTCATCCAACCACAGCCAAGATAGCAGACACATCCTTCCCAGTCTGAAACTAAAAAATCAACAAACAGAGCTTATATGTTTTCAGTCAAATGGTATCATCCGCAGACACACAAGGTTGCAGTGCCAAGACAATATCTGCTTACGAGTCCCATTTCGTTGGTACTCAAAGACAAGCATTCTTGAGAACGAATCAGACTCCTTGCAGCATGTCACCATCTTCACAAAGTGTTGGGGATCCAATTTAGTTATTTCTGTCACCTGAAGGATCCAAAATACAAGGAGATGTGATCAAAGAGCCATGTAAAATGTCCTGAACAAATTTACTTATTCTCCTGGACAAACGCAACCCAAAAAACATGAGTCACAAAACCATGAATACTGCTAGCTAGATGAACACAATTCAAAATCTCAGTGTAACTAATTAAGTTAGAGGTCGAGTAACAAAAAATAACAAGGTTTCCCTCTAGCATAAAAAGAGTGTGGTAGATATGATGACAACTCAACTCCTTTTACTTTACTAAAGACTGAAGCCAAAGGTTCCCTGCATCCGGTTCTTTGTTTAGTTATATATGGTAAGAGAATGCTTGGTACAATCTAACATTGGTGCCTTATTAGCTGTTGTGGCTTCAACTATAGAACCAATCTCGTTTCTAGTCCAAATGTATAAATATATATGTAATGTAGAAGCGAGCTTAGAATTGGAAAATCGAAGCCTCATAAATCCAAGCAGTATATCTCTCCATACCTCTCTGTTCCCACTCTTTCCATGCAATGCTGAATGGATATTATCTTGAGAGTTCTTTGCTCGCCCATTCAGATGCCCGAACCCTTACAGCATAGTTCCAAGGTCAAGTTTCAAACTACCCCAAGCAAGACAAGAAGCAGTAGTGCATAACAGCGACTATTCATCAAGTCGATAACATAGACACATTCAAAATTGGCAGCACTAACCAGTCATGTGGCTAAGGTGAAGGGCACAATATCCCAGTTACAAAAACACATAACACTGTATTAGTGTAAATCAGATCAGACACCTTAAGCTATAAGCTACAAGATATCATTAACAACAAAACAAAATTGTCTCGGAAAAAGGACATTTTGACTTAAGCTATATGCAGATTCCGTGAGTTTGCAGAAAATGAGTTCTTAAACCTTTGGCTAGATTCCCTATTGCTTGAGTAGCTTCCACTGAAACAGCCTAATTAACATATGTAACTGTAACAAGCTGCAATAGGGAAAAAGCCCCAGGAAACAAGTGAATCAGAAACTACAAACATTATTAGAAGCATCTTTATGATAACACTCGGGATCGTAAATAGTTCTATGTACACTAACAACAATGGATTCTATCACAAAATGCCACCAAGGCAACTGAAGAACCTTCTCAAACAACGTAACACGGCAGCCCAAAGTATATATCGTGTTCCGACAGTTCCACTTTAATTTAGTATTCCAACACTACAAAACATAATATGGTCTCAAAGAAATTTCCAACACAACATAACACAAGTTACTTTCAGGCAAATGAATCAATGCATATCTGAGAAAAATTATGCAGGCAGTTTCAAGTGAAGTATTCACAGACATTTCCTGAAGTACACAGTACAAAACTCGATACAGGTCAAGAAAAATAATAAAAGCTGATACCTATACACCAATGTAAGGAAAGAAACAAATGATCCCAGAATGCATGATAAAAGGTGACAAAGAACATAAAAACAAGGCACATGCTGCAACGACAAGCAGAACGTGTATAATCTCTGTACGCGATCTTACAGTCATAGTTATAGTCTCGAAAAACGAAACCATACATTTCTTGCAAAAATCTGATCGCTTGCATAGTGGCCTGGTTGTAAGCGTCCAAAAAACCACAGAAGGCGATACTCCAAAAGAACTTCCTCCGCGGCACCACACCAACACAACCCCCAGGAAGTTCGGTGTGACATAGGACAGCTTGTCAAACATAAAAGGTAATTCAAGGAAAGCAGAAAACAAGCACAAAGCACGGTGCAAATGGAGTCTGGACTAAATCAAGCAAGGACTTTACACAAATCTAAAAGGCAGTGCATACATCATGAATGTAGGTTGATTAATTTGCAACACAATAAGGTGTAAACATTGTAAGCAAAACCATATAATGTATTGAACAAAGATCTAAACGCAAGAATAGCATGTAAGATAAGAAAGCAGCAGACACTATGTCTCTATATCGCTAACATATCTATGTGCATATAAGATATCGTAGATATCGGGCAAAAATAGATAGTGGATCAGAAATCTCACCAGGTACACGAAACGTGAAAAAGACCACAGCAAGTACCCACCATAATTGTATATCATTCCCAAGCCTGTATGCCATTATATTAGATCAAAAGCTCCATAGAAGTATGAATGATACAGTCCTATCATTCTCATCTGGCCAAGTGCACACTCGTCGGCAACGAGAGAATGGATATGCTCAAGTTCTATTGTAACAGACTTGACCATAAAAGGACGAGTACTATAGCTTACGGATGAAATTTGATTCATCAAGGTCTTTGTCTTCAATTTGGTTGCTCGCTCCTGAAGCTCCAAAAGAACCTTGTCATTTATCCCAAAATTTGCATTCATGCATTCCACTGACCCAAAATATTTCAGTATTACTGGGGTCAATGTATATCTGAATACAAAGAAACACATATAAGTAATATATCTAAATGATTGGGAAGCCTGTAACTGTAAGAACATGACTAAGCTCACTAATTTGAAACAGTTCAGCATTGTAAACAAATACCCTAATTTTGTTCTTTAGCAGAAACAACGAGAAGCAGAGCACCTAGCTAGTAATCTTACTTCTGTACCGCTATTTTAAAAAATCTTGATATCTCATTGAGCTTACATTTGAAATAAATCCCACAGCCTGATGCTACATGAGCTAAACATATATATCAAGCAAAGGAAATGGAGAATCAGGCTGGCATAATCGACTATTGAAGTGCTATAGTGGGGCTTAAATGCAGTACACAACCATAGAACAACATGTCATGCTAGAAAATACAACTCGATATATCAAATTACGGATAAAAACTTGAACATAAAAGAGGAATCGAATGACATGGGAATAGGAAATAGACCCTAGGCTACCAATCACACGGTCTGCGACTGAAAAAGTCTGAACAACTAATTAAGAACAATATACTTCAGACATATAAAATGTGAGGAGGCCAAGCCATATTTTACATCCCAGTAGCAGCATATAGCATTGCTTCAGGATAAACTAACGCAATTTTGCATCCAGCTAGACAAATCAGTTTCACCAACTTGCGATGCATCAATAGAATTAAAACAAAAGGGCCTTTCATATGTATTTAGTTGCAATCAGCAAATGGCAGCATTCTTGACAGTAATTACATATCCTGCTAGAGGTAGAAATAAGCATTATGTCACACTTATAAAACAACAAAGGATTAGTGAAAGAGAAAAAAAATGCATGTATACTATTAATCACCTCACCATGCCATCGCAAGAACTCGCAAGAACTCACGCCAAGCTCCGCAAAGCAACCCTCCACCGTATTTCCCGCCGCGGCTCGAAGAGAGGAGATATATATTCAAGCAAAATTATTGTGTGGAGACAACAGAGTACAAGAGACGAGGAAATATCGGTGTGGAAGATGCTATTGCTTGTACCAGCCACGGAAAATATGAACTCACATGTTGCCTCGTTATCACCATTGGTAAGAATCTTCCGTACACCGAAAACCTAGCTGCAAGTTAGAAGATCCAAATTCCCGTGACTCTTCTTTTGCTCAAATCCATGCCAAAGCTGAAAAACAGCAAGTGAACCATCTTCAACATCAACAGTTTTAATAAATGCATTTATGGAGAATGTCACCAGAAAATTTAGAAATAGTCAATACACATCCAAATATATATGCAGATCTAGAGCACATGAGCGTGGCCTGGCTCCAATATGTCTGCAATTCCTGAAATTTCTTGAAGGGGGGAGAAGTAGAATGGACGCAGGGCAGGGGTTCATCATGTAAATAAGAAAAATCTGTACCTTTTTGACTATGGCTCGTGGTCGAGTCTTCCCTCCTCTGCCTGCCACACCTGCTTTCCCTCCTGCCATCTCAAGCGTCGCCTGATATGAGGAGAGAAAGTGAAATAGGAATCTGAGAGAGGGAAAATGCATTGAGAGGAAAAGGAGGCCTCACTGGTCGAGCCGTGGAGGAGTCCCTTGTCTCCTTTACTCGCCTGCTTGGTAGCTTTACCCCACATGTGGTCGCATCTGCTGAAAATGGAGAAACCCAAATACGTGAGAGGGAAAGAAAATCTGAGAGAAAGAGAGGAAGACGACGATGACCTCGCCGCTCGTGCCGACGGCCTCCTTCGGGACGCGCTCCTGCAGCACTTGCATGAGAAGGCAGCCAAAGATCAATGACCAGACGCCCTCTGGATGAGCCCGTCGAGCACCTTGAACCGCCTCTCGAGCTCGACGACATGCGAGGCCTCCTTGCGCTGCTGCGCCGCGGCACACCTGGCCTCCTGCAGCATAGCGAGGAGCTCCCCGGGAACCCCGTCCGCCGCCGCGCCGCCTCTCCTGCCAGACCTCAGCCAGGCGCGCCTCCTCCTTCGCGTCCGTCGCGGCCAGCACCACCATCGCTGCCTCGACCTCAACCTCCTGCTGCGTCACGAGAAGCTCCCGGGGACCGCGTCCGCCACCCGCTGTCGCGCCGCCTCCTCCCGCCCGTCCTCGGCCAGGCGCGCCTCCTCCTACGCGTCCGCGCCGCGCGACCAGCACCGCCGCTGCTTGCTCGACCTCAACCTCCTGCTGCTTCACGACGAGCTTCCCGGGGACCCCATCCGCCGAGCGATTGGAGGGCGAGGGAAGAGGGGGCGGCCGATTGGGGAGGAGGAGAGGATGCAGGGATTGGGGAGGATGAGAGGATGCGGGGATTGGGGAAGTGGTTTTCACCGATCTAGGTTTTCACCGTACAGGAAAATGATGGTGACGCTCGCGATAGCGCTTGGCTGCCTCCGACCGCTGGACCAGACACGTATTCAACCCCACATGTCATGGACTCACTTACAAGCTGAACGAGTGAAGAAAGAAATGACTGAATCTAACGGCTGGAGTAGAAAGTGGGGCAGTTCAGAGTGGATCGAACGGCCAACGAAGACTGCCCCCTGGAGACCATCTCCCTGGCCGGGTACTCTTGGAACATTTATAGAAGTAATTCTTTGAAATATGCACCACACAATCCAATATTCTCTTTATATTTGACTAATATGGTGCAAGTGGATATACCTTACTGAATAGGTACCATCTTTAGAGCTGTTTGAACCGCACAAGAGTCCCAAGAAAAATCATCCATTTGGCGAGTGCTCCTTCGTGTTTCCCCGAGTCTTCGAATGCATGCGACCAATCCAAACTAAAAACTTCAAAAGGCCTGAATATTATGACCTGCAAGGTTTAAATTGCAGTTATATGATTTGCACTTGTAAAGCTTGAAAACAGCGTTGCTATGAAATACAAATTGGTAGGATTTAAAGCAATATATTTATGTCCATACTAATGAGCAGTTACCTTGTTACCATTCTGAAAAATTTGCACACTCAAGATGCATTGAAATGAACTATATATACTCGAACTCCTTGGTAATTGGTGGTAGGCGTACATACTCAACATAGTAAAAATCGGGCATCTATAAACTTAGGATTTTAATAGTTAATCTGTCGGGAAAATAATGTACTTTTATATATGCATGAATCATGATATTAAAACTTTTAATAGGAAAAGATGAAAAAGAAAAAAAAATCCTAAACACCAACGCACACAATTCAGCATAGACAATGAACAAACAAAATCTCTAGTACCGCTATAGAGGCGTTCTTAATCTTTGCTGGTAACGCCACAGTCCAAGCTAATGTACATCGCTATCTCGGAGAAGAACTTAAGAGGGGAAAAAGACCACCATTGATGGGTAAGTAAAAGAGCCACATTATTAAAATTTTCATTGGTAATCCACACATTTAGCTTCTTCACCACCCTATTAGCTTAACAACTTAACGGTTGACACCCTGTATGTTAATATGGAAACATATATTTAGATAACTTTATAAAATCAAAGCAATTCCTCTTAACTTGGATGAGCCCTACATTCTTGGTATGTATATACACTTTTGTTTATATTGTGACCCTCGGCCAAAAACTATCCCATGCTCATAGTGTTTTTATTTCAAAGACATCAGCAGGACATCCAAGTCAATAACTTATAGATGGGCAATTCTACCACTTTTTGATTTCATTGATAAGTTTGGATAGGCAGGGCTCTCCCAAAATCCATGTGATTCTACCATTCTAGCAGCAGTGAGTTTAACTCCCAAATGCATGAACACTTTATACGGGAAGCAGAGCAGGGACAAAGCAAACCTCTGGAATTTTAGACATTGCGTGAAATACTTTACCTCCTTGTACAGAAACAAAAACTGAAGAAACCATAACATGAAGTTATTACTTCACTAATGTTAATTAACTCTAATACTTATAACTGAAGCACCATGAAGCCTAACAGAAAAAAAGGGCAGGCTGCAAATTTCATAAAAACCGAACTGAGATCTTATATTCCAATCACATGATCAGTTTCTCTGATCTCACTTCCATGAACAAAGGTACTGAAAAGATGGTTAGAGAACATCGAGAGCAAACCCATACCGGAGCTTAATTTGGCATGTATCCTAGTGAAGTGGCTAAGAGCTTCCTATACTGATACAGTGGGCGAGGAGGAGGAGCCAACATCTTTAGTGAATTAAAGAATCCTTCTGTGGAAGCTTTTCAGCTATATCTGACATGGAATTATACATGCAAACTCATAAAGTGTTAGTATAAATATGACTAAAAGCCAAATCAATTTACAGGGCTTCATTATTCAGAACGGACCTTCAGACCTCTATGATAAGACTCCTTTGATATGGCAATAATCAATGGCATCAATAAACAGTGGAACGGTGGCGATATTACTCGGCTCAAGCGGGAACTTTCAGAATGCCATCGCCACTGCTTCCCATTCTTTGCTCTATTTATCAACATTAGGCCATTAGATAAATGCAAAATCAACTATACATGGAAATACATGGTTAAATTCCAAGCTTGAGACGGAAATAAGGTTGACATCTTACCAGGTCCAATCATGTACATCATGAACTCGTGGTTTACTTTGAACAAACCTGCAATACTGAAATAACACCATTGGAACCAAACGTAAAGTGAACATTTTGCATTTACTCAAGCTCAAGGAAACTGCATAGTACCTTTTCTTGTGATGTGTTTAAGAATTTTGCTAGGCACATTTTGGTAACACACAACTATATGGTACTACTTAATAGTTGCTTAAACACCACTACAACAAGCTAAGGGAAATCAGCTATGCAAGTGAGTAGCATATACTTTAGGTACCCGTCAGCAACAAGGTCAGCTATGCTCTGAAGAACACATTCAAATTATCCTAATATACCTGTGGCCACCCTCAAGACTCAAGACAGAAATGTTCGATGCTCCATCCAACCTCTGCATGTCAGTAAGGTAAAATCAATATTAGCGTCATGATAAAGCTTTCTAAAATATTTGAGTACAAAAAATAGGTGCAAGAGTATATGAACAATTCAACATCAAACAATATATGCTGAGAGAGCTCACACTTTCCTACCAGAAAAAATAATAGTAATAGAAAACAGAGGTCACACCTGACAGAAACTACAAAATGACAAGGATAATAGAGTTCAGATTTCACATTAACTATACTATGACCAGGAAAAGCAAATGATTCTCGCCAAATGAAACTTTGGCATAATCAGCCATACACTCTCAAGAACTGAAGGTCAGCCACTCGGCCACATCGCAGATACTAAAGAGGAGGACAAATATATTACCAGCAGAAGAAAATGGTCGGCAACAAGCTTGGAAAACTTGAATCATCGGAGCAGATCATTGGCTTGCATCGACCATTGCAGAATCTGTACCCAAAAATAATTTCCAGTTCAAACCAAAGCACACAGAATCTAGATTTAGTGGCAAAGAGAGTTGGACACGGATAAAGAGGGGAGAAAATCCTAGAGGACCTGAAAGAAAGTGGAGTAGAGAGAGAGAGAGAGAGAGAGAGAGGGGAACATATTTAGGCTCACTGCTCACTTGGGCATATATCTCCCAAAGAAGTTTCCCTCGGCACTCCATCTAATCTAGGCCGGCCCAAGGAGAGAGGGCCAGCGGTGGCATGGCTCGGCGAGAAGCTTTGGAACCTCACCTGCATCGGCGGCCGCAGGTCGCTGCTGCTCACACGGAGAGGACATGTGGGCGTCGAAGATGAAGCAGCGGTGAAGGAGATCAGTCCGCCCGATGACAGACTTGTTCCCGCAGCGGAGTCCCTCCTTCACGCGGAGACGGCGGACGCCTTCCCGTCCTCGAGCCCTCCTCTTTCCCTTCTCGTCCCTCCTTGTCCTGGCTCTTAACCCTACACCATGCCTTCTCCCTCCCCATGGCTGCGCTGCCTCCCGCCTCGCGACGAGCATCTCCGCGACAGGATGAGATGTGCCAGAGGCGGCGCGCCACCATGGCCATCACATCCGGTGCCGTCCGCTCGCCGCCGGGATTCCCTCCTCCGGCCGCCTTGTCCCACCCGCCACCACGTTGTTCCCCATGGCTTAGCCCGCCACGAAGGAGCCGGCGGCGAGCGTCCATCAACGGACTCACGGGAGCAGAGGCGAGGGTCGGGCGGCGGTAGGCGCGGGGAGGCGGGGAGAGAGGAGGTGTGGGTTGGAAGAAGGAAGGAGTTAGCGGCAGATATTTTCCCACGGTGAGATCTAGGGTTTCACCGCTTGGCACGAAAACGAGCGACGCAAAAACTCACGGGTCGCTGCCTCTGTTCGCCGGCCCCGTGCGCGATCCGGTCCCGCTCGTCATTGACTATCCAGAGAAGCAAGAAGTAGCAAAAATAATCACTCATCCAACGGTTGAGGTGAAAAGTGGGGGTGAAGCTGGTACGGCCTGGCCAAAATCAACGAACCAGATTGATGTGCCCCTTTGAAGCCCTCCAATGAGCGAGTAGTCTAGGAACATTTATAGATAGAATATCGATCCCCACACGCGCACGAAGCCACGCACGAACACTACGCCGCCGCCGCCTATCATCCGGCCATGCCGAACTTCGCCGCCGTCCACACCTTTCGTCTCCTCACCTCGTCCGGCTAGCTAGTTCCCTGTCCCCGCATATCCTTCTTTCGCCGTCCTCTGGTCCCCCTTTCCCCTCGCCTCCCCGGCCCCTGCTGTCTCGCCGGATCGCGACGAAGCTCGTGCAGGTGCAGCCGCGTTTTCTCCGTCTCGCCGTCGATCTCCAGGTAATCTCTCTCTCCTCCTCCTCCTCCTCCTCTTCTTCTTCTCTGATTCTTGTACTCCCAATCTCTCCCCTCTTCTCTAATTTCTTCTTCTCTGAAACCAGCAGCCGCCGACCTCCGGCTCCCCCATCTTAGCGCCCCTCAGCTTCAACCGAAGCAGCAGCCGACCTCCCGCTCGCCATCTCCCTGCCGAGCTGACAGGTTCAGGTCGATCTGATTGGAGCCAGTACGTGAAGCCCTGACTTGTCCATCTCCAAGGTAGCCTCTCCTCTCAATCTCTATACAAGGCTGAGTTTATCTATTTTTTTTTGTCGATCTGTTAATTTGATGTTTGAATAAACGAGTGCAGCTCAGTTTAGCTTATCTAGTTATAGTAGTTTCAGAATATCCAGTTAGCTGTTATCGTAGTTTCATAAAATTCAGCTAGATGTTAGTGTCGTTTCGGAAAGTTAGCTTTTAGGGTTAGGAAGGTCAAGATCATTAATTGTTTAGTTGGGCACGGTCATTGTTTAGTAGAGAACGGTCAAGACTTTTTTTGTATACCATTGTTTACTGCTGCCAATGTTTAGAAAAGGGTGGCAAGCATTGTTTATGAGACTGGTCCAAATTATTGTTGTTTAGTGATGCAATTGCGGACATTGTTTTGTGATCCCATTGCAACTCATTGCGCAGCTTATTGCTATTTTATTATTGTGGTCAGAGTCAGATTAGTGGTATTTATATGATCCCATTGCAAGGCGGTGATCATACCTTCATCTACATCTGTGTTATGGCTAAGCCATTCATAAGCTTCTGTCACTTATATTTCCTTCTTCTGGTTCTTCTTGGATGATTTCTTCCTTGGGGGATGCTTCAGATTTTTCAGTCTTATTTTTATTTTTTGATGAATTTGTATTAACCCTGCTAGCACTAGTGATCTAATATGTTAGTCGTTGGCAGGCAAGACTGATCCAAGTTGCTGACGAGACATGGCTGGTGAAGGCGGATCTTCGGTATGGATGTGATATGTCATTCCTGCATGTTTATAAGTGTTTTTATTTCTTTTTTTGGTGCATTCTGATATGTTGGTTGCAATGTTTTATTAACTGTAAAACCAGAATGATCGAGGTTGGATGTATAGTGGGTGGAAACGTGGTAAACCAACAGATGAATGGTATGAAAATACAAAGGAATTCTTAGATTTTGCTTTCTCTGCTCAAGCCAATGTAGTCCAGACTGGAAAGATCAAGTGTCCATGCGCAGATTGCCGTAACTATATTACAGAGGATAGAGATTCTATTGAGTTAGATTTGTGTGGCTTTGGTTTCAAGCGGAATTACAGTGTTTGGACAGAACATGGTGAGGGCCGTGTCCATCTAACAGACCATGTAGGTGCTGACGTGGATGAAAATGATAGGATGGATGATATGGTGACTGACTTAGCTGCATCTGACCCTCTAGTAGGGGATGAACCAATAGAATCTGCCAAAGCTTTTTATAGGATGGTTGATAGTGTGAAAGAGTTGGTTCATGAGTACACAAACCACTCAACTATGTCTGCCATAGCTCGATTATTGACCATAAAGTCAATGAATAACCAACCTGAATCTGCTTATAATGATACACTTGAGCTGATACATGAGTTGCTTCCTAGCAATTCATCCTTGCCAAAGAACTTCTATAGGTCCAAGAAATTGCTAGAGGGTCTTGGTATGCCATATCATAAAATACATGTGTGTCGCAATAATTGCATGCTCTATTACAAAGACAATGAGGCTAAAGTAAAGTGTGATATTTGTAACGCCCCCCGGTACAAGGAAGGTTCCAAGAAGGTGGCACATAAAGTGTTGCGATACATGCCCATAACAGATAGGTTGCAGCGATTGTATGCTCATGAGGAGACCGCAAAAATGATGCGGTATCACAAAGAAACTCCCCGCCCTCGTGATGGTATGATGGTGCACCCATGTGATGGTGAAGCATGGCAAAAACTTGATATAGAGGAACCTGAGTTTGCATTAGATCCTAGAAATGTGCGACTAGTTATGGCAACTGACGGTTTCACACCTTATAGTTTGACTGCCGCCTCTTATTCATGTTGGCCAGTGTTTGTGTCTCCTCTAAATCTTCCACCTGATGTCATTATGCATCCAGAATACATATTTCTTGCTCTAGTTATCCCTGGTCCCGAACATCCTGGTATTAAATTGAATATCCTTATGCAACCTTTGGCTGATGACCTGGCCAAATTGTGGGGTGGTGTTCGAACATGGGATGCATACGGGAAGAGAAACTTTGATATGAAGGCAGCACTGCTTTGGACAATTCATGATTTTCCTGCCTTCGGAATGGTTGCTGGGTGGAGCACGCATGGGAAACTTGCATGTTATGATTGCGGATGTGAATCACAAGCATTCACATTAGTAAAGGGTGGGAAGGCATGCTGGTTTGACTGTCACAGGAGGTTTCTTCCTCTAGATCATGAGTTTAGAACCCAAGCTGATGCATTTCGAAAAGATACTGTAGTGGTAGAGGGACCACCTAGGCGTTTGACTGGCGCGGAAGTGCATGCTCAAGTGAAAAGGCGAGTTGGCGATGGTTTATATGGAAAAGAACACAATTGGAACCATGTTAGCTGTTTTTGGGATCTGCCTTACTTCGAAAAATTGCTTCTTCGTGATAAGGGGTGGCCCGATCTTCTCAGTAAGCAACGGTGGTGATGATGATCACGGGATGTTGACAACGGAGATACACGACGATGAAGTGGATGATAACTTGTATGACGCAACGAGATCTCTCGATTGGTCCCTGTCGCCAATGCAACAGCTCTCAACCCTGCAAGATATTCGCAACTCCACACACTTGCGCACGTAGCCGCCGACCACGAAGCGGTAAGTTGCAACCGTCTAATTCCCAATTGAACATCAGATCACACAAGACTTTTTCAGGATCTACACAATATTCAAGCAATATGGTGTAGGGATTCAATAGTTTTGCTAGAGCAAACAACTAAGAACTAGGGTTTATCTTAAACGTGGTCTAAAGCAGCTAGGGGGCATCCTGGGCACTTATATAGGCGTCCGGGACGAGTTCTGGTCGAAAAGATACAAAAATAACCGACCCAGAATAGATCTGGTCGAGACAGACTCGGACACGTCTGGTCTGGAATCCGGTCAACCGGGCCAGGGACCGGGGCGGTCGGTCTGGGGTCCGGTCAACCGGGCGGCAACCGGGTCGGCCGGTCTAGGGTCCGGTCAACCGGGCGGCAACCGGGCAGCAACCGGATAGTTGCGAGGTTTCCGGTTTTCTTCCGGTACGATAAACTTGCGTCCGGTTGGCGCCCGGTCGACCGGGCCAGTGACCGGGTTGGCCGGTCTGGCGGCCGGTCGGACCGGGTGCTGGACCGGCCTGGACGTCTTCTTCTCCTCTCGCGCATGCCTCCCGCTCCTCCCTCGCGCGACCATGAGATATCTTCATGTCCAGCTCCATGTCCAGCTTCACGTCCATCTTGACGTCCGTCTTCATGTCCAGCTGGCTCCTCTCCTCCTCGTGCGATGCTCGTCTCTTCTTGATACCCGATGATACATAAGTAATAGGACTTAGGCAGTATAAAGTTCTTATCAATCAAAGTACCATTTAGAAACAAGTTCACCTGTTGTTGAAGTAGCTTCGCACGAGCCCTTGTAATTGGTCCAATCCGAACTTCATTGGACTTGAGCTCCATAGCAGGTTCATCTTCATTTATTAATGACGGAGGTAGTGGTGTAGTAGGGATGTCCTCATCATCTCCCCCCCTTCAAAAGGCGTCGACCCCGACGCTCCAAGGTCTTCTCCGTCATATGGTGTCAAATCAGCAACATTGAAAGAATTACTGACACCAAACTCATCAACTGGAAGATCTATCGAGTATGCATTATCATTGATCTTGGCAAGTACTTTGTAAGGACCATCACCACGAGGCTTCAACTTAGACTTCCGCAGCTTCGGGAACCTATCCTTGCGAAAATGTACCCATACCATATCACCAGGCTTGAACAACATCTCTTTACGCTTCTTATTCATCCTTGCAGCATTGCTCTTGCCTTTCTTCTCTATCAACTCTTTAGTCTTCACATGTATTTTGCACACAAAATCTGCCCTCTTGGATGCCTCCATATTAACTCTCTCATGTATGGACAAAGGCAACAAGTCAAGTGGAGTAATGGGTTTAAAACCATACACCACCTCAAAAGGACATAGCTCCGTGGTAGAATGTACCGCCCTGTTGTAAGCAAACTCTACATGCGGCAAACACTCTTCCCACTCCTTCAGGTTCTTCTTGATCATGGATCTCAACAGTTGTGACAAGGTTCGATTCACCACCTCAGTTTGACCATCAGTTTGGGGATGACAAGTAGTACCGAACAGCAGCTTTGTCCCAAGCTTTCCCCAAAGTGTCTTCCGTAAGTAACTCATGAACTTCACATCACGATCGAAACAATAGTCTTCGGGACTCCATGTAGTCGAACAATCTCCCCGAAAAACAAGGTTAGCAATATGCGACGCATCGTCGCTTTTGTGGCGAGCAATAAAGTGTGACATTTTAGAAAATCTGTCCACTACCACAAATATAGAATCATGGCCTCTTTTAGTACGCGGCAAACCCAACACAAAATCCATACTAATATCTTCCCAAGGTGTAGTAGGTGCCGGTAATGGAGTATACAAACCGTGAGGCTTCAGCTTGGACTTGGACTTATTGCAAGTAATGCACCTCTTCACATACCTGTCCACATCCCGCCTCATCTTTGGCCAATAAAAATGATCAGCAAGCATGAGTAGCGTCTTCTCACGCCCAAAGTGACCCATCAAACCTCCAGCATGTGATTCCCGCAATAAGAGCAAACGCACGAACGATTCCGGAACACATAGTTTGTTAGCTCGAAACAAGAACCCATCATGTATGTGATATTTTTTCCATGCTTTACCAAGAGCACATAAGCGATATGGTTCAGCAAAATCATGATCAGTAGCATACAAATCACATAACACCTCTAAACCAGAAATTTTAACATCAAGTTGAGTTAATAACATATTCTTCCTAGATAGAGCATCAGCAACAATGTTATCTTTTCCCTTCTTATGCTTAATAATGTATGGAAAAGACTCAATGAACTCAACCCACTTAGCAAGACGCCTATGCAAAGTAGATTGGGCTTTCAGATATTTCAAAGCTTCATGATCAGAATGTATGATAAATTCTTTTGGCCACAAATAATGTTGCCAAACCTCAAGAACTCTAATTAAATCATACAATTCTTTATCATATATTGGATAGTTCAACTTAGCACCAGAAAGTTTCTCAGAAAAATATGCAATTGGGCGACCCTCTTGCATCAACACACCACCAATTCCAATACCACTAGCATCACATTCAATCTCAAATTGCTTATTGAAATTAGGAAGTGCAAGTAACGGTGCAGAAGTTAACAATCGTTTCAGTTCATCAAAAGCATGATCTTGGGCAACGCCCCACTCAAATGCAACACCCTTTTTAGTCAATTCATTCAAAGGTGCAGCAATAGTAGAAAAATTAGGCACAAAACGGCGATAAAACCCAGCTAGACCATGAAAACTTCTAACTTGACTCACATTCATGGGAGTAGGCCAATTTTGAATAGCTTCAATTTTAGACACATCTACTTCTACTCCATGCTTAGAGACAACATAACCCGTAAATATGACCTTATCTTTGCAAAATGTGCACTTCTCAAGATTACCATAAAGTTTACTATCACGCAACACTTGCAAAACATGTCGAATATGTATAATATGATCAGATTCATTGCGGCTGTAAATTAATATATCATCAAAATACACAACCACAAACTTGCCAATAAATTCACGCAAAACATGGTTCATCGGTCTCATGAAAGTGCTAGGTGCATTAGTCAAACCAAAAGGCATTACTAACCACTCATATAAACCAAATTTTGTTTTAAAGGCGGTTTTCCACTCATCCCCTTCTTTCATCCTAATTTGATGATAACCACTACGCAAATCAATTTTAGAGAACACGAGCAGCACCACTCAATTCATCTAGCATATCCTCTAAACGGGGAATAGGGTGACGATATCGAATAGTGATATTGTTTATAGCTCTACAATCTACGCACATACGCCATGTACCATCTTTCTTAGGAACTAGAATAACAAGAACAACACAAGGACTAAGGCTTATGCGGATATAACCTTTGTCGAGTAGCGCTTGTACTTGCTTCTGTATCTCCTTCGTTTCTTCGGGGTTCGTTCTATATGGTACCCGATTGGGTAGCGAAGCTCCGGGAATCAAGTCGATTTGATGCTCAATACCTCGCAATGGTGGAAGTCCTGCAGGTACCTCATCCGGAAACACATCGCCAAATTCCTGCAAAACATTAGAAACACCAAGAGGAAGAGGGGTCATGTCGTTAGAAACCAAAACCGTACCCCTGTACAAAAGCACAAGAGGCATGGCTGTAGGATCCTCACTAAATTCTCTCATGTCTTCTTTGGTGGCTAATGAGACTAAGGAATTCACTCTCTCACTTTTCGTTATATCACTCACAACATTACAATTCTCTCACCTATCTAAAGAAGCATCCTCCAAATTGACTTCAACTTTTTGACGAGACTCATTGACAATTTGCTGTGGTGTCATAGGCTGTAAATTGATTTTCTTGCCCTTGAACTCCAAGTGATATGTATTGGCACGGCCATTGTGTTGCACAGAACGGTCATAGAGCCAAGGCCTTCCCAATAGTAGGTGACACACCGTCATAGGGACGACATCAAAATCAATGCAATCCTTATACGGTCCAATAGCAAATTCAACACACACCATGTGGTTTACCTTCATCTCACCATTGTCGCTCAACCACTGAATATAGTATGGATGCGGGTGCGGTAGATACTTCAACTTCAGCTTGGTACACAACTCCTTGCTTGCTAAATTGCGGCAACTCCCGCCATCAATAATGACCTTGCAAGCCTTGTCAGGACCAACTAAAGCCTTCGTTTGGAACAAATTGCAGCGCTGAGTAGAGGCACTAGGCAATACATTAAGAGCACGCTGCGACACAACAATGGTGCGAGCATCAGACGGATATGCATCTTCACCATCAGTGTCATAGTCATCATCTTCTGGAGCATTAAGATCAACATCGTCTCCAGTCTCGTACTCATTGTCCTCATTAATAACCATGACTTTGCGATTAGGACAATCTCTCTTGAAGTGACCCTTGCCACCACATGTATGACAAAGCATGTCACGGTTACGCGCAGTAGACACATTAGAGCCACTCGTACTTACAGCAGATTCGGACTTCTTTGTGTTAGACACATTGGAGACCGACTTACTAGGCGGAGGGGCGGAGCGCGTCGAGGGCGCCGACGCCATAGATGGGGCCGCGCGGGGTGTGAAACGCCCAGCTCCTGTAGCTCGACCTTTGATCTTTGCTTCGTCAGCCAACTGTGATTCAGCTTCTCTTGCATGATGTAACAATTGATTCATATTGGTGTAGCTGTAGTGACGAACAATGCCTTTGATGTCATATACTTCAAACCGTTGAGAAAACGCTGCATTGTCATCTCAAGAGACTCACGGACACGGCCACGCTGCATAAGCATCTCCATCTCCATGTAGTATTCATCCACAGTCTTCACACCTTGTCTCAAAAGAGTCAGCTTATCATATATATTCCGCAAGTAATTTGTTGGCACAAAACGAGCAGTCATTGCCTCCTTCATGGCACGCCATGTGCGTATAGGCTGCTCACGGTCCTCTTCGCGATTACGAACAAAAGCATCCCACCAACGCAAAGCATAGCCATCAAATTCGGATGAAGCAAGCTTGATCTTCCGGTCTTCAGTATAATGCGGATGTAAGCTCCACAACTTCTCAATCTTCAGCTCCCAAGTGAGGTATTCTTCAACATCAGCTCCTCCTTCAAACTTGGGTATAGAAAACTTGGGCTTACCCAAACCATCTTCCTCATCTTGTCCACGACCATTGCGGCCAAGTGGAACCCAACCGCGAGGACGATTACCACGTGGCGCATCACGAGCATTGTGTGCGTCATCTTGAAGCTCCGGATCATCGTCATCTTCTTGTTGTTGTTGCGCGGTCAAATTCTCAACAGCCAAGCGCAAATCAGCAAGATTGCGTTGGACATCCGTCATTTGATCTTGCATTGTAGTGACGGTCACATGAGTAGCATCCAGCTTTTGGGAAATCTCATCAATCTTCCCATTAAGCACCTCGTCCTGAGCGCGGAATTCACGTCGCATCTCATTACGAAGAGCCTCATACTCCCTCCATGTGATGATATCTGCAGCACTCTTGTTTTCCTGGTTAACAATTTTATGATCACTAGCAGACATCGTTAGTAGGTTAGTGCACTAAATCAAAAATATATGGTGGTACTCTCACAACTCACTCAAAACTGATAAGAAAAGGAGATCTTACCGTTCCAAAGTAAATTAGTGTTGCTTACCACTTGTAGTAACAACTAGTGCACGGATGTAGCGAAGCGAATATCAAGGGTATAAGAACAAATCACACGGCAAAGCAGGGTATATGTGGGGCTGTAGGTAGGCTACCTATTTGCACCAATAACAAGCTCTAGCGCTGACCGTAGACAACCAATGATACTCACACAAGGCGATATAATGGGGCAATGCAACTATATGTGGAAATGGTTGCAATGCACACGAGAGACGCTAGCAAAGCTCAACGAGACAGGCACAAGATTGCTCAACTACAGGTGCAGTAAAGTAAACTTATGCCTTCACTTGATTCAACTAGCACTTCACTTTTCTTTTTGGAAGTTTCTATTTGTATAACACACGCAGCGATGTAGCTCTTTTTGCTTCTTTTCAATTTTCCCTTTTTTTTTGATTTTCTGACACAACTCCTTGATAACACGGCCAACAAAGATATGCAAAACACCAATAACCTAACGAGCAGCCTGTCGAGCGGTAAAACTAGTCTCTTCTGGGGAAGTTCCTAGTCACTTGTATCGAAAGGCTGTGTCTATGGTTTGGAACAAGCACACTGTACGCTATGTGGACTCGGAGTAACAAAAACTGACACCACAAGATAAAGGAAAACAAGATGATAGAGTAAACTCAAACCCTAAAAGACTAGATGGAAAGAAAAGATACGCAAAAACAACTACGAAAAGCAACTAAAACTTGAAATTAGTGCAATCTAAGGCTATGGCAAACCCTAACCCTAATTTTTTTTTGGCTTTTTCTGGATAGGAAAACACTCACAACTCAACTATGGGGGTGGATTGTGGATGGCTTACCGAGGAAAACTGGAAATCTGATACCAAGATGATAAGGGGTGGCCCGATCTTCTCAGTAAGCAACGGTGGTGATGATGATCACGGGATGTTGACAACGGAGATACACGACGATGAAGTGGATGATAACTTGTATGACGCAACGAGATCTCTCGATTGGCCCCTGTCGCCAATGCAACAGCTCTCAACCCTGCAAGATATTCGCAACTCCACACACTTGCGCACGTAGCCGCCGACCACGAAGCGGTAAGTTGCAACCGTCTAATTCCCAATGGAACAGCAGATCACACAAGACTTTTTCAGGATCTACACAATATTCAAGCAATATGGTGTAGGGATTCAATAGTTTTGCTAGAGCAAACAACTAAGAACTAGGGTTTATCTTAAACGTGGTCTAAAGCAGCTAGGGGGGCGTCCTGGGCACTTATATAGGCGTCCGGACGAGTTCGGTCGAAAAGATACAAAAATAACCGACCCGAATAGATCTGGTCGAGACAGACTCGGACACGTCCGGTCTGGAATCCGGTCAACCGGGCCAGGGACCGGGGCGGCCGGTCTGGGGTCCGGTCAACCGGGCGGCAACCGGGTCGGCCGGTCTAGGGTCCGGTCAACCGGGCGGCAACCGGGCAGCAACCGGATAGTTGCGAGGTTTCCGGTTTTCTTCCGGTACGATAAACTTGCGTCCGGTTGGCGCCCGGTCGACCGGGCCAGTGACCGGGTTGGCCGGTCTGGCGGCCGGTCGGACCGGGTGCTGGGACCGGCCCGGACGTCTTCTTCTCCTCTCGCGCATGCCTCCCGCTCCTCCCTCGCGCGACCATGAGATATCTTCATGTCCAGCTCCATGTCCAGCCTTCACGTCCATCTTGACGTCCGTCTTCATGTCCAGCTTGCTCCTCTCCTCCTCGTGCGATGCTCGTCTCTTCTTGATACCCGATGATACATAAGTAATAGGACTTAGGCGAGTATAAAGTTCTCATCAATCAAAGTACCGTTTAGAAACAAGTTCACTCGTTGTTTAAGTAGCTTCGCACGAGCCCTTGTAATTGGTCCAATCCGAACTTCATTGGACTTGAGCTCCACAGCAGGTTCATCTTCATTTATTAATGACGGAGGTAGTGGTGTAGTAGGGATGTCCTCATCACTTCGCCACACCATTGATGTAATGCACAATGAAAAAAATGTGGCTGAATCTATATGGAGCACATGTTTTGACATACCGGATAGGACAAAGGACAATGTGAAAGCAAGGCAGGATCTAGAATTGATTTGCAATCGTCCCAGGCTACATTTACAACCAATGCCAAATGGCAAGTGGGACAAGCCAAGGGCTCCTTTCTGCATCGAGGGGAAGCATAAGGTCATAATTTTAAATTGGTTCAAAAGTTTGAGGTTTCCTGATGGGTATGCTGCAAGCTTCAGAAGGGGTGTAAACTTGAAGGATAAGAAAATTTTTGGTCTCAAAAGTCATGACTATCATATATTCATTGAGCGTCTCCTTCCTGCTGCTTTTCGTGGGTTTCTTCCTGAAGACATTTGGGTTTGTCTTTCAGAGCTTAGCTTTTTCTTTAGGAAATTATGTGCTAAACAACTCAGCAAAGCAACAGTAGATAATCTTGAAAAGAATATTGTTGTCTTGATTTGCAAACTAGAGAAGATATTCCCTCCTGGTTTTTTCAATCCCATGCAACACTTAATGATCCATCTACCTCGCCAAGCCCGGTTAGCAGGTCCAGTCCAGAATACATGGATGTATCGCTATGAGAGGTACATCTAAAAGAAATTATAACATATTTATTTTCTTGGTTTGTCTATTTCTTCATCGCTGTTTTCCTTTTCATTCAGGGGTATTGGAAAGCTTAGAAAGAAAGTACGCAATAAGTCACGAGTTGAGGGATCAATAGCTGAGGCTTACCTAATTGATGAGGCCACCAATTTTTTCTCTCTTTATTTTAAGTCAAGTGTGCACTCAGTTAGAAACCGACCACCTAGGTATGATGATGGTGCAATGACATTTGATTCCACTTGTGAGCTTGAAATGTTTGAACGCCCTGGGCGATGCATGAGTTTTAGTGGCCTTTATGATCTCACAACAAAGGAATACAATGCAGCATTTATGTATATTTTGACAAACCTCGAGGAGATGGATGGTTTCTTCAAGTATGTGTTCTCTATCTGGTCAAAATATGGGAAAATAGCTTGACTACGTATATGTATTTTTCTTTGACACATCTCTTTTTTGTTTTCTCCTTGTAGACAATATGACACAAAACACTGGACTGGTCGAAACAAACCAACTGAAAAACAAACTCTTGAACTACGGTTATTTGGTTCAAGAGTTCTCAACAAAGAGTGCCCTGACTTTTTCAGTTGGTTTAGAACTATTGTAATGTGTTCTCTGTCTTATGTCCTTATAGTTTGTTTATTCAACTTAATCTGAACCAAACACTAATACAGCTAATATTTGGTGCAGCTAATATTTGGTGCAGTGTCAAAAAACTGCAAGTATAAACAATGCACTGCGTCAAATATCACATGGCTTTAGAAAAAGAGTGAAAATCTATGGGGTTTATGATGTTAATGGATATAGGTTTCGCTCAGAGAAGTATGAGGAGAATAAAATTGACTTGGCTACAAGTAATGTAGGAGTTTGTGTAACTGGTTACGATGGAGATGATAATCTAGTTGAATATTTTGGCATTATTGAGGATATTCATAAGATCTCATGGGAAGGCAGTATGGAACTTGAGCTAGTACTATTCAAGTGTCGTTGGTTCGATCCAACTTCTAGTGGTGTTAGACGCACACCAAATTTGGGACTAGTGGAGGTTAAGCATAGCACACGACTTACCAACTTTGACCCGTTTGTATTGGCTAGTCAAGTTACACAAGTGTACTATCTGCCATATGCATGTCAAAGCCCTGCATTATCACCCTGGTGGCTTGTGTACCACGTGCCACCTAGAGACCGGTTGCTCCCTATCGACAACAACACCGAAGTGACATCTGAAGATATGCCAACCTTTCAAGAGGATGTCTTAGAAGGGATATTTGGTGTAGAAAGAGGAAATGAATTGGATAATTTGGATCCTACTGGTGTAGATGAAATAACTGATCCGAAGGAACTAGAGGTGTTGGCAAAGAAGCGCAAAAATCCCTCTTCAAATGATGAAGAGGAATTGGCTGAAGAGGACGAAGAGGTGGAAGAAGATGAGGAAGTGGAAGACGAAGAATCAGAAGACGAAGAAGATGAAGAAGAGGAAGCGGAAGAACATGATGAAGAAATAAGAGGACGAAGTGGAAGACTAAAGAGAATGAAGAAAAACACAGATTATGTTTACTTTTAGTTTGCAATATGTTATCTAGATTATATCACCTATGTTATGACGATATGTGACTTTATCTCTATATCCAAATTATATCACCCATGCAATACTTTGATATTTTCGTGATCTTGCATATTTGTTACATATTAACTACTGTGCTATCTTTTAATTTATATGATATTGTAGGATATGGCAGCTGGGCGCATTTCACACCGGCGTAAAAACCCGGTCTCACCCAAGACGTGTCGCAGGAGAACATTATTGTTACTACATCCAACAACAGTGAGAATGGCCCTACCATTAAGAAAAAGAAGGGTCGGACCAGCACTAAGCTGAAGAGGCCACCAAATGGTGTTCTAATTCCAATTGAACCAGAAGGTGAAAGGTGAGTTTATAAAATTGTACACAACATTTTCTCTATGCATCCATGTTTGAGCATAGGTTTTTTTTTTGTTCTCTTCAGTTTGCTAGTTTTAACTTTATGTGAGCTGGGCATATTACCCTTATGCAGCTTCTTCAAGGGAGATAAAGGGATAGCTGGTCAAGTTACAGCACTTCTGAAATATGAATACCCATCCATAATCAAGGAGAAGAACAAGGATGGTGTGGAAACTAAGCGCCATGCATTTGAGTGGGAAGATTATTGTATTGTTGATCCGCCTAATGAGGAAACCGGGGAAATAAGTGAATCAGCAGCGGACCAGTTCAAGCATGAATTTTGGGTAAGATGTAGATGTACAACATGCTTCATAGTCCACATGAAGTATAATCTGTGCCATATATAATTTGTTTCGTTTGCAGAGTATCTACACACTAGCTAATGATACTCCTGAGCAAAGAGTAGAAGCTGATCAAGTTCTTGAGAATTTGGCAAGGAAGCAATTGAAGCAAATGATGTACCAAGCTCGTAAGGATGCTGTCAAGAAGTACTGCTATGAAATTGATGAGCCAATCAGTGATTCCGATGCATGTGGCCAATTGCTCACTACATCCCAATATATACAAGGTAGACTGGAATGGTGCAAAGATGCTGAAGCATGGGAGAGCCTATCTAAGTACTGGTGCTCCCAGAAATTCCTTACATCCCGTGGGCGTGGACAACTCTCACGCACATCATCAGTAGATGATGTTGCACAAAATAGGGGTGGATCTCGAAGTTTCGTTTGCACCAAAGAGTACATTGTGAGTTGCATTCAGTTTAGGCTTTCATGTGTTTTCTGGAGTACTGGCTTTAGCAATTTGATGAAAGCTCATGGTTTCATATGCAGGGAAAGACATTTGGGCCTGAACAAGCAACAAGCATTAACACCTACAAGTTCATGAAAGTAGGAGCTAAGAAATATAAAGAGAGTGGAATCAACACCTCCATCGAGAACGCGACGGCTAAAAAGCGCCTTGTAAGTTGCTACGAACTTTGCTATTTCATCAAAAGTACAATCTTTAGTAATATGAAATATTATATGTTGTTTATCATGTTGCAAGGATGACTACGAGAAGGGTCTTAAAAGTGCATATCCAGAAGATTGGCAGGAGCGTGATCTTGATCCCGCGGTAATGTACTCCACCAGTGGTGGTATGCCTCATGGACGGCTGGCGATAGGTGATGGTGTGTTCAGGAAGTCACAAGTTGCTGCTGCTGCTAAAAGAAGCAACATAAAGCCAGCAAGCTCCATTTCCTACCAAGATTTGCTGAAGAAGAACACATTCCTGGAAAAACAAAATAAGAAATATTCTAAACATATCAGAGTAAGTTTTGTGATATGCATACATTGCGAATTCTCAATTGCACAAAACTAAATTAATACTTGAACCCAACAGTTTTTCTATACCAATGCTGGATTTCCTGTGCCTGAAGACCTTGAAGATGACTCGACAGAAGACAATGATCATGTATGTACAACAAACACTTGTCCTTTACATGGGTTGTTAGTACATTGATCTTCATGTTTTTCATCTGATCAGATTGTATAACATAGTGCAACTCTAGCGATCCTTGTAGGCTTGCATCTATTTTACCATTGTAGGTACAGTAATATATATGGACATTCATGTACTTATACAGATAGTGATTCAGAGTGCGCTTGATTTTGGATAGATAGCTACCTTCGATCTTCATTAAATTAACCAGTACATTAACTGGGAGTTGCTTTCTTTTCTTGGCTAGTCTTCAGTTCGCTAGTTAGCTAGCTAGCTAAAGAAATGCACTACATACTACTATTAGCTCATACGTACATACCACTGCCTTCTTTCAATCCTTTTCCGTTTTACCGTCCCCCATCGATCAACTCGGACATGCGGTGGCAACTATTTTTTCTGTTTGTCGGCATCTTATGAATAACTACCCAGTCTAGTTTCAAACTGAACCACTGATCTGTACTACTCATTCTAGACTGGAAGTAACTGAACCAGTAATCTGTACTACTCATTCTAGACTGGAAGTCACATAATTTTACTTTTACCAATTAATAACAGCAATTTAAAAGAATGTATCTTCATGTGTTTTTCTATAGGTGAATCATTCTGTTCCCTCTACGGAAAATGGTGGCACTCAATTGACAACATCTTCTCGTGCGGGGGAGCAAACTGATACTCCCCAATCAGGCGAGAATCGTACAAATCGAGCACAGGAGGATTAACCTATCTTGGATGATTATTGCTTAGGCATGCTAGCTACCATACTGCAGTTTGACTTTCTTTTGTGAGCACTATCGAACCTGAGTGTTTTTAGATTGACTTGTCTCTTCTTATGTTGCCAAAAACATGTGGCCCGTTATGAACCTGAGTTTATTTGTCATTGTGGATTATTGTGTGATCTTTTGTTCAATCCAAAAATATATTGAATGTGATTTGTGAATCTGATCTGATGTGTGTTGTTTTAATGAAGTAACAATCCACATATATATACATATATATTGCTTGTCTGTTTTTTCAAATGAATTTTGAGCTAAATTTTGGAAATGCTTCGAGCAACATTCCCGACGTCCACCCCAAAGTCCTGACGTGCAGTGTGTGGTACCGTACATGGTCTTTCCTGATGGTTAAGGTCACTTTCCTGATGAAGAGACAACGTCAGGAATAGCTTCCCTGACGGTGCAATATTCCTGAAGGGTCTGGTTTGCGCGTCAGGCTTTGCACTGAGTTCCTGACGGCCAGCTTCCTGACGGGGCTTCCCTGACGGTGCCTACCGTTAGCGATGAACGTTCCCGTGGATCCTGTCTGTCGTCAGGAATGCCCGTCAGGAACACTCTTTCCCCACGGAAACCGTCAGCGATGAGCTGCTTTCCTGACGAGCTATTACCGATGGCTGAATCCTGACGGCCGTCGTCAGGAATGCCTATTACTGACGGTTTTTATGTTATTACTGACGGTTTCTGGCCGTCAGGAATTTCAGCGCCTGGGTAGTGACCCCGGTGACGCTCTTCGTCGAACGCGTCAGGGCACGTCCAGGCCTTCTCAGTCCTTGCCCGAGCGCGCCGGCCCAGGTCCTACTTCGACTCCCTCCCGTCCGAGCAAGTCGCCTTCGTAGGCGTTTTTCCTCCGGCCCCGCCGGCAGCGCCTCATCTTCGTCAAGACCACGCGCATCTGCGCGCTTCATCTCCAAGCACCGTCGCGAAGCTCCGTCATCACGTCTTCGTGGACGTCCTCCGCGTCCAACCCTGCAAGTTCCTTCGCCGTCAGCCAACCCGTCCCCTGCACTTCGCCTGCGTGCGCTGCCAAGCTCGCCGCCACATTCCCGGCCGCGCGCCGTCAAGGACTCCGACGTCCGCGACCCCGCAACCAAGCTCGCCTCCGGCTGCCGCCCCGTTCCATGTTCGGCAAACTGATCCGGCGCTTCTTCAACCTCCACTGCTGGTCGCGTCTTCCGTCACCAAACCGCTCCGGCCGTATGCGTCTGCAGCTCCGTCTACGTCCGCAGCGTCGAACAGGTCCAAGGCACGTCTTATCTCTATTTCAAATTCAGCGCTCCACTTCATTGTGATCTGAAGCTACCACAGCTGGTTCGTTCCATGTACTTCATATGTGCAAATCCCCGATCCATCCCGAGGACATGCAAAGTCATTCTTTTCTCATTTGTTTATCTTTCTCAGCTGGGCCCCGTTCATCATTCGGACCGGCTAGACCCTTCTCCGGTGTATATCCTCCCAACAGCATGCAGCATCCAGCAGTCCAGTCATCGCCTGGTCCCGCGGGTCAGCCTCTCAGGGTCGCCTCTCCCTGGTGAGAAAAGTCCCACGTTTTCTCTGTTTTTCAGGAAAATTCCAGAATATGTGCATAACTTGCAAAATTCATATCTTCCAAAATATAACTTGAAATAAAAAGTGTTATATATGAAAATTGATCAGAAAAATGTGCTGAACATGAATATGCCATCCATACATCTGTTTGCATCTCGCATCATGTCGTCCGATGATAGTTTGTGCATTTCACCTCACATAACATGCGGAGTATTTCGGACACCGACTTGGTTTCCCCGCTCCGTTTAATATTGAAGTAGCGCACCCTTGCCATGTTATGACATGCTAACCAACACTTAAATTTGCCGGTAGAAAATGCAGCTCCAACCTAATTTGTTTGTCCGGGGTTCCGATCCCGCTTAAATTGGATAAGTTGCATCGCCGCATCATGTTTGCCATGCTATGCATATCATATCATGATCATGTCGATTCTTCTGCCGTAGTAGTAAGATTTGCATCCGATGTGTGTTCCAGCATTTGCTTCTTCTCGGATAGGATTGCGAAGTGGTGCGGTGAGATACGCCAAGTTCTCCGGATGTTCTTCAGCAAGCTTTAACATGCAAGCATTTTCCCTTATACTTCTGCCTCTGCAGAAGTCGCTCACCTATTTTATTTTGCCTTCTCCCTTATGCTATCCTTGAGTTGCGTTCTGGTCACGTGTCCCTTCCACTTGTTACCTCAAGCAGCCTACATTGCCTCCACCAATCTCCTACAGCTGTTGTTTGGTTATCGGGTCTGCCTTGCGAGTCGTAGTGCATGCTAGAGCTGTTTATATCTTGTTACCGTTATTGTTATCTTATTGGGTTATCTGTTGGGGATCATGACACATGCTACATGGTTACATCTGTTGAGGGTATCATGGTTACTTGTTAATAGTTGTTAAGCGGAGACATCGGCGGGTCAGTTGCTCGTTTTATGGCGGCTCACTTGCGTTTCTTTAAAGCTTAGGACCCGAGTTCCTGTTATCTGTTCCGAGACTGAGCGCTCTAACCACACGTGGGTATGTTTCTGGGTCTCCCCTCGACCACTGCCGGATTCTACAGCTTTATCCAGTGGCCACAATTAGTTTGCAATGTTTTACCATTTGTTGTTTGCGTGCATGCCAGCATGTTACTTATTTACTTTGGGAAGCCCTAGGGTGCCTTGTATCCCGTGTTTCTGGTATGCACGTATAGGTTTGCGGCCTGAGCGTTTATCGCATGCTGAAGCGGGTCATTCGCCCCTCTGTGTGTTTTGACCCTTGGAAGCCGTGCACGCAATAGCTGGGTCCGTTTCGGAGATACGGCCGGACTTCGATTCGGGTTCAACTTGGTTAGGTGGCTTCCTGGACATTGTTGTCGTGAAGGAGAGTGCGAGTCGTGATATCCACCTGTCGCAAGTGGGTTAATCGTGCGTGTGGGCACATTTGGGCACCCCTGCAGGGTTAAATCTTATCGATAAGCCGCGCCCGCGGTTATGGACGACTTGGAGCTGTATGACTCGACCATAGACAACTTACACCTGTTGTTTATTAATAATAACTTGCGTAGTAAGTTAGTACAACTTCAATAATAAATGGTTAAAACTTGACAACCGTGTGAGTGCCTTTGTAAGTACTTCCTTGCGAGGGGGGAACGCATCGGCTGTGTTATGTTTGCAGAGTATAGAACTGTTAGTTATGCGCTCTCTCACCTTCTCTGATAGACGAATGTTGTAGAGTGTCTCTATAGGTTTTTAGTGCTTGCGCGCTGCCGCTTAACCCCACCATATTGCCTATGACGTTCCTCTTGCGTCCTCTAAGTCCCCTGCGTGCCTCAAGTACAAAGGACGACTGGTTGACGAATGCTTACACGTCTAGTAGTCTTGTTAAGTACGAACCCGTACTTATTGCTGCTTCTACGGGATATAACCGGGCAGGTATGAAGATCGGTACGATGAAGAACGACGCTAGCAAGGTTACCCTTCCGGCTTGGCACAGGCGGGGTTATGGACGCCATTGGTTATCTTCAGGACTCTTAGTCCAATTTGTATCTTGTCCGTACTCGGATGTATTTGATCTTCTGTATGATCTGGATCTTTGTATGTATCTATTTGTATCTTGACTCGTTGGAGTCGTTGTTGTAATATATATGTTTCTTGTGGGCTCTATTGTAATTCTGTTGTAATGTTACCGCTCGTGATTGATTCCACCCGCATCGCGTGCATGCTTCGGCGTGTACGAGCCGCTTGGTGGTGCGTCTCCTAAAATCGATATCGTGCGGATTTCGGCGGATTCGCTGGGATCCTCATGGCACCGGTTTTGGGGCGTCACATTATCCCATTGTTTAAAATTCATTATGCTACTTCTCAAAGATATAATTTTAGCAGGAGGATAATATCTACCAATGAAAGCATCCTTACATTTAGTCCATGAATCAATACTATTCTTAGGCAAAGATAGCAACCAATCTTTAGCTCTTCCTCTTAATGAGAAAGGAAACAATTTTAATTTTATAATGTCACCATCTACATCCTTATACTATTGCATTTCACATAGTTCAACAAAATTATTAAGATGGGCAGCAAGCATCATCGTAACTAACACCGGAAAATTGCTCTCTCATAACAAGATTCGAGTAAAGCGAGGTTTAATTTCAAAGAATTCTGCTGTAGTAGCAGGTGGAGCAATAGGTGTGCATAAGAAATCATTATTATTTGTGTTTATGAAGTCACACAACTTAGTATTTTCAGGAGTACCCATTTTAGCAATAGTAAATAAAGTAAACTAGATAAAGTAAATGCAAGTAACTAATTTTTTTTGTGTTTTTAATATGGAGAACGCAAACAAGATAGTAAATAAAGTAAAGCTAGCAACTAATTTTTTTGTATTTTGATATAGTGCAGCAAACAAAATAGTAAATAAAATAAAGCAAGAGAAAAACAAAGTAAAGAGATTGGAAGTGGAGACTCCCCTTGCAGCGTGTCTTGATCTCCCCGGCAACGGCGCCAGAAAAAGCTTTGCTGCTTGTGACGGTAAAGCACTCGTACGTTGGGAACCCCAAGAGGAAGGGGTGATGCGTACAACGGCAAGTTTTTCTCTCAGAAAGAAACCAAGGTTATCGAACCAGTAGGATCCAAGAAGCACGTTGAAGGTTGATGGCGGCGAAGTGTAGTGCGGCGCAACACCAGGGATTCTGGCGCCAACGTGGAACCTGCACAACACAACCAAGATACTTTGCCCCAACTTAACAGTGAGGTTGTCAATCTCACCGGCTTGCTATAACAAAGGATTAGATGTATAGTGTGGATGATGATGTTTGCAGAAAACAGTAGAATGAGTATTGCAGTAGATTGTATTCGATGTAAAGAATGGACCGGGGTCCACAATTCACTGTGGTGTCTCTCCCATAAGAAATAGCATGTTGGGTGAACAAATTACAGTTGGGCAATTGACAAATAAAGAGGGCATGACCATGCACATACATGTTATGATGAGTAGTGTGAAATTTAATTGGGCATTACGACAAAGTACATAGACCGCTATCCAGCATGCATCTATGCCTAAAAAGTCCACCTTCAGGTTATCATCCGAAACCCTTCCAGCATTAAGTTGCAAACAACAGACAATTGCATTTAGTATGGTGCGTAATGTAATCAACAAATACATCCTTAGACATAGCATTGATGTTTTATCCCTAGTGGCAACAGCACATCCACAACCTTAGAACTTTACGTCACTCGTCCCAGATTTAATGGAGGCATGAACCCACTATCGAGCATAAATACCCCCTCTTGGAGTTACAAGTAACGACTTGGCCGGAGCCTCTACTAATAACGGAGAGCATGCAAGATCATAAACAACACATAGATGATAGATTGATAATCAACATAACATAGCATTCCATATTCATCGGATCCCAACAAACGCAACATGTAGCATTACAAATAGATGATCTTGATCATGTTAGGCAGCTCACAAGATCTAACAATGATAGCACAATTAGGAGAAGACGACCATCTAGCTACTGCTATGGACCCATAGTCCAGGGGTGAACTACTCACACATCACTCCGGAGGCGACCATGCCGGTGAAGAGTCCTCCGGGAGATGATTCCCCTCTCCGGCAGGGTGCCGGAGGCGATCTCCTGAATCCCCCGAGATGGGATTGGCGGCGGCGTCTCTGGAAGGTTTTCCGTATCGTGGCTCTCGGTACTGGTGTTATTATCGACGAAGGCTTATGTAGGCGGAAGGGTAGGTCAGGGGGCGCCACGAGGGACCCACACAACAGGGCCGCGCGGCCCAAGCCCTGGCCGCTCCACCCTAGCGTGTCGTCGCCTCGTCGCCCCACTTTGTTTCCCTTTCGGACTTCTGGAAGCTTCGTGGAAAAATAAGATCCTGGGCGTTGATTTCGTCCAATTCCGAGAATATTTCCTTACTAGGATTTCTGAAACCAAAAACAGCAGAAAATATCAACTGGCTCTTCGGCATCTTGTTAATAGGTTAGTGCTGGAAAATGCATAAATATGACATAAAGTGTGTATAAAACATGTAGGTATCATCAATAAAGTAGCATGGAACATAAGAAATTATAGATACGTTTGAGACGTATCAGCTACCTTTAAAATTCCATTCTTTGTCTTTGCAATATATAGCTCATGGGAAAATAGCTTAAAAACTATTGTGGTATTGAATATGTACTTATGTATCTTATTTCTTATAAGTTGCTTGTTGAGCGGTAACCATGTTTCTGGGGACGCCATCAACTATTACCATTGTTGAATATCATGTGAGTTGCTATGCATGTTCATCTTGTCTGAAGTAAGGGTGATTTATCATGATCAAACGATTTGAGTATGCATATTGTTAGAGAAGAACATTGGGCCGCTAACTAAAGCCATGGACCATGGTGGAAGTTTCAGTTTGGACACTAATCCTCAATCTCTTATGAGAATATTATTTGTTGATGAATGCTTATGCATTAAAGAGGAGTCCATTATCTGTTGTCTATGTTGTCCCGGTATGGATGTCTAAGTTGAGAATAATCAAAAGCGAGAAATCCAATGCGAACTTTCTCCTTAGACCTTTGTACAAGCGGCATAGAGGTACCCCTTTGTGACACTTGGTTGAAACATATGTTATGCAATGATAATCCATGTAAATCCAAGCTAATTAGAACAAGGTGTGAGCACTAATGGTAATCTATGCATGAGGCTTGCAACTTATAGGATGTCTTATGCATAACACATATGCTTTATTACTACCGTTGACAAAATTGTTTCTATGTTTTCAAAATAAAAGCTCTAGCACAAAAATAGTAATCCATGCTTCCCTCTGCGAAGGGCCATTCTTTTACTTTATGTTGAGTCAGTTTACCTACTTCTTTCTATCTTAGCAGCACACACTTGTGTCAACTGTGTGCATTGATTCTTACATACTTGCTTATTTGCATTCATCATATTACTTTGTGTTGACAATTATCCATGAGATATACATGTTGAAGTTGAAAGCAACCGCTGAAACTTATATCTTCCTTTGTGTTGTGATACGTCTCCGACGTATCGATAATTTCTTATGTTCCATGCCACATTATTGATGATATCTACATGTTTTATGCACACTTTATGTCATAATTATGCGTTTTCTGGAACTAACCTATTGACGAGATGCCGAAGGGTCAGTTGCTGTTTTCTGCTGTTTTTGGTTTCAGAAATCCTAGTAAGGAAATATTCTCGGAATCGGACGAAATCAACGCCCAGCATCCTATTTTTCCACGAAGCTTCCAGAACACCCGAGAGTCGCCAGAGGGGAGCCCTGGTGGGCCCAGGAGGTAGGCCGGCGCGGCCCAGGCCCTGGTCGCGCCGCCCTATCATCTCACCGCCTCTTCGACCCTCCGACTCCGCCTCTTCGCCTATAAAAAGGTCCCTGACCTAAAACTTCGATACGGAAAAGCCACGGTACGAGAAACCTTCCAGAGCCGCCGCCATCGCGAAGCCAAGATCGCGGGGATAGGAGTCTCTGTTCCGGCACGCCGCCGGGATGGGGAAGTGCCCCGGAAGGCTTCTCCATCGACACCACCGCCATCTTCATCACCGCTGCTGTCTCCCATGAGGAGGGAGTAGTTCTCCATCGAGGCTCGGGGCTGTACTGCGGTAGCTATGTGGTTCATCTCTCTCCCTATGTACTTCAATACAATAATCTCATGAGCTGCCTTACATGATTGAGATTCATATGATGATGCTTGTAATCTAGATGTCATTATGCTAGTCAAGTGGATTTTACTTATGTGATCTCCGGAGACTCCTTGTCCCACGTGTGTAAAGGTGACGAGTGTGTGCACTGTGTGGGTCTCTTAGGCTATATTTCACAGAATACTTATTCACTGTTATGAATGGCATAGTGAAGTGCTTATTTATATCTCTTTATGATTGTAATGTGTTTTGTATCACAATTTATCTGTGTGCTACTCTAGTGATGTTATTAAAGTAGTTTATTCCTCCTGCACGGTGTAATGGTGACAGTGTGTGCATCGTGTAGTACTTGGCGTAGATTATGATTGTGATCTCTTGTAGGTTATGAAGTTAACTATTGCTATGATGGTATTGATGTGATCTATGCCTCCTTTCGTAGCGTGAAGGTGACAGTGTGCATGCTATGTTAGTACTTGGTTTGGTTATGTTGATCTGTCATGCACTCTAAGGTTATTTAAACATGAACATCGAATATTGTGGAGCTTGTTAACTACGGCATTGAGGGTTCGTGTAATCCTACACGAGTTAGTGGTGTTCATCATCCAACAAGAGAGTGTAGAGTCTAGCATCTATTTATTTATTCTGTTATGTGATCAATGTTGAGAGTGTCCACTAGTGAAAGTATAATCCCTAGGCCTTGTTCCTAAATACTGCTATCGCTGCTTGTTTACTGTTTTACTGCATTTGTACTGTCCGCAATATTACCACCGTCAACTACACGCCAGCAAGCACTTTTCGGGTGCCGTTGCTACTGCTCATACTTATTCATACCACCTGTATTTCACTATCTCTTCGCCGAACTAGTGCACCTATTAGGTGTGTTGCGGACACAAGAGACTTCTTGCTTTGTGGTTGCAGGGTTGCATGAGAGGGATATCTTTGACCTCTTCCTCCCTGAGTTCGATAAACCTTGGGTGATCCACTTAAGGGAAACTTGTTCTTCGTTTGATACGTCTCCAACGTATCTATAATTTACGATGTTCCATGCTTGTTTTATGACAATACCAACATGTTTTGTTCACACTTTATGTCATATTTATGCGTTTTCCGGAACTAACCTATTGACGAGATGCTTGAAAGGCCGATTCTTTGTTTTCTGCTGTTTTTGGTTTCGAAATCCTAGTAAGGAAATATTTTCGGAATCGGACGAAATCAACACCGAAAGTCTTAGAATTCCCGGAAGCTTCGGAACACCGAAGGAGAATCGGAGGTGGGCAGCGGGGGGCCCACACCATAAGGCGGCGCGGGTGGCCCCCTGGCCGCGCCGGCCTATGGTGTGGGGGCCCCGGCCGCCTCCTTGCGCCGCCTCTCCGCCTATATATTCGTCACGACCTAAAAACATCGACCGGTTCGACGGAAACGAGAGAAAACCATCCGGAGCCGCCGCCATCGCGAAAGTCCAATTCGGGGGACGAAGTCGCTGTTCCGGCACCCTGTCGGGACGGGGAATTGCCCCGGAGCCATCTCCACCGCCGTCTCCACCGCCATCTTCACACGCCATCGCTGCTTCCATGATGAGGAGGGAGTAATTCACCCCAGGGCTGAGGGCTCCAGCTGTAGCTATGTGGTTCATCTCTCTCTCTTTGTGATCAAGTTGAATATTATCTATGTGCTACTCTAGTGATGTTATTAAAGTAGTTTACTCCTCCTCCATGATGTAATGTTGGCGGTGTGTGCATCATGAAGTACTTGGTTTATGCTATGATTGTGATCTCTTGTAGATTATGAAGTTAACTATTACTATGATGGTATTGATGCGATCTATTCCTCCTTTCATAGTGTGAAGGTTACGGTGTGCATGCTATGTTAGTACTTGGTTTGGTTGTGTTGATCTATCTTGCACTCTAAGGTTATTTAAATATGAACATTGAATATTGTGGAGCTTGTTAACTCCGGCATTGAGGGTTCGTGTAACCCTACACAATGATGTTCATCATCCAACAAGAGGGTGTAGAGTAGTCCTATTATGTGATCATTGTTGAGAGTGTCCACTAGTGAAAGCAGGATCCCTGGGCCTTGCTTCCAAGCATCGAATCTCCGTTTGTCTCCTGTTTTGTTGAATGTTTGCTCGCTGCCATATTTCATTCAGATTGCTATTACCACTCACACTCATCCATATTACTTGTATCTCACTATCTCTTTGCCGAACTAGTGCACCTATTGTATTAGGTGTGTTGGGGACACAAGAGACTTCTTGCTTTGTGGTTGCAGGGTTGCTTGAGAGGGATATCTTTGACCTCTTCCTCCACGAGATCGATAAACCTTGGGTGATCCACTTAAGGGAAACTTGCTGCTGTTCTACAAACCTCTGCTCTTGGAGGCCCAACACCGTCTACAAGAATAGAAGCTCCCGTAGACATCAAGCACTTTTACGGCGCCGTTGCCGGGAGGAAAGGTAAAAGGTACTCACACTCCGGACCTCGGCTACCAAGCTATTTTCCGCCATTGTAAGTACTCGAAGCTATTTCCTTTAGATCCTGCAATTGCAACTTTTTGTTTCTTGTTTACACTAGTTAGGCATAATGGAAAACAACAAAAAAATTGGTGAGCTTTTTAATCTATTTCCTAATTTAGAATTGTTTAATGCGAAAATTAAAAAACCTATGGAACCTTATTTGCATGCTAGTAGTGATGTTATTAGTATGAATGCAATTACTGCTAATACTATGGATAAGTCTAAGCTTGGGGAAGCTAGTTTATATAAAGATAATCTTTTTTGCTCCTCAGCTTTGGAAGAAATATTTTGCTCTCATAATGCTTTATCTCCCATATGCGATGATTCTAATGATGCTTCTGATATTTTAATTCCACCTGCTGAAAGTATTCCGTATAAAATACCTATGAAAATTATTGAACGTGTTATGGACAACCACTATAAAGGGGATGGAACTGTCCATCCTAGAGATCATTCATTGTTTTTGCACGAATTATGCGGGTTATTCAAGTGTGCGGGTATCTCTATGGATGAAGTGAGGAAGAAGCTATTCTCTGTTTCATTTGTCGGTAAAGCGGCGCATTGGTATAAATTGTTGGAGAATAGACATTCTCTTGGTTGGGAGGAAATTGCATCTCTCTTTTATTCTAAATTTTATCCTCCTCATGAAGTGCATATTGATAGGAATTATATTTATAACTTTTATCCTCGTGATGGAGAGAGTATTTCTCAAGCGTGGGGAGACTCGAAGTCACTAATGCTCAAATGTCCCATTCATGAGCTCCCCGTAATGTTATTGTTAACAATTTTTATGCGAGGCTTTCGGGACAACACAAGGACTATCTCGGACGCGTGTTCGGAGGGATCTTTCACAAGCAAGGAGGTTGAAGCTAGGTGGGATCTTCTTGATCGGATTGAGGACAACGCTCGAAGGATGGGAGAACGACAAAGGTAAAGAGTCGGTATAAATTATGATTATGAATGCATTGAAGCTTTTATGGATACCGATAAATTTCGAAATATGAGTGCTACTTATGGTCTTGACTCTCAAGTTGTTGCAAATCTTTATAAATCCTTTGCTTCTCATTTTGAATTGCCTAAGAAGAATTTTGATAAGTATCATGAACCTTTTAAAGAGGCTTGCATGAAGAATGAAATTGTTGTTAATTATTGCAATAAGCATGCTCAAACTCCTAAGAATGCTATTTCCTATAAGCATGTTAATTTTTGTGGAATGCATAGGCCTTGTGGAATTAATCAAGTCAAAGATGAATATTGCATCCATCATATTAATGAAAAAACTAGAAAGTGGTTTAGGGCTCTAGATGATCTTGGTAAAAAAGTTTGTGCCCTCTATCCTTTTATTTGTGAAGTTTGCCATGAAGTGGGTCATTTTAATTTTCAATGCTCCTCCAATGATAATTTGAACCCAATGAGTGCTGCAAATTTGTATTGTGATGATGAAATTACTCCTAATCAGCATGATGAACTTACTCTATTTTTGGGGTGTGAAGAACTGTCGAGAAAAATCTCTTTGTTACATATGAGTGATCTTGATATTGATGATGTCCTGCATGGGTGTTTTTCTTATTGCATTGATAATAGCCATACAAATACTTACATACAAAATATTTTAGAAGACGACACCTTGCCAAAATATGATAGGACCGCCATGTGTTTTGAACTAATTAATGAAAAGGAGGAATCCTTCCAAGTTTCTTCTATTGTTTCTGAAAGTAAATCAGGTTATGCGGACAAGCTACCCTTCAAGCCTCTTCCTCCTAAAGAAGGAAATGAGGAGAAGAAAGAGAAGAAGAAGAAGAAGGGAACGAAGAAGAAGAAGAAGAAGAAGAAGAAGAAGAAAAAGAAAGAGGTAACGGCGTATCCCCGCGTGAATGAGATAACGCTAAGTAACCGTAAGTATGTCGCTCCTAATGATTATTGTGATAATGAATCTAAATATGATGATCTTCCTATGCCCTTTACATACATTAGCGATCATGATTTGAATGAGCACACTACTTTTGATATTGCAAATCTCCGGGAAACTAATTACGAAAATGATGATAATAATTGCCATAGTGTCAGTGCTATCCATGCTTCCTCCCATAATAATATAGAAAGCTGTAAGCTTGGGGAAGAGGTGTTTGAAAATCCATTTGCTACTGATCATTATGTGTTTGATACATCTCCTTCTAATAACAACGATGGTATGGTCATAGATAAACCGACTGTGAAAAATAACTATTCTATTTCTTATGATGACACTGTGCCTCCGATCTTTGATGATTATTATAAAGAATGCTATGATATAGGTTATAACTACCCTGATGAAACTTGTCATAGTCATGATTGGATTACCAAAAACAATTCTTTTAATATGCAACTTGTTTATCATGTTCAAATTCTTGATAATAATCCTGCTCCAATTACTATTAATGAGAAGAACTCTTCTTATGCCAAAATTAATGATACTTCTATGCATATGAACCATGATAAGAATGTTTTAAGTGATGGGTATATTGTGGATTTCATCAATGATGCTACTGAAAGTTATTATGAGAGAGGGAAATATGGTTGTATGCATCTTAATAATATTAAGTTTCCCCTCTTTATGTTGAGAATCTTGAAGTTACTCGTGTTTTATCCTCTTATGCTTGTCACTTTGTTCTTCATGAATTCATTTGTGTATAAGATTCCTCTTCATAGGAAGCATGTTAGACTTAAATTTGTTTTGAATTTGCCTCTTGAAGCTCTCTTTTGCTTCGAATACTATTTCCTGCGAGTGGATCATTAAAACTGCTGAGCCCATCTTAATGGCTATAAAGAAAGAACTTCTTGGGAGATAACCCATGTGTTATTTTGCTACAGTATTTTGTTTTATATTTGTGTCTTGGAAGTTGTTTACTACTGTAGCAACCTCTCCTTATCTTAGTTTTGTGTTTTGTTGTGCCAAGTGAAGCCTCTAATCGAAGGTTGATACTAGATTTGGATTTCTGCGCAGAAACAGATTTCTATCTGTCACGAATCTGGGCTGTTTTCTCTGTAGAAAAATCAGAAAAATATGCCAATTTACGTGCGTGTTCCTCAGATATGTACGCAACTTTCATTAGTTTTGAGTTTTCTGATCTGAGCAACGGAAGTATTTACTAAAAATTCGTCTTTACGGACTGTTCTGTTTTGACAGATTCTGCCTTTTATTTCGCATTGCTTCTTTCGCTGTGTTGGGTGGATTTCTTTGTTCCATTACCTTCCAGTAGCTTTGAGCAATGTCCAGAAGTGTTAAGAATGATTGTGTCAACTCTGAACATGTGAGTTTTTGATTATGTACTAACCCCTCTAATGTAGTTTATGAGAAGTTTGGTGTGAAGGAAGTTTTCAAGGGTCAAGAGAGGAGGATGATATACTACGATCAAGAAGAGTGAAAAGTCTAAGCTTGGGGATGCCCCGGTGGTTCATCCCTGCATATTTCAAGAAGACTCAAGCGTCTAAGCTTGGGGATGCCCAAGGCATCCCCTTCTTCATCGACAAATTATCGGGTTCCTTCTCTTGAAACTATATTTTTATTCGGTCACATCTTATGTGCTTTGCTTGGAGCGTCCGTATGTTTCTTGTTTTTGTTTTTGTTTGAATAAATGATTGTGTGTGAGAGAGACACGCTCCAGCTGGTTCATATGAACACATGTGTTCTTAGCTTTTAATTTTCATGGCGAAGGTTGAAACTGCTTCGTTAATTGTTATATGGTTGGAAACGGAAAATGCTACATGTAGTAATTGCTATAAATGTCTTGGGTAATGTGATACTTGGCAATTGTTGTGCTCATGTTTAAGCTTTTGCATCATATACTTTGCACCTATTAATGAAGAAATACATAGAGCATGCTAAAATTTGGTTTGCATATTTGGTCTCTCTAAGGTCTAGATAATTTCTAGTATTGAGTTTGAACAACAAGGAAGACGGTGTAGAGTCTTATAATGTTTACAATATGTCTTTTATGTGAGTTTTGCTGCACCGGTTCATCCTTGTGTTTGTTTCAAATAGCCTTGCTAGCCTAAACCTTGTATTGAGAGGGATTACTTCTCATGCATCCAAAATCCTTGAGCCAACCACTATGCCATTTGTGTCCACCATACCTACCTACTACATGGTATTTCTCCGCCATTCCAAAGTAAATTGCTTGAGTGCTACCTTTAAAATTTCATCATTCACCTTTACAATATATAGCTCATGGGACAAATAGCTTAAAAACTATTGTGGTATTGAATATGTACTTATGCACTTTATCTCTTATTAAGTTGCTCGTTGTGCGATAACCATGTTCACTGGGGACGCCATCAACTACTCTTTGTTGAATTTCATGTGAGTTGCTATGCATGTTCGTCTTGTCTGAAGTAAGAGAGATCTACCACCTTATGGTTAAGCATGCATATTGTTAGAGAAGAACATTGGGCCGCTAACTAAAGCCATGATCCATGGTGGAAGTTTCAATTTTGGACAATATCCTCAATCTCATATGAGAAAATTATTAATTGTTGTTACATGCTTATGCATAAAAGAGGAGTCCATTATCTGTTGTCTATGTTGTCCCGGTATGGATGTCTAAGTTGAGAATAATCAATAGCGAGAAATCCAATGCGAGCTTTCTCCTTAGACCTTTGTACGAGCGGCATAGAGGTACCCCTTTGTGACACTTGGTTAAAACATGTGCATTGCGATGATCCGGTAGTCCAAGCTAATTAGGACAAGGTGCGGGCACTATTAGTATACTATGCATGAGGCTTGCAACTTGTAAGATATAATTTACATGATACATATGCTTTATTACTACCGTTGACAAAATTGTTTCATGTTTTCAAAATCAAAGCTCTAGCACAAATATAGCAATCGATGCTTTTCCTCTATGGAGGACCATTCTTTTACTTTCATTGTTGAGTCAGTTCACCTATTTCTCTCCATCTCAAGAAGCAAACACTTGTGTGAACTGTGCATTGATTCCTACATATTTGCATATTGCATTTGTTATGTTGCTTTGCATTGACAATTATCCATGAGATATACATGTTACAAGTTGAAAGCAACAGCTGAAACTTCATCTTCCATTGTGTTGCTTCAATACCTTTACTAAGAATTTATTGCTTTATGAGTAACTCTTATGCAAGACTTATTGATGCTTGTCTTGAAAGTACTATTCATGAAAAGTCTTTGCTATATGATTCAATTGTTTACTCATTACATTTACATTGTTTCGAATCGCTGCATTCATCTCATATGCTTTACAATGGTATGATTATGTTGGTAATATGTCACCTCAGAAATTATCTTTTATCGTTTACCTACTCGAGGACGAGTAGGAACTAAGCTTGGGGATGCTGATACGTCTCCAACGTATCTATAATTTCTGATGTTCCATGCTTGTTTTATGACAATACCAACATGTTTTGTTCACACTTTATGTCATATTTATGCGTTTTCCGGAACTAACCTATTGACGAGATGCCGAAAGGCCGATTCTTTGTTTTACGCTGTTTTTGGTTTCGAAATCCTAGTAAGGAAATATTTTCGGAATCGGACGAAATCAACACCGAAAGTCTTAGAATTCCCGGAAGCTTCGGAACACCGAAGGAGAGTCGGAGGTGGGCAGCGGGGGCCCACACCATAAGGCGGCGCGGGTGGCCCCCTGGCCGCGCCGGCCTATGGTGTGGGGGCCCCGGCCGCCTCCTTGCGCCGCCTCTCCGCCTATATATTCGTCCACGACCTAAAAACATCGACCGGTTCGACGGAAACGAGAGAAAACCATCCGGAGCCGCCGCCATCGCGAAAGTCCAATTCGGGGGACGAAGTCGCTGTTCCGGCACCTGCCGGGACGGGGAATTGCCCCGGAGCCATCTCCACTGCCGTCTCCACCGCCATCTTCACCGCCATCGCTGCTTCCATGATGAGGAGGGAGTAATTCACCCCGGGGCTGAGGGCTCCGTCTGTAGCTATGTGGTTCATCTCTCTCTCTTTGTGATCAAGTTGAATATTATCTATGTGCTACTCTAGTGATGTTATTAAAGTAGTTTACTCCTCCTCCATGATGTAATGTTGGCAGTGTGTGCATCATGAAGTACTTGGTTTATGCTATGATTGTGATCTCTTGTAGATTATGAAGTTAACTATTACTATGATGGTATTGATGCGATCTATTCCTCCTTTCATAGTGTGAAGGTTACGGTGTGCATGCTATGTTAGTACTTGGTTTGGTTGTGTTGATCTATCTTGCACTCTAAGGTTATTTAAATATGAACATTGAATATTGTGGAGCTTGTTAACTCCGGCATTGAGGGTTCGTGTAACCCTACACAATGATGTTCATCATCCAACAAGAGGGTGTAGAGTAGTCCTATTATGTGATCATTGTTGAGAGTGTCCACTAGTGAAAGCGGATCCCTGGGCCTTGCTTCCAAGCATCGAATCTCCGTTTGTCTACTGTTTTGTTGAATGTTTGCTCGCTGCCATATTTCATTCAGATTGCTATTACCACTCACACTCATCCATATTACTTGTATCTCACTATCTCTTTGCCGAACTAGTGCACCTATTGTATTAGGTGTGTTGGGGACACAAGAGACTTCTTGCTTTGTGGTTGCAGGGTTGCTTGAGAGGGATATCTTTGACCTCTTCCTCCCCGAGATCGATAAACCTTGGGTGATCCACTTAAGGGAAACTTGCTTTGCTGTTCTACAAACCTCTGCTCTTGGAGGCCCAACAACTGTCTACAAGAATAGAAGCTCCCGTAGACATCATCTGTTCTACAAACCTCCGCTCTTGGAGGCCCAACACTTGTCTACAAGAATAGAAGCACCCGTAGACATCAAGCACTTTTACAGGCGCCGTTGCCGGGGAGGAAAGGTAAAAGGCACTCATACTCCGGTTCCGGTAACGAGTACTTTTACGGCACCATTGTGTTTGTGCTCGAAGCTATTTCCTTTAGATCCTGCAATTGCATCTTTTTGTTTCTTGTTTACACTAGTAAGGCATAATGGACAACAATGAGCTTCTTATTCTATTTCCTGATTTAAGACATGGATGGTTTGATCCGAAAATTAAAAAACCCATGGAACATATTAGCATGAACACATTGAACACCATTGTTGCTAATGATATGAAAAATTCTAAGCTTGGGGAAGCTGGTTTTGATGAGCATGATCTTTTTAGTCCCCCGGGCATGGAGGAGAAAATTTACTTTGATGATACTTTGCCTCCTATTTATGATGATTATAATGATAGTAGTCTTTTGGTTCCGCCTATTATGGAGGATAAATTTGATTATGATTACAATATGCCTCCTATATTTGATGATAGCTACTTTGTTGAATTTGCTCCTACTACAATTAATAAGAATAACTATGCTTATGTTGGGAGTAGTAATAATTTTATGCATGAGACTCATGATAAGAATGCTTTATGTGATAATTATATTGTTGAGTTTGCTCATGATGCTACTGAAAGTTATTATGAGAGAGGAAAATATGGTTGTAGAAATTTTCATGTTATTAAAATGCCTCTCTATGTGCTAAAATTTTTGAAGCTATACTTGTTTTATCTTCCTATGCTTGTTGCATTATGCTTCATGAACTTGTTTATTTACAAGATTCCTTTTCATAGGAAGCATGTTAGGCTTAAATTTGTTTTGAATTTGCCTCTTGATGCTCTCTTTTGCTTCAAATACTATTTCTTGCGAGTGCATCATTAAAATTTGCTGAGCCCATCTTTATGGCTATAAAGAAAGAACTTCTTGGGAGATAACCCATGTGTTTATTTTGCTACAGTACCTTTGTTTTATATTTGAGTCTTGGAAGTTGTTACTACTGTAGCAACCTCTCCTTATCTTATTTTGTTGCATTGTTGTGCCAAGTAAAGTCTTTGATAGTAAGGTTCATACTAGATTTGGATTACTGCGTGAAACAGATTTCTTTGCTCGTCACGAATCTGGGAAAAATTCTCTGTAGGTAACTCAGAAAATTATGCCAATTTACGTGAGTGATCCTCAGATATGTACGCAACTTTCATTCAATTTGAGCATTTTCATTTGAGCAAGTCTGGTTCCTCTTTAAAATTCATCCTTACGGACTGTTCTGTTTTGACAGATTCTGCCTTTTATTTCGCATTGCTTCTTTTGCTATGTTGGATGGATTTCTTTGTTCCATTGACTTCCAGTAGCTTTGGGCAATGTCCAGAAGTGTTAAGAATGATTGTGTCACCTCTGAACATGTGAGTTTTTGATTATGCACTAACCCTCTAATGAGTTTGTTTCGAGTTTGGTGTGGAGGAAGTTTTCAAGGGTCAAGAGAGGAGGATGATACAATGTGATCAAGAAGAGTGAAAGCTCTAAGCTTGGGGATGCCCCGGTGGTTCATCCCTGCATATTTCAAGATGACTCAATCATCTAAGCTTGGGGATGCCCAAGGCATCCCCTTCTTCATCGACAAATTATCAGGTTCCTTCTCTTGAAACTATATTTTTATTCGGTCACATCCTATGTACTTTACTTGGAGCGTCTGTTTGTTTTTGTTTTTGTTTTTGTTTGAATAAATGCTTGTGTGGGAGAGATACACGCTCCGCTGGTTCATATGACCACATGTGTTCTTAGCTTTTAATTTTCATGGCGAAAGTTTCTTCTTCGTTAAATTGTTATATGGTTGGAATCGGGAAATGCTACATGTACTAATTGGTAAAATGTCTTGGATAATGTGATACTTGGCAATTGTTGTGCTCATGTTTAAGCTCTTGCATCATATACTTTGCACCTATTAATGAAGAAATACATAGAGCTTGCTAAAATTTGGTTTGCATAATTGGTCTCTCTAAAGGTCTAGATAATTTCTAGTATTGAGTTTGAACAACAAGGAAGACGGTGTAGAGTCTTATAATGTTTATAATATGTCTTTTATGTGAGTTTTGTTGCACCAGTTCATCCTTGTGTTTGTTTCAAATAACCTTGCTAGCCTAAACCTTGTATCGAGAGGGAATACTTCTCATGCATCCAAAATCCTTGAGCCAACCACTATGCCATTTGTGTCCACCATACCTACCTACTACATGGTATTTCTCCGCCATTCCAAAGTAAATTGCTTGAGTGCTACCTTTAAATTTCTATCCTTCACCTTTGCAATATATAGCTCATGGGACAAATAGCCTAAAAACTATTGTGGTAATGAATATGTACTTATGCAGTTTATCTCTTATTAAGTTGCTTGTTGTGCGACAACCATGTTCCTGGGGACGCCATCAACTACTCCTTGTTGAATATCATGTGAGTTGCTATGCATGTTCGTCTTGTCTGAAGTAAGGGAGATTTACCACTAAAATGGTTAGAGCATTGCATAATGTTAGAGAAGAACATTGGGCCGCTAACTAAAGCCATGATCCATGGTGGAAGTTTCAGTTTTGGACAAATATCCTCAATCTCATATGAGAAAATTAATTGTTGCTACATGCTTATGCATTAAAGAGGAGTCCATTATCTGTTGTCTATGTTGTCCCGGTATGGATGTCTAAGTTGAGAATAATCAATAGCTAGAAATCCGATGCGAGCTTTCTCCTTAGACCTTTGTACAGAGCGGCATAGAGGTACCCCTTTGTGACACTTGGTTAAAACATGTGCATTGCGATGATAATCCGGGTAATCCGAGCTAATTAGGACAAGGTGCGGGCACTATTAGTATACTATGCATGAGGCTTGCAACTTGTAAGATATAATTTACATAACACATATGCTTTATTACTACCGTTGACAAAATTGTTTCTTGTTTTCAAAATCAAAGCTCTAGCACAAATATAGCTATCGATGCTTTCCTCTTGAAGGACCTTTCTTTTACTTTTATTGTTGAGTCAGTTCACCTATTTCTCTCTATCTTAGAAGCAAACACTTGTGTGAACTGTGCATTGATTCCTACATACTTGCATATTGCACTTGTTATATTACTCTATGTTGACAATATCCATGAGATATACATGTTATAAGTTGAAAGCAACCGCTGAAACTTCATCTTCCTTTGTGTTGCTTCAATGCCTTTACTTTGAATTATTGCTTTATGAGTTAACTCTTATGCAAGACTTATTGATGCTTGTCTTGAAGTACTATTCATGAAAAGTCTTTGCTTTATGATTCAGTTGTTTACTCATGTCATATACATTGTTTTGATCGCTGCATTCATTACATATGCTTACAATAGTATGATCAAGGTTATGATGGCATGTCACTCCAGAAATTATCTTTGTTTATCGTTTACCTGCTCGGGACGAGCGAGAAACTAAGCTTGGGGATGCTGATACGTCTCCGACGTATCGATAATTTCTTATGTTCCATGCCACATTATTGATGATATCTACATGTTTTATGCACACTTTATGTCATAATTATGCGTTTTCTGGAACTAACCTATTGACGAGATGCCGAAGGGTCGATTCTTTGTTTTCGCTGTTTTTGGTTTCAGAAATCCTAGTAAGGAAATATTCTCGGAATCAGACGAAATCAACGCCCAGCATCCTATTTTTCCACGAAGCATCCAGAACACCCGAGAGTCGCCAGAGGGGAGCCCTGGTGGGCCCAGGAGGTAGGCCGGCGCGGCCCAGGCCCTGGCCGCGCCGCCCTATCATCTCACCGCCTCTTCGACCCTCCGACTCCGCCTCTTCGCCTATAAAAAGGTCCCTGACCTAAAACTTCGATACGGAAAAGCCACGGTACGAGAAACCTTCCAGAGCCGCCGCCATCGCGAAGCCAAGATCTGGGGGACAGGAGTCTCTGTTCCGGCACGCCGCCGGGACGGGGAAGTGCCCCCGGAAGGCTTCTCCATCGACACCACCGCCATCTTCATCACCGCTGCTGTCTCCCATGAGGAGGGAGTAGTTCTCCATCGAGGCTCGGGGCTGTACCGGTAGCTATGTGGTTCATCTCTCTCCCTATGTACTTCAATACAATAATCTCATGAGCTGCCTTACATGATTGAGATTCATATGACGATGCTTGTAATCTAGATGTCATTATGCTAGTCAAGTGGATTTTACTTATGTGATCTCCGGAGACTCCTTGTCCCACGTGTGTAAAGGTGACGAGTGTGTGCACCGTGTGGGTCTCTTAGGCTATATTTCACGGAATACTTATTCACCGTTATGAATGGCATAGTGAAGTGCTTATTTATATCTCTTTATGATTGCAATGTGTTTTGTATCACAATTTATCTGTGTGCTACTCTAGTGATGTTATTAAAGTAGTTTATTCCTCCCGCACGGTGTAATGGTGACGGTGTGTGCATCGTGTAGTACTTGGCGTAGATTATGATTGTGATCTCTTGTAGATTATGAAGTTAACTATTGCTATGATGGTATTGATGTGATCTATGCCTCCTTTCGTAGCGTGAAGGTGACGAGTGTGCATGCTATGTTAGTACTTGGTTTGGTTATGTTGATCTGTCATGCACTCTAAGGTTATTTAAACATGAACATCGAATATTGTGGAGCTTGTTAACTCCGGCATTGAGGGTTCGTGTAATCCTACACAGTTAGTGGTGTTCATCATCCAACAAGAGAGTGTAGAGTCTAGCATCTATTTATTTATTCTGTTATGTGATCAATGTTGAGAGTATCCACTAGTGAAAGCATAATCCCTAGGCCTTGTTCCTAAATACTGCTATCGCTGCTTGTTTACTGTTTTACTGCATTTGTACTGTCCGCAATATTACCACCGTCAACTACACGCCAGCAAGCACTTTTCTGGTGCCGTTGCTACTGCTCATACTTATTCATACCACCTGTATTTCACTATCTCTTCGCCGAACTAGTGCACCTATTAGGTGTGTTGGGGACACAAGAGACTTCTTGCTTTGTGGTTGCGGGGTTGCATGAGAGGGATATCTTTGACCTCTTCCTCCCTGAGTTCGATAAACCTTGGGTGATCCACTTAAGGGAAACTTGCTGCTGTTCTACAAACCTCTGCTCTTGGAGGCCCAACACTGTCTACAAGAATAGAAGCACCCGTAGACATCATGTTGCTTCAAAGCTTTCTACTAAGAATTTATTGCTTTATGAGTTAACACTTATGCAAGTCTTATTGATGCTTGTCTTGAAAGTACTATTCATGAAAAGTCTTTGCTATATGGTTCAGTTGTTTACTCATTTTCTTTACCATTGCTTCGAATCGCTGCATTCATCTCATATGCTTTACAATAGTATTGATCAAGATTATGATAGCATGTCACTTCAGAAATTATCTTTGTTATCGTTTACCTACTCGAGGACGAGTAGGAACTAAGCTTGGGGATGCTTGATACGTCTCAAACGTATCTATAATTTCTTATGTTCCATGCTACTTTTATGATGATACACACATGTTTTATACACACTTCATGTCATTATTATGCATTTTCCGGCACTAACCTATTGACAAGATGCCGAAGAGCCGATTCTTGTTTTCTGCTGTTTTTGGTTTCGGAAATCCTACAAAGGAAATATTCTCGGAATTGGACGAAATCAACGCCCAGAGTCTTATTTTTCCACGAAGCTTCCAGAAGACCGAAGGAGTTACGAAGTGGGGCGACGAGGCGCCGCCACACTAGGGCCGCGCGACCTAAGGGGGGCCCGCGCCGCCCTAGCGTGTGGGGCCCTCGCGCCGCCTCCAACCCTACCCTTCCGCCTGCTTAAAGCCTTCGCCGCGAAAACACCTGTACCGAGAGCCACGATACGGAAAACCTTCCAGAGACGCAGCCGCCGCCAATCCCATCTCGGGGGATTCAGGAGATCGCCTCCGGCACCCTGCCGGAGAGGGGAATCATCTCCCGGAGGACTCTTCATCAACATGATCGCCTCCGGATTGATGTGTGAGTAGTTCATCCTTGGACTATGGGTCCATAGCAATAGCTAGATGGTTGTCTTCTCCTCATTGTGCTATCATGTTAGATCTTGTGAGCTGCCTATCATGATCAAGATCATCTATTTGTAATGCTACATGTTGTGTTTGTTGGGATCCGATGAATATGGAATACTATGTCAAGTTGATTATCAATCTATCATATATGTGTTGTTTATGTTCTTGCATGCTCTCTCGTTGCTAGTAGAGGCTCTGGCCAAGTTGATACTTGTAACTCCAAGAGGGAGTATTTATGCTCGATAGTGGGTTCATGCCTCCATTGAATCTAGGACGAGTGACGAGAAAGTTCTAAGGTTGTGGATGTGTTGTTGCCACTAGGGATAAAACATCAATGCTTTGTCTAAGGATATTTGTGTTGATTACATTACGCACCATACTTAATGCAATTGTCTGTTGTTTGCAACTTAATACTTGGAAGGGGTGCGGATGCTAACCCGAAGGTGGACTTTTTAGGCATAGATGCATGCTTGGATAGCGGTCTATGTACTTTGTCGTAATGCCACGATTAAAACTCATAGTAGTCATCCTGATATGTATGTGCATTGTTATGCCCTCTTTATTTGTCAATTGCCCAACTGTAATTTGTTCACCCAACATGCTATTTCTTATTGGAGAGACACCACTAGTGAACTGTGGACCCCGGTCCATTCTTTACATCTGAATACAATCTACTGCAATACTTGTTCTTACTGTTCTTCGCAAACATCATCTTCCACACTATACATTTAATCCTTTGTTTACGGCAAGCCGGTGAGATTGACACCCTCACTGTTACGTTGGGGCAAAGTACTTTGATTGTGTTGTGCAGGTTCCACGTTGGCGCCGGAATCCCTGGTGTTGCGCCGCACTACACTCCGCCACCATCAACCTTCACGTGCTTCTTGACTCCTATTGGTTCGATAACCTTGGTTTCTTACTGAGGGAAAACTTGCTGCTGTACGCATCACACCTTCCTCTTGGGGTTCCCAACGGACGTGTGCTTCACGCGTATCAGCTGGTAAGAGCATGTTTTACCTGTACCCCTGTATACTGGCCAATATGGAAAAAAATCGAATTTGTGATATGATTTGCCCCTATTTACAATGTCCAATTTGATTGTAACATGTTGCTGTCCATGCCTATTGCAAATTGTGCTTGTCCATGTCCACTGCAAATTGTGCATTTTGGTTATTCATGGTAAAGTAAATGTATTGTAGATGGGCAAGATGATGGATAAACGGAAAAGGATGATTAGGGGAGCTGTTGTTTTTGTTGTTTGTGCTGCAATTGTGGTAGCAGTCCGGGCTATAAAAAGGAAGAGAAGACCACGTATAAGTTATGGGCCAATGCATGAACGGGATCGACAACGAATTGAATATCTCAATAGTGAAATTTGAGTGGGGCCCTGTGGGATGAGGATACTTCCACTATTAGGCTCAGCGATGAGCACTATGCAGGCCATTGTGCTGTAAGTTTGTTCCCTAAACATTTTGCTACCAATTTTCACTCTTTGCATCTATTACATGTTACTCATTTCTTCATTTTTTTTGTAGAACAACAAATCTAATATCCCCTTCTTGAATAACCCAATTGAGCATTATCGTGCAATGGAAACAAATTTTGGATCTACCACGGCTTCGGGGAAATACGCCAAGTCAGGGAATGATCCATTCTCTATTGATGTTGAAGATGAAAGTGAGATGCAAACTTCACCAAATGTAGGTGAGTCTTCTGCCAAAGCACCACCGAAAAAGAAGGCTAAGCTTGTGCACATTGAAGATGATCCACTAGTCACCGCTCTCAAAGATGGGTTCAAAATGATGGCTGATGCAATTGCAAAATCTGGTGTGGATGATGATGCCCTACCTGATAACTTGTGGGATGCTTTGGCTGCACTCAAGGGATTTGATGAGGACCATGTTGCTCACTACTATGCTCATCTTGTTGACAATCTGAAGACTGCAAAAGCTTTCATGACGCTTAAACTTGAAAGCAAGTTGGTTTGGTTGGGTAGGTATGTGCACAAGACCTTTGGAGTGCTCTATAATTTGAAGTGATGATATTCACTTCAAGTGCATTGATGCAATATGTACTGTAATGAACTCTATTTAGTTGCATGGACCATAATATGTAATATGGACTGTAATGAACTCTATGTAGTTGCTTTTGGATCACTACTATGACATTAAACTTGACATGGTTTAATTTGGACTGTTTCAATGCCTATTATGGTCGTTTGGATCTAATTGTGTACTATATATGTGTTATGCTTATATGAATATATTTGTTATTGCAAACTGTTGAAAATACAAACAAAGTGCTGCCAATTTTTTTATTACAATATTGTTACATGGGGGAGGTATGTACACCATAAGCATGAAAGGGGTGAGCTGAACCAAAATCCTACCATTCCGTTTTGTGTTTTTTCCCGAACCGAACATGGGCACGGAATCATTCCTTTCCTCGTTTTTCCCCGAACAGAACATGGGTACGGAACCATTCCGTGCCATTGGAATGGAACCATTACGTTCCATGCATCATCATCCCACAACCGAACACATCCCAAATCCGGCCAGTTTCCACCAAATTAGGCGGGACACCGCAGGAAACCGCAGAGATTCCCAGAAAGCGAACGCGCGCATATGACATATCATAGGTGGTGCGTAGGCGGTCTCCTATCACTGTGTGAAGGTTTGGCGCAATACTAAAATGCACCCCTTATATTGTTTCACAAAAAAACTGTTTCGTCACCTCGAAAATAAAAATTGGCTCGCCCGGGTGTCAGATTGGAAATCCGAGCCCGGCGCCTTTCTTATCATCCGAGGGCTCACGCACATCCCCAATATGGCCTCGTTTCGGAAAACTATGCAGTGCAAGAGGTCGTATCCCACGTCATCTCCCCTAAACGCTATAGAACTTCGGACGTGATAGCTCTTTTCCTGAAGGGTTTTCCAAAATAACTGTCGTATCCCAATTTTTACTTTTGAGATAGCTACGACGCCACATAAAACGACGTCACGTGACTCCGCGGGATTTTCTGACTTCGTTCAGTTTGCCATCTGGGCAAAACGGCTCCCCCGGGACATCCGGTATGGCCATTACGGGCGCGCGAGTGCACCCGTTCGCAAACGCGTGAAACCAACGAAAATCAGCGGATATATTGACACACCCTAGACCTAAAAACATTTTTTCTATAACTTTTGGAGTGACGTAAGTGGACACTTAGTTCAAATCCGGCCAGTTTCAAGCGGATTCGGCGAGACACCGCAAGAAGCCGCAGGGATTCCCAGAAAGCTAACACACGCATATGGTATGTCATAGGTGGTGCATAGGCGGTCTCCTATCACTGTGCGGAGGTTTCACGCAATAATAAAATGCGCACCAAGTAGCTGCTTCACAAAAAAACACGTTTCGGCACCCCAAAAATGAAAATCAGGTCACCCGTGGCTCGGATTAGAAATTCTCGCTCGGAGCCTTGCTTCCCATCGCAGGGCCCACTCACGTGCCCAATATGGCCTCGTTCTGAAAAACTATGCAGTGCAAGAGGCCGTTTGCACGTCATCTCCCCTAAATGCTATAGAACTCTGGACGTGATAGCTCTTTTTGTGAAGGGTTTTCCAAAATAGTTATCATATCCTAATTTTCCTTTGGGATAGCTACTAGGCCACATAAAACGACATCACGCAACCCCGCGGGATTTTCTGACTTCGTTCAGTCTGCCATCTGGCCAAAATCAGCATATATAATGACACACCCTAGATCTAAAAACATTTTTTCTAGAATTTTTGAAGCGATGTAAAGTGGACTGATGTTGTGCAGAGCACGCAGTTGGGAAACTCCAAGGGAAAGGTATGATGAGCACAGCAGTAAGTTTTCCCTCATTAAGAAACCAAGATTTTAATCGACTAGTAGGAAAAAGGCGTGACTTCTGAAGGTCTTGCTACGTGATTATTGGCAGGACGCACTACCAGCGTTAGCAACAACGTGGAACCTGCACACAAAACAACCAAAATACTTTGCCCCAACTTACAATGAGGTTGTTAATCTCACCGGTTTCGCTGAACACAAAGGATTAAATGTATCGAGTGGAAGGCGATGTTTGCAGTAATTAAAGAGAACAAACCTTACAGTAAGTAAACAAAGTAGGATTGCAGTGGGTGAATTTATGAGTGTAAAGGAAAGAACAGGGGTCCACAGTTTACTATAGGTGTCTCTCCATAAAGATAAATAACATGATGTGTGAACAAATTACAGCTGGACAATTGACACAATACCGACCATACATGACAAGATGATTACTATGAGATTTTTTTGGGCATTACAACATACTACATAGAATGTAATCCAACTGCGTCTATGACTAATAATCCACCTTTTGGTTATCATCCGAACCCCTTCCAGTATTAAGTTGCAAGCAACATATTATCGCATTAAGCAATGTGTGTAAAGTAAACAATAGAATTACCCTCGGATAAAACATTGTTTTTTCTCCGTAGTAGCAACAGCATATCTACTATCTTAGAAGTTATTGTCACTCTTCCATAAAATTAGAGGCATGAACCTACTATCGAGCATAAATACCCCCTCTTGGAGTCACAAGCATCTACTTGGCCAGAGTATCTAGCTACTAGCAACGGAGAGCATGCAAGATCACAAATAACATATGACAAGAATATATAATTGATCTGAACATAGTATTCAATATTTATAGGATCTCGGCAAACACAACATGTAGCATTACATAAGGATGATCTTGATCATGTAGGGCAGCTCACAAGATCTAAACATGAGGCACAAATTGGAGAAGACAATCATCTAGCTACTGCTATGGACCTATAGTCTAGGGATGAACGACTCACGCATCACTTCGGAGGCGGGCATGACGATGTAGATGCCTCCGGTGATGATTTCCCCCTCCGGCAGGGTGCCGGGAAGAGCTTCAGAACCCTCCCGAGCTAGGGTCTGCAATGGCGGCCGCGATGGAACTTTTCGTGGATGGAGCCTCGGGTGTTCAGCGTTTTCCCAAGATCGTGAATAAATTGGCAGAGGGGCGATGTCGGTGGAGGCCAGGGGGCCCACATCACCCCTAGGCGCGGGCCAGGGCCAAGTCGCGCCTAGGGCTGGTCTGGCCGCCCTGATGCCTTTCTTCGACCCCTCTCTGGACTCCGTCTTTGTTACGGTATAATACTGACTTCGTTTTTCGTTCGTCCAATTCCGAGAATATTTCTTTTACAACTTTTCTATATTACAAAATAGCAGAAAACAGAGAACTAGCACTATGGCATCTTGTTAATAGGTTAGTTTCAGAAAATGTATAAAAGTGCAATGAAGCATGAGCAAAACATATATAAATTGGTGTAAAACAAGCATGGAGCATCAAAAATTATAGATACGTTTGAGACGTATCAGTGTCTATCCATAAAGATAAATAACATGTTGGGTAAACAAGTTACAATTGGGCAATTGACAGAATAAAGACCATACATGACAAGATGATTACTATGAGATTCATTTGGGCATTACAACAAGATTCATAGAATGTAATCCAACTGCATCTATGACTAATAAGCAACTTTCCCGTTAGCATCCACACCCCTTTCAGTATTAAGTTGCAAGCAACAGATTATTGCATTAAGTAAAGTGTGTAAAGTAAACAATAGAATTATCCTTGGATAAAGCATTGTTGTTTTCTCCCTAGTAGCAACAGCACATCTACAACCTTAGAAGTTATTGTTGTTGCCTATTCGACGGTACCCGAGAGGAGGGATCCTCACGGAGGGGGGAAGAAGTAGGGGCCATAGGGCGGAGAGCACTCAGGATGGTGGTATGCGATTTACCCAGCTTCGGAACACCTGCTCGAGGACATGGCCTACTGCTTCTTATCTGGAATTATTTGGGCGCTTTCGCGTTGTTACAATGAGTTGTGGTTGTGCCTCTAGGGCTCCCAGGATCCGGCTTATAAAGGTGCCCGGATCTAGGGTTTCTACGGAGAGTCCTAGCCAGAATACAAGATGTCTAACTACGGAATATACATTGCCTTGCACGTCAAGAATCCACCTAGATATAGCTTGCCGTCATGGATCCCGATACTTCATGGGCCTCCATGGATCCGACTACTTGCATAGGTCGGTATGGATCCGGCTCCTGTTCCTGGGTTGGACTTCCTCCATCTTCTATCAACAGCAACTGGGCCGCACGGTGGGCCATAAGCCTCCACCACCATCTGTGGGCCACCCGGGCTTGCCGGATCTAGACCATGTCGTTGGCATACCCATAAAGTATACCCGCAACACCCCCGAAGTTCTTCAAGATTCACCATTCCTTTGCCTAACTTTGTTCGGATCCGAAGAGAATCTCGAAGAGCTTCCCAAACTTCACCGTTTCCGACTTCATTCAACCGGAAATCATTTGTTCTTCTGTAACGGTAACTTAGCAGAATCTTCGCCCATGCCGCACATAAATTCCTCTTTTACTGCGCGAAATTTTTGGAACTGCGAATATTTGCCGGAAAAATCGGATCCATGCAGTTAGGTCACCGCCGCTTCAGTTTCACTGCATTTTACCTAGGACACGTGGCGGAAATCCAACGGTGCGACCGCTCAGTTCCCACCGTAGGATCCGGCACATGCATCTCCGCGCGAGGTCTATAAATACCGCGACCGGGCAGTCACTTCCATTCTTTCACCTCCCTCACCACTTCATCTTCTTCCTCGCGCCAGCACTGCCCGATAGATCCCCTCTCCGGCAGGGTGCCGGAGGCGATCTCCTGAATCCCCCGAGATGGGATTGGCGGCGGCTGCGTCTCTGGAAGGTTTTCCGTATCGTGGCTCTCGGTACATGGGTTTTCGCGACGGAGGCTATAAGTAGGCGGAAGGGTAGGGTTGGAGGAGTCACGAGGGGCCCACACGCTAGGGCGGCGCGGGCCCCTCCTTGGCCACGCCACCTTGGTGTGTCGCCACCTCGTGGCCCCACTTCGTATCCTCTTCGGTCTTCTGGAAGCTCCGTAGAAAAATAAGACCCTGAGCGTTGATTTCGTCCAATTCCGAGAATATTTCCTTTGTAGGATTTCTGAAACCAAAAACAGCAGAAAACAGCAACTGGCTCTCCGGCATCTCGTCAATAGGTTAGTGCCGGAAAATGCATAATAATGACATAAAGTGTGTATAAAACATGTGAGTATCATCATAAAAGTAGCATGGAACATAAGAAATTATAGATACGTTTGAGACGTATCACTCCTAAGAAAGCTATTGGCATCATACCAGACATCACCGGCACCTCGGGCGTGAGCCAATAGAAGAAGGACCCTCCTCTTACTTAAGAAGATGAGCGGTGACATACATCTTTATCTTCATAGAATTTTATTTTCAATATGGCTTTCTTAAGCCATAGTAGTATTAGCTTATCTTATCGTCGTAGACTTATTAATAAAGGTTCAAGTTTCATTTATACGAGCATTCTGTTGATTCAGGACACCCGGACAATTTTTTGAAGATTATTTTGCATAATATCGCGAAAGTCGACTTCGAAATATATGTACAGAAAGTGAACCCGATAAAAAAGATCGGGGGTCGCCTGTACTGATTATACCAAAAATTATCACCTAAGCCTCGGGAAAAATGCGAGTGCTGCAATGGATTATAATCAAAGGGTCCTACAAAATAACAACATACGATTGTCCTTTGCCGAAGCCTGAGGGAACATGTGAGTGCTGCTAATGGCAAGGATAAAATAACTTATGGAAGACCCATGCCAGTACATCAAACAAGGAGGTACTAAGAGCAACAAAGTCGATAGCGAGCATAGTTTCCTCGATTTACTCGGGGGCTGCCGCCAAAAACATACATCATCGGTTGTAGCAAAGTTGCGATTACTACAGGTTCATTGAACCCGTAACATGAGCTGATCACTCAAAAAATTTACAATTGATACCTTTCATAAAAAAGCATCACAATGCCGATGCCCAAAAAAGACTAGTGCATCAAGATTTGCATCTTAGTCAACAAATACATCAGAAAATTTTCCACCAGCATTTGAAGATAAATTTGTGAGATTGAGTAAGCAAGTTACATCATACACATGAATGAACTTGTACCTAACGCATCCGAACATTTGGGTGCAAGAAATTGTCGGAAGCATAAGTTATAATTACAACAGAATTACAATGACATTAAAATTATTCTTGTGGAATTCCTACTGGGTCATATACTTCCATGCTGTTATCCAATCTATCAATTACAATAGAGGCAGCGATTTTTACAGCAGGGTAAAATCGGCTTATGTTGCCATCAAACATTTGCAATTGCTATCAAATCTAAGGAAGGATGCTGCGACAACACGAAAGTGAAAGCTGATTTGGCTCCTGCAAGAAGTTGAAAGCGAACCAACTCGCGCACCTTTTTAGCATTCTTGAAGTTTACTATCAAGGCCAAAAAACGTTGGAGGAACTCGATTGAGGGGAAACATGGTTTTCCAGATCATCTTCAAACATGCATGGCACTTGTCGAAGAATTGATGCACTTGTTGCAGCTAGTCCTGGAACTTTGCAATAGTGGCAGCCTTCGACTTGTTCGTCCAGAAAACTTCATTGAATTGTGAGAGATTGGTCAAAGCATATACACGTTCATGCACTCGCTTGTTTTCTTCAGATAAATTCAAAGCTATGACTGACAAACACAATGTTGCAACAAGATCAGGAGAATTATCACTGCAATCGAAGGAATCAAAGGAGTACCAAGCACTTATAGTTCAAGCTTTATGTAGCTTTTTGCAGCTCGCTTAGTGCATATCGTTCTGCATCAATGACTAGTTCTCCTTTCTTCTTTATAATAGCAGCCATGGCATGGATACCACACATATCTCTCTCCATCTGAAGAATTCGGGTCTTCATACGCTGAAGCCAATCATTTTCAGAGTCATCGGCCAAAGAACCTTCGACAAAGGAAGGTACAGGAGTCACCTGCAAAAAGTACACCATCGAATATGTCAAAGTATATACACGATGTCAATTGGTTCCACTCCCATCGGGAGCGCACATTCAGAAGTAGGAAACATCACAATTCAAAAGGGAAAACTGGCAGCATTGCCAGCTTTGAATTCATTACAAATGAACGCCTTAGAAAAGGCATTGTTTGGAGCAAACGACAAATTACAAGTTGATAAAAGAAAATTTCACGGAGCTTGAGTCTGCATCGATAAACTTGGGGCAGCTCCTCCAGCAGCTGGTTTATTAGCCGATACCAATTCAAGAAGCTGCAGGGCACATTTGCACACTGATACTTTGAAAAGGCTAAGGTCGATAGCCTACCCATCTTGATTCTTTGGCAGCTCTTTCGCCAGCAGCTCCATCTCGGCTTTGAAGCCGTGCCCCATTAGAAGCTGGAAAGCAAGGAGAGCGCCGTAGCTACGTGAGGTACGTTTGAATACCTCGATGGTGCCTTCGGCGTTGACGGAGAAAGTGTCCATCAGCTGCCCCATTGTCTTCTGCTGATCCGCTTTTGGGAAGATCATAGCGTGAAGTCTCGACATGACCGCCTTGTTCTTCTGGAGAAGAGCTCGAACGAGGTCGCCGGACTCGATTGCCAAAGAGATAGTGTCAGTGGAAGAATCAGCCTGAGATTGCCTACGGAATTAGAAGGAATATCAGCACCTGCAGAAAATAAGAGCAGAAGTTGAAGCCAATGAAGCTAAGTAAAAGAAATTCAAAGAAAAAACAGTAAACTTACCAAGCAGGGCCAAGGTGGATTTGTGCAGAAGATCCTCCCTCTCCTTACTTTGAGCATGGGCTTCAGCCTTCTCTTTCTCCTCCTCATTCAGCTTCTTCTTCAGCTGATCAAGCTCCTTTTTCAAAGAGTCCGCATTCTGACGGGCGGTAGCAGCTATTTTCACTGCTTGATCAAGCTTCAAAGTCGTCGACAACACATCCTCTTGAAGCCGACATTTATCGGCTTGGAGTGAAGAGAACTGAGAGGCGAAGTCCTTCAAGATGGTTATGGTAGTTTGAATGCCCTATAAAGAGAAGAAAAGACGAGGTAGAGCAGTAATACGTCAACATATTAAAAACAAACACCTTCCGAGTCCACACTCGATTGCAAGCAGTCGAATGTAGACTCGGGGGCTGGAAGAGGGGAAACCATTATCAAGAAAAGAAAAAGTTGAAATACTTACGGGTTCCTCGCGGGGAGAAGGGGAAATGGCAGCTGCCGAAGGAACTTCTTTTCCCTTCGAGAGAGAAGAAGCAGTCGAAGGTTGGGCTGCTGCGGCTGTTGGCGAAACGGAAGCCTCGGATGTTGCGGGAGTTGACCTGCTGGGGCTAGCCTTCACCTTATTCGAAGGAGGCTCTATAAATCCCTCATCTCTATAGGAATATGAATCATTAAGATAAAAATAAGAATACAAAGCAACTTTGGGAATAGCAGAAGAAACTTACAAATCTAGAAGCAAGTCATCCTCGTCCGCAAAGCCGCTAGGAGGCCTCTTTGGCGGCTGGGCGCTAGTTTTCTCCTGAGCTGCATGAACAAAGGGAGCACAATCAGCATCATTGTCATGATTCGACTCCGCTATATCGGTTAGTTCATCGTCAAACGTTCTGTGATCTGCAGAGGAAGCTTTGGGATTGGCAGGATCATTATCCTCTCCTTTGAGGACTTCATTATCTTCATCTATCTTAGCACAAGATTCTATATTGGTGGTAGAACCACCTTCTTCAGGATTTTCTTCATCTTCAGACGCCATCGGAAACTATCGGCAGTTGATGGGACCTGTCGGATTAAATAAATATTTGATAAGGCGAAACAAAATTTATCGAACGCAAGCATAAGCATAAGTAGGAAAGAGATTAAAAAGGATCACCTCAGATGGTTGGTGGTCGAGATAATAAGGCTCGTGGAGGGCTAGAAGTGCAATCGAGTCCTCTTGGCTAAAATGGGTCAAACGCCTAACTTCATCTAGCATTTCCTTTTCAGACAATTCTGCAACATTGACTTGAGTTTCGTCCTTAGGACCCGAATATAACCACATTTGATGGGCTCTGGACATGACTGGTTGAATGCGACGTTTCAGGAACACAACGACAATTTCAGTACCCATCATAGTTTGGCCATCAGATTCCTTTATCCGAAGAACTCTTTCGAACAACTTGTCTGCTACAGGTTTTTCTTCGGATGTCAGTATGTTCTTCCAAGACTTCTTCGGTACACCTTCAAGGACATCAACAAACTTCGGCAGTCACGTGTTAGCTGCCGATGAATCTTTAAGATATAACCACTTCAACCTCCATCCCTGGACTAATTCTCTCATTGGAAAGTTGAAGTAATTCACCTTTTTCGGACAACAAAGCCAACTCCACCGGTGACGAAGGATCCACTGCTACTATTGTAGCCTTTGATGAAGAATATCTTCTTCCACAAACCCAGTGAGGATCAATGCCAAGAAAAGCCCCACAATGGGAGATAAAAATCGCGAGATGGAGTATAGAATTTGGGGTTAACTGCCATAGTTGGATCCCGTACGAGTGCAGAAGACGCCAGAGAAACTTATGGGAAGGCAAGGATAATCCATGATACAAGAATGCTACAAACATTACGGTAAAACCGACAGGAGGATTAGGGCGCGAGGCTAAACCTGGTAAGATGATGTTCGCTTCTTTAGAAGGGATCAGGCCAAGGCTGCGTGCCTTCTTCTCGGCGCGCTTCGACATTGTCGAAGCAGGCCAATCGCCGGGGGAATCTTTGGCCGCCGCCGTGGAAGCCTCCGGCGCGTGCATATGCGGTTGCCTTGGGGACGGTGGTGCTTGAAGCAACGCCGACGGCAACAGTAGAGCCCTTCTTCTTCACCATCTTGGAACATGTTTAAGAGCTAACGGTGGATTTAAGCACGGCGGTGGTGGCAGCGCAGTAGTTGTGAGAGGGAAGAACAAAGGAAGAAGAAAGCAGTGAAAGGGAGAATGAAGGGAGTAAAATCTTTATTTTCCTTTATAAAAGGGGGAGTTACCAAGGATTTGATCTGGAGGATCTGCGTTAGGTCACCACGTGTCATCAAGACCAACACGCCAAAGAACAATTACCCCCACTACGCGCGGAAATTGAGGAGGCACCTCGGTCAACGCGCAAGGATCAGTCATTTCCTAACTGACCGCATAGAAGTAGGGTGGGCCTGTTGGGTCATGTCCTATCAATCGAGATGCCGCAGAAGCCATGTCACTGATGATGTCATCAAAAGTATCGACTCTTTGGCATCCGAAGGAGTCTACAATATCGAGTTGCTTGACTTGAGTCTACGCACGATTGCAAGCATCCGTCCCTAGACTCGGGGGCTACTCCCATCGGGAGCGCTGGACGCGCACCCGATAAAAATTATTGAAGACAAAGGAAAACGAACCCAAAGATTTCAGAAGATCCGGGATCAAGTCCGGGGACTTGATTCTGAGTAGAGTAACATTGTTTTGCCATCGCAGTTAACCAGCATCGATTTATCGAGTAAAACTGGGCCCGTTACACCTATCCCTTACGTATTATCATATTACATGACTTCACTCGAAGTTTTAAAGGACCTGATATAGAAAAAGATATCGGATGATTAAAATAATTTAGAAAACATCGGCATCAAAATATTCAAGTAGTACAACTTGAGTCTACGCACGGTTGCAAGCATCCGTCCCTAGACTCGGGGGCTACTCCCATCGGGAGCGTTGGACGTGCACCCGATAAAAAGCAATTTCGACTTCAAAATGATGAAAAAGGATCAAGTCTTTTCAACAGCTATGGACATTCGACTGAAGGCAATTATAGTCCCTGCCCGAAACTTTACTTCGGCCAGTCACTCGGGGGCTACTGATGTGGGCATTACCCTTCGGGTAACCAACATTAGGTTACCTCCTCCAGCCCAACCAGGGGCCCATGAAGATTGCCCAACTACTAGGGTGGGCATATACGTCGGTTCCAGTAAAGGAGATTCACCCGAAGAAGGATTCTTGACGAACAAGGCAAGAAGACATTAAACAAGGAAAGATTAAAATAGATCTCTTTGTAACCTAGTCGAATCCGGACAGAACTCTCGGGACCTGGCCTGCAATATAAGGGTCAGGAGAGGGTCTGCCAGACAACAACTTCAACACATAGATCCGTCGCAGGCCAGGAGCTAGAACCTTAGAATCTTAGCCTCTCGACGAGATCACAACCATAGCCTTTGGCTACCCCATTTTAACCCGATATATTCGATAATCAAGATCAGACAAGCAGGAAGTAAGAGTTTTACCTCATCGAGGGCCTTGAACATAGGTAAATCTCTCTCCCCATTTGTTTGGTATCCGATGTCTCGTGTCAGCTTGCAGGATTCCTTCAACCCTAAGCCCCTCATGGTGGGCATTGCCGGGGAGCACCCTCGTCAATGCTTTTCTCAGTAACTTTGAATTGCATTTGATCCTGAACATTTTTGTTTTGACAGACCCACTTGGATATGATGAATCTCGGAGGAAGCTATTTCCGAGTGACGACCTGATCAGGCTAGCCGAAGATGATTGCAAAGATCTAATTTCTGTTTCCCGCAAGATCTGCTACAACTTTGCGATCAAGGACAACCGAACCTGCGATGTTCGCAAGCTCATCCAGAAGATGGACGTGCTGCCAAAGCTTATTGTTGATATCCAAGCCTCTTCATCTTGCGACGCTGCTCAAATGTCCCTTTCCATGTGTCTGGACCATGCTCTAAACTTGAACATCGACGAAGTTACCATAGGCATTTCGAAGGATGCAAATCCGGATAAACTTCTAGATGCGAGGACACACGGGAATTTTGTCAAGTGCTTTCGCTTCACGCAGCTGAATACTCTTTATCGGTTTGGTAGCTATTGTGTGGGTGAACCTATACTAATGCACTACCCCAACTTGGACTAATGCATACTTGTGATTATACCCCTTGCAAGCATCCGCAACTGCAAGAAAGTAATTAAGATAAATCTAACCACAGTCTTAAACTTTGAGATCCTACACTCCCTCATGCACTGGTTTCCCAACGGGGTTTAGGTTTCTGTCACTCCGGAAACCCCATAATTAGTAGCCAAATAGACGATGCATTCTACTAGGCCCATAAAGGTGAAGTATCACGTAGTCGACGTTCACATGCCACCACTAGAAGAATACCACCATGATACGTCTCCGACGTATCGATAATTTCTTATGTTCCATGCCACATTATTGATGTTATCTACATGTTTTATGCACACTTTATGTCATATTCGTGCATTTTCTGGAACTAACCTATTAACAAGATGCCGAAGTGCCGCTTGCTCGTTTTCTGCTGTTTTTGGTTTCAGAAATCCTAGTAAGGAAATATTCTCGGAATTGGACGAAATCAAAGCCCAGGGGCCTATTTTCCAACGAAGCTTCCAGAAGTCCGAAGGAGAGACGAAGAGGGGCCACGGAGGGGCCACACCCTAGGGCGGCGCGGCCCCCCCCTTGGCCGCGCGGCCCCGTGGTGTGGGGCCCCCGTGCCGCCTCTTGACCTGCCCTTTCGCCTATAAAAAGTCTCCGTGACGAAAACCCCGAGCACCGAGAACCACGATACGGAAAACCTTCCCGCAGACGCCGCCGCCGCCGATCCCATCTCGGGGGATCCAGGAGATCGCCTCCGGCAACCTGCCGGAGAGGGGAATCATCTCCCGGAGGACTCTACGCCGCCATGGTCGCCTCCGGTGTGATGTGTGAGTAGTCTACCCCTGGACTATGGGTCCATAGCAGTAGCTAGATGGTTGTCTTCTCCCCATTGTGCTATCATTGTCGGATCTTGTGAGCTGCCTAACATGATCAAGATCATCTATCCGTAATTCTATATGTTGCGTTTGTTGGGATCCGATGAATAGAGAATACTTGTTATGTTGATTATCAAAGCTATGCTTATGTGTTGTTTATGATCTTGCATGCTCTCCGTTATTAGTAGATGCTCCGGCCAAGTTGATGCTAGTAACTCCAAGAGGGAGTATTTATGCTCGATAGTGGGTTCATGCCTCCGTGAATCTGGAGGAGTGACAAGAACCACTAAGGTTATGGATGTGCTCGTTGCCACTAGGGATAAAACATTAGTGCTATGTTCAAGGATGTAGTCACTAGTTACATTACGCGCAATACTTAATGCAATTGTCTCGTTGTTAGCAACTTAATACCTGGAGGGGGTTCGGATGATAACTCCGAAGGTGGACTTTTTAGGCATAGATGCGGTTGGATGACGGTCTATGTACTTTGTCGTAATGCCCAATTAAATCTCACTATACTCATCATGATATGTATGTGCATGGTCATGCTCTCTTTATTTGTCAATTGCCCAACCGTAATTTGTTCACCCAACATGCTGTTCGTCTTATGGGAGAGACACCTCTAGTGAACCGTGGACCCCGGTCCAATTCTCTTTACTGAAATACAATCTACTCGCAATACCGTTCTACCGTTTTCTCGCAAACAATCATCTTCCACACAATACGGTTAATCCTTTGTTACAGCAAGCCGGTGAGATTGACAACCTCACCTGTTTCGTTGGGGCAAAGTACTTTGGTTGTGTTGTGCAGGTTCCACGTTGGCGCCGAATCTCCGGTGTTGCGCCGCACTACATCCCGCCGCCATCAACCTTCAACGTGCTTCTTGGCTCCTCCCGGTTCGATAAACCTTGGTTTCTTTCCGAGGGAAAACTTGCTGCTGTGCGCATCATACCTTCCTCTTGGGGTTGCCCAACGAACGTGTGAAATACACGCCATCAAGCATATTTTCTGGCGCCGTTGCCGGGGAGATCAAGACACGCTGCAAGGGGAGTCTCCACTTCTCAATTTCTTTACTTTGTTTTTGTCTTGCTTAGTTTTATTTACTACTTTGTTTGCTGCACTAAATCAAAATACAAAAAATTAGTTGCTAGTTTTACTTTACTTGTTATCTTGTTTACTATATCAAAAACACAAAAAAAATTAGTTTACTTGCATTTACTTTATCTAGTTTGCTTTATTTACTGTTGCTAAAATGGCCAACGCTGAAAACACTAAGTTGTGTGACTTCACAACCACAAATAATAATGATTTCTTATGCACACCTATTGCTCCACCTGCTACTACAGCAGAATTCTTTGAAATTAAACCTCGCTTTATCGAATCTTGTTATGCGAGAGCAATTTTCCGGTGTTAGTTCCGATGATGCTGCTTGCCCATCTTAATAATTTTGTTGAACTATGTGAAATGCAAAAGTATAAAGATGTAGATGGTGACATTATAAAATTAAAATTGTTCCCTTTCTCATTAAGAGGAAGAGCTAAAGATTGGTTGCTATCTCTCGCCTAAGAATAGTATTGATTCATGGACTAAATGCAAGGATGCTTTTATTGGTAGATATTATCCCCCTGCTAAAATTATATCTTTGAGGAGTAGCATAATGAATTTTAAACAATTAGATACTGAACATGTTGCTCAAGCTTGGGAAAGAATGAAATCTCTGGTTAAAAATTGCCCAACCCATGGATCGACTACTTGGATGATCATCCAAACCTTCTATGCAGGACTAAATTTTTCTTCGCGGAATTTATTGGATTCAGCTGCTGGAGGTACCTTTATGTCCATCACTCTTGGTGAAGCAACAAAGCTTCTTGATAATATGATGATCAACTACTCTGAATGGCACACGGAAAGAGCTCCACAAGGTAAGAAGGTAAATTCTCTCGAAGAAACCTCTTCCTTGAGTGATAAGATCGATGCTATTATGTCTATGCTTGTGAATGATAGGACTAATATTGATCCTAATAATGTTCCATTAGCTTCATTGGTTGCACAAGAAGAACATGTTGATGTAAACTTCATTAAAAATAATAATTTCAACAACAATGCTTACCGGAACAATTCTAGTAACAACTATAGGCCATATCCTTATAATAATGGCAACGGCTATGGTAATTCTTATGGGAATTCTTACAACAATAATAGGAGTTCACCCCTGGACTTGAAGCCATGCTTAAGGAATTTATTAGTACACAAACTGCTTTTAACAAATCTGTTGAAGAAAAGCTTGGGAAAATTGATATACTTGCTTCTAAAGTTGATAGTCTTGCTCGCTGATGTTGATCTTTTGAAATCGAAAGTTATGACTAATGAGAATCATCATAATAAAATTACTACTACAGCAAATGCCATTCAAGTTAGAATTAATGAGAATATAAGATTAATGGCTGAACTGCGTGCTAGGTGGGATAGAGAAGAAAACGAAAAACTAGCTAAAAAGAAGAATATAGCTAAAGTTTGGACTATTACCACCACTAGTAATGCTAATGCTACACATGTTGCTGCACCTCCTACTCATACTAATAAAAGAATTGGTGTTAGCAATGTTTCCACTTCGAATGCAAAGCGCGAAAACTGCACTGAAACTGCTAAAACCGCTGAAACTGCATGTGATAAAGCCGCTGAAATTTTTTCCAACATTGGGGATGATGATCCCATTGCTTTAGATTATAATGGTTTGAATTTTGATGATTGCCACATCTCTGAAGTTATAAAGTTCTTGCAAAAACTTGCTAAAAGTCCTAATGCTAGTGCTATAAATTTGGCTTTCACGCATCATATTACAAATGCTCTCATAAAAGCTAGAGAAGAGAAACTAGAGCGTGAAGCCTCTATTCCTAAAAAGTTAGAGGATGGTTGGGAGCCCATCATTAAGATGAAGATTAAAGATTTTGATTGTAATGCTTTATGTGATCTTGGTGCAAGTATCTCTGTTATGCCTAAGAAAATTTATAATATGCTTGACTTGCCACCGCTGAAAAATTGTTATTTGGATGTTAATCTTGCTGATCATTCTACAAAGAAACCTTTGGGTAAAGTTGATAATGTTCGCATTACCATTAACAATAACCTGGTTCCCGTTGATTTTGTTGTCTTGGATATTGAATACAATGCATCTTGCCCCATTATATTGGGAAGACCTTTTCTTCGAACTCGTTGGTGCTATCATTGATATGAAGGAAGGTAATATAAAATATCAATTTCCTCTCAAGAAAGGTATGGAACACTTCCCTAGAAAGAGAATGAAGGTACCTTTTGATTCTATCATGAGAACAAATTATGATGTTGACACTTCATCTCTTGATAATACTTGATACACACTTTCTGCGCCTAGCTGAAAGGCGTTAAAGAAAAGCGCTTATGGGAGACAACCCATGTTTTTACCTACGGTACTTTGTTTTTATTTTGTGTCTTGGAAGTTGTTTACTACTGTAGCAACCTCTCCTTATCTTAGTTTTGTGTTTTGTTATGCCAAGTTAAGCCGTTGATAGAAAAGTAAGTACTAGATTTGGATTACTGCACAGTTCCAGATTTCTTTGCTGTCACGAATCTGGGTCCACCTCCCTGTAGGTAACTCAGAAAATTAAGCCAATTTACGTGCATGATCCTCAGATATGTACGCAACTTTCATTCAATTTGAGCATTTTCATTTGAGCAAGTCTGGTGCCATTTTAAAATTCGTCAATACGAACTGTTCTGTTTTGACAGATTCTGCCTTTTATTTCGCATTGCCTCTTTCGCTATGTTGGATGAATTTCTTTGATCCACTAATGTCCAGTAGCATTATGCAATGTCCAGAAGTGTTAAGAATGATTGTGTCACCTCTGAATATGTCAATTTATAATGTGCACTAACCCTCTAATGAGTTGTTTCGAGTTTGGTGTGGAGGAAGTTTTCAAGGATCAAGAGAGGAGTATGATGCAACATGATCAAGGAGAGTGAAAGCTCTAAGCTTGGTGATGCACCCGGTGGTTCACCCCTGCATATATCAAGAAGACTCAAGCGTCTAAGCTTGGGGATGCCCAAGGCATCCCCTTCTTCATCGACAACATTATCAGGTTCCTCCCCTGAAACTATATTTTTATTCCATCACATCTTATGTGCTTTTTCTTGGAGCGTCGGTTTGTTTTTGTTTTTGTTTTTGTTTTGTTTGAATAAAATGGATCCTAGCATTCACTTTATGGGAGAGAGACACGCTCCGCTGTAGCATATGGACAAGTATGTCCTTGGTTTCTACTCATAGTATTCATGGCGAAGTTTCTCCTTCGTTAAATTGTTATATGGTTGGAATTGGAAAATGATACATGTAGTAATTGCTATAAATGTCTTGGGTAATGTGATACTTGGCAATTGTTGTGCTCATGATTAAGCTCTTGCATCATATGCTTTGCACCCATTAATGAAGAAATACATAGAGCATGCTAAAATTTGGTTTGCATATTTGGTTTCTCTAAGGTCTAGATAATTTCTAGTATTAAGTTTGAACAACAAGGAAGACGGTGTAGAGTCTTATAATGTTTTCAATATATCTTTTATGTGAGTTTTGCTGCACCGGTTCATCCTTGTGTTTGTTTCAAATAAGCCTTGCTAGCCTAAACCTTGTATCGAGAGGGAATACTTCTCATGCATCCAAAATACTTGAGCCAACCACTATGCCATTTGTGTCCACCATACCTATCTACTACATGGTATTTTCCGCCATTCCAAAGTAAATTGCTTGAGTGCTACCTTTAAAATTCCATCATTCACCTTTGCAATATATAGCTCATGGGACAGATAGCTTTAAACTATTGTGGTATTGAATATGTAATTATGCACTTTATCTCTTATTAAGTTGCTTGTTGTGCGATAACCATGTTTACTGGGGACGCCATCAACTACTCTTTGTTGAATTTCATGTGAGTTGCTATGCATGTTCGTCTTGTCCGAAGTAAGAGAGATCTACCACCATATGGTTAAGCATGCATATGTTAGAGAAGAACATTGGGCCGCTAACTAAAGCCATGTTCCATGGTGGAAGTTTCAGTTTTGGACAACAATCCTCAAATCTCAAATGAGAAAATTATTAATTGTTGTTATATGCTTATGCATAAAAGAGGAGTCCATTATCCGTTGTCTATGTTGTCCCGGTATGGATGTCTAAGTTGAAGAATAATCAATAGCGAGAAATCCAATGCGAGCTTTCTCCTTAGACCTTTGTACAAAGCGGCATAGAGGTACCCCTTTGTGACACTTGGTAAAAACAATGCATTGTGATGATCCGGTAGTCCAAGCTAATTAGGACAAGGTGCGGGCACTATTAGTATACTATGCATGAGGCTTGCAACTTGTAAGATATAATTTACATGATACATATGCTTTATTACTACCGTTGACAAAATTGTTTCATGTTTTCAAAATCAAAGCTCTAGCACAAATATAGCAATCGATGCTTTTCCTCTATGGAGGACCATTCTTTTACTTTCAATGTTGAGTCAGTTCACCTATTTCTCTCCACCTCAAGAAGCAAACACTTGTGTGAACTATGCATTGATTCCTACATACTTGCTTATTGCACTTATTATATTACTCTATGTTGACAATATCCATGAGATATACATGTTACAAGTTGAAAGCAACCGCTGAAACTTAATCTTCTTTTGTGTTGCTTCAATACCTTTACTTTGAATTATTGCTTTATGAGTTAACTCTTATGCAAGACTTATTGATGCTTGTCTTGAAGTGCTATTCATGAAAAGTCTTTGCTTTATGATTCACTTGTTTACTCATGTCATATACATTGTTTTGATCGCTGCATTCACTACATATGCTTTACAAATAGTATGATCAAGATTATGATGGCATGTCACTCCAGTAAATTATCTTTGTTATCGTTTTACCTCGCTCGGGACGAGCGTAACTAAGCTTGGGGATGCCGATACGTCTCCGACGTATCGATAATTTCTTATGTTCCATGCCACATTATTGATGTTATCTACATGTTTTATGCACACTTTATGTCATATTCGTGCATTTTCCGGAACTAACCTATTAACAAGATGCCGAAGTGCCGCTTGTCGTTTTCTCTGTTTTTGGTTTCAGAAATCCTAGTAAGGAAATATTCTCGGAATTGGACGAGATCAAAGCCCGTGGGCCTATTTTCTCACGAAGCTTCCGAAGTCCGAAGGAGAGACGAAGAGGGGCCACGGAGGGGCCACACCCTAGGGCGGCGCGCCCCCCCCTTGGCCGCGCGGCCCCGTGGTGTGGGGCCCCCGTGCCGCCTCTTGACCTGCCCTTTCGCCTATAAAAAGTCTCCGTGACGAAAACCCCGCACCGAGAACCACGATACGGAAAACCTTCCGCAGACGCCGCCGCCGCCGATCCCATCTCGGGGGATCCAGGAGATCGCCTCCGGCACCCTCGCCGGAGAGGGGAATCATCTCCCGGAGGACTCTACGCCGCCATGGTCGCCTCCGGTGTGATGTGTGAGTAGTCTACCCCCGGACTATGGGTCCATAGCAGTAGCTAGATGGTTGTCTTCTCCCCATTGTGCTATCATTGTCGGATCTTGTGAGCTGCCTAACATGATCAAGATCATCTATCCGTAATTCTATATGTTGCGTTTGTTGGGATCCGATGAATAGAGAATACTTGTTATGTTGATTATCAAAGCTATGCTTATGTGTTGTTTATGATCTTGCATGCTCTCCGTTATTAGTAGATGCTCCGGCCAAGTTGATGCTAGTAACTCCAAGAGGGAGTATTTATGCTCGATAGTGGGTTCATGCCTCCGTGAATCTGGAGGAGTGACAAGAACCACTAAGGTTATGGATGTGCTGTTGCCACTAGGGATAAAACATTAGTGCTATGTTCAAGGATGTAGTCACTAGTTACATTACGCGCAATACTTAATGCAATTGTCTGTTGTTAGCAACTTAATACCGGAGGGGGTTCGGATGATAACCCGAAGGTGGACTTTTTAGGCATAGATGCAGCTTGGATGACGGTCTATGTACTTTGTCGTAATGCCCAATTAAATCTCACTATACTCATCATGATATGTATGTGCATGGTCATGCTCTCTTTATTTGTCAATTGCCCAACCGTAATTTGTTCACCCAACATGTTGTTCGTCTTATGGGAGAGACACCTCTAGTGAACCGTGGACCCCGGTCCAATTCTCTTTACCGAAATACAACCCATCGCAATACTGTTTCTACTCGTTTTCTCGCAAACAATCATCTTCCACACAATACGGTTAATCCTTTGTTACAAGCAAGCCGGTGAGATTGACAACCTCACTCGTTTCGTTGGGGCAAAGTACTTTGGTTGTGTTGTGCAGGTTCCACGTTGGCGCCGGAATCTCCGGTGTTGCGCCGCACTACATCCCGCCGCCATCAACCTTCAACGTGCTTCTTGGCTCCTCCTGGTTCGATAAACCTTGGTTTCTTTCTGAGGGAAAACTTGCTGCTGTGCGCATCATACCTTCCTCTTGGGGTTGCCCAACGAACGTGTGAAATACACGCCATCACACCACAACTTAAATATCAAACCATTAAATATTACTCAACATAATTCCACTAATAACATCTTGACTTCTCCCATGTCCACAAGAACTAGACGAACTGCTCACAAGACATCATACAGATCATAATCGGAGGTGATATAATGATGAATAACAATCTGGACGTAAACCTTGATCCAATGGTTTCACTCAATAGCATCAACTACAAGGAGTAATTAACACCGGGAAAGTTTCCCCTATGAAATAGATAAGATCAAAACCAAGATGTTACAGCGGGACGGAGTGGAGATGGTGGAGATGATGGTGTTGGTGATGGAGATGATGATGATGATCCCGATGAAGTCCAGCTCGATGACGGTGACGATGGCGACCCCTCCGGGAAGGAATTTCCCCGATACATTTCTGCCTACCGGAGAGGTTTTCTCTCTCTGTTTTTTTCCGCCCCGTCGCGTCGGCGGAATATTTCTGCAATTCTCCTCCTAGTCTTAGGGTTCTCGGGGGATGAAATACGCAAAGGGATGCTGTCTGAGGTGGGCCAGGGCCACCACACCATGCCTAGGCACGGCCAGGGGGTGGCCCGCTCCTAGGGGTGGTGTGGGCCCCTCCTGGCCCACCTCAGGCTCCCCTTTTGGCTTCCTCCGGCATCTGGAAAAATAGGAACTTATGGTTATTTTCCGGGAATTGCTAATCTTCAGAAATATGGTATCTTGACGGTCCTTTTTCCAGCAGAATTCTGACTCCGGCAGTTAATTCTCAAATAATCATCAAACATGAAAAATAGATGAAATAACATAACTATCATCTCTAAATATGAAATATATTAGTGAATAATAGTAAATTATGATATAAAATAGTGATGCAATTTGGACGTATCACACCTTCAAAAAGGGATGCGTCGTGGTAACGCTGCTGCTTCCCGGGCCAGCTGGCTGGGCCTAGAGTTTCCCCCGACACTCAACAGGGTATGTGAAGGGGGATACCACGACGCTCTCCATGGAGGAAGGCCGAAGCCCACGGGCGTCGCCGCATCGACGCCCGGACCGGCCAAAGATGGCCAACTGAGGCCGAGCATCCCACCGCCAAACTATCCACCACCAACCTCCTCTCACACCACCTCGCCGCCGGCCCGAACCAGCGCCACCCTAGGCCACCGTCCTCCTGAGTGAGCCACCGTTGCCACCAGATTCGAGCCCGCCTGGCCCAGATTTGGCCTGCAATAAACCCCACCAGGAAGCTCCACGTTCGTCGCCGACGCCCTGCACCACCAAGCCCCGCGGGAGCCGTTGAGGACGCTCCGGTGACGTACCTGCAAATCGGCGGCCACGGTGCACAGTTGCCAAGGGAACCTCTCCGCACAGCCCCTCGCGCGAGCGAGGAGAGTAGCGGACGCCGCCGCCGACATCGGACGAGCTTCTCCTGGCGGAGGTGGGGCGGGAGAGGAGAGTTTTTCACGTGGTTCTGGTTTGGAACCAACTTCTGAGCACGGCCGTTACTTCTGAGAGTTGAGCCCGGCAACATTGTGGTTACAATAAAAGGATGTAATTTTTTATGTAGGTAATTATTAACATGCATGCTCACGATTTAAGGCTTATCTCAATGGCTAATCACCTCCCTAACATATTATAATCTACACTCTAGAAAAATGAGACAAATTAGTATTGAATTTATTAGTACTGCTTAGATATGTGAGCAACCAATACAAGCCACATTGAAAATAGCAACCCCCAATAAAGAGAGCAAAACTATTTCGTTTTCGATGTTGTTGTTACTAGAAGTTAGAACGTAGAATATTTTAAAATAAATTTTGAGGCTCAGAAGGAGGGAGTATGGCTTAATAATCACTCTTGATTGTTAAAACAAATGCATATGTTGTCTTAATTTATCTTATTTTAAACTGTTTATTATTATTCATCTAGGGTTTTTTGTGTTTTGAGGGCATCTCCAATCGGCCAACGCATTTCAGACGCCTAAACTGTTCGCGCGCATCCGTTTGCGCCGGCCCGCGGACACTCAAATGGTCGCTAGGCTCAAATTATCCGTTTGCGTCGGGGCAAACCAGCGGCCCGACGGATTTCGTTCGGCCAGATGAAGAGATTTCTATTCCTCTAGAATGCCGCTTGAGAGTGATACCATAGATTTCTATGGTAAACACCATTAAAATATTTACATTTTTAGGTGCATCCGTGTGCGTCGTCCCGTTGGAGCAAGGTGCAGACGTATTTTTTGGTCCGCGTGGACACGCCTAGGCTTGGCCCACCACTCGAGGCGATGCAGGGAATTTGATGTAGGGCTAACCAAACGTACGACGAGCCATCCGATTCCAATCTGCCGACAGATCCAGACCCCCGATTCCAATCTAATCAGCTGATCCAGCTTCCAGCATGGTCGATCCTGCCGCCGACGCGAGGGCCGCCGCCGCCAAGTCCGCTGCCGCGAGGGCCGCCGCCGCGAGGGCCGCCGCCGCGAGGGCCGCCGACCCGTGGTCCGCCGCCACTTCCGCGGCCAGTCCTGAAATGAAGATGAGGCTGCTCATCGATACGAAGGCCAATCGCGTTCTCCGCGCCGAGGCCGGCAAGGACGTCGTCGACTACATCTTGGGCATCCTCGCGATGCCCCTATGCAACATCGCCAAACTCCTGAAGAGAGACGGGCAGGCAGCGGGCGTGGCCAACATCTACGACAGCGCTGAGAAGATCGATCCCAGTTACATGAGGAGCAGCAGCGTGCGGGACGCGCTGCTAAACCCGCATAGGTACACTCTCCTCCAGCATCCCTTGGTCCGGTCGCCGGCCAGCACGGTTCAGGCGCCCGTGCAGGCCACGACACCGACGTCAATGCCGCAGCCATCTTCCTCGGCGCAGACGAGCGTAACCGTTGCAAGCGGCACCTCTAGCTGTGGCGCCGCGGGAGGGGTCAGGACCGGCGGGTTTGTGCAGGATTTGGTGATCTATACTATCATGGACGACCTCACCATCACGCCAATGTCACGCACCTCTGCCACGGATCTGCTCAGCCAACTCAACGCTGAATACAAAGGACTCGTGCTCGAGGAGAAGTTGGTCGACTTCGGTCCTAAGGAGGTATATTTCGATTGCTAGAGGAGAAGCTACTTTCTCATCATCTTCATATGTAAATATCTGATAAATTTTGCATGTGTGGTTGCAGCGTCTTGACATTGTCAAGGTTTCCATGGTGTCCAGCACTGTTCTGACGGATGTCTTCCTATCCAAGAATGGGACTGATGTCTCCACATCGAACAATAAAAGGGCCCGTGACGATGAGATCCCCAGTTACTATATTTGAGTCGATTAAACTGCATGTTTGCGAACCCTGAAGTCTGAGAATGGTAATAGTGTCGCATCTCTCCCCACATGCAGTGTTATTTCTTATGACGACCGAATTTCTGCTATCTCGCTCCAGCTGGGAGAATTTCGTTTTTCTTCAAGAAATTTTGTTCTTTCGACCTAGAGACCTGTATATGTAAGTATCAGTGTACTGTGTTGTTAACGAAGGTTGTGATGTTACTCTTCGATAGGGGTTAATCGTACAACTACCTTGGCTGTGTAGTACTACGTATAAATTTACATTTTTCCTAATTAACAGCTGCATGTTTTCTGATTCGTGCAGTCACATTTTAGTCCATATGATTTTGTTTTAGATGCGTAAACCTGTGGCCGCTTTGCTGGGCCTGCTTGTCTCATTGAGTTTCATTTCAGTCCCGTTTTTACTTTCGCCTGAGATTTGTCTCCGTATCAGATTGTGGGGGATTTTGGATTTGTAGCAGTGTCTCATTGTGCTTCCACGCTTGTTCGAGTTTCTTCTACCAGCTAAGAACTTTGATGTTTCTGAACGGGCAATCCATAGCTGTTGTCCTTCCTGTATCTGGTTAGAGGAAATCAGATTGTAGCTATTCGGATTCTGTACAGTAGAGAAATAAATTTAGAATGGTGGTTGCGTTCTGTATGTAGGGGAACAAATTGTAGCTATCTATTTCTTGTCTATGGTTTGTTAATATCATAGTCTATTTATTCGCAAGAAAATCAATATCATAGTCTATTTGATCCATTTTTTATTTTAGATTTTGTGAAATTTTTCGAAATCAACCTTCAGTGCTAAGGCTATGTAGTGGTTTAGTACTAATTTTATACTTGTATATTGCCCTCTCCAGGAATGAACTGCACCAATAAACTTTATTTCAGTAACTCCATATAACTAATTTTCGTTCAATGTGCTTGTACCGTCAAAGAATGGAGATGCACACATAGCTTGTATCTAGTTACTCTTAAGTAGATGGTGATAGTAAGTAGGAAATTCAGGACATCATTTTTGTACAGAAATAACCACGACTAGTGCTATTGCTGGAGCTAGATTCCATGTTGCATTAATTGCAAACAGGAAAATACATCTACATGATGCGATCTAAATTCATAATTATCTGGCAAGTTAGACTAATTAGTGATTACTGTGGCAAGTTATTTTTCTTCAAGGCAAGTTACGAAGTTCTTCTTAAGTTTCCTTAATTAGTAAATTTACCAAGCACCTCATGCTCTGATGTTCTTTTCACACTTTTGCTTTTTTCTCAGCTTGAGTCCATGAAATCATTGTCTCTATCTTTGTGAACATATTTGTACCAACGACGCTGCTAATGGTTACGCTATATCTGACTACCTGCATCCTGTCTAGCAATACTTGTAATGGCTATTTATATCTTTTTCCTTTCTCTGATGTTTATTCTAAGTGTCTCTTCCTTCATTGTTATTCTCTGTCCCCGGTCATTCTTTGCCCATCATTTCTTCGGTGTCCACTCTCTCTTTGTTTAGTATTCAGTTTCTGTTTTTTTTTGTCTCCACTGTTTATTTCTTCATTTTTTCTCTCTCTTCATTTCTCAGTCCTCATTCTCTTACTTTTTCAGTATTGATTCTTTCTTTATTTCTTCATTAACTTATTTTCTTTAGTCATATGCTATTTACTTTTCCGTCAGATATCAGCACTTCCTAGTCCTCATTCACCTCACTCCACAGTCTCATTTTCCTTCAGATTTTATGGTTACCGGTCTTAATTAACTTTTTCTTCATTATTTTGTCACTGTCTTCACTAACTCTTCATTCTTTGATCATTATCTTGTTTTGTTCAGTTCTATAATGTACTAGCAAAGATCGGCGCAGCGGCACACCGCGACACTATAGTGGCTGGCTGATGGAAAATTTTGTGAAAACATGCGTAAATTTGTAATATATGTTTAGTTAATTCTGAACTTAATAAGTTAAACAGATAAAATAAACATACATCTACATGATGCGATCTAAATTCATAATTATCTGGCAAATTAGACTAATTAGTGATTACTGTGGCAAGTTATTTTTCTTCAAGGCAAGTTACGAAGTTCTTCTTAAGTTTCCTTAAGTTTCACACTTTTACTTTTTCTCAGCTTGACATGAATCATTGTCTCTATCTTCGTTAACATATTTGTACCAACGACTCTGCTAATGGTTACGCTATATCTGACTACCTGCATCCTGTCTAGCAATACTTGTAATGGCTACTTATATCTTTTTGCTTTCTCTGATGTTTATTCTCAGTGTCTCTTCCTTCATTGTTATTCTCTGTCCCCGGTCATTCTTTGTCCATCATTTCTTTGGTGTCTACTCTCTCTCTTTGTTTAGTATTCAGTTTCTGTTTTTTTTTTGTCTCCACTGTTTATTTCTTCATTTTTTTTTGTCTCTCTTCATTTCGCTTCAATATCGCGGCACGTCATGTGGTGGGCCTTGGAGAAACACAAAGTCCCAGCAAAGTACATTACCCTCATTAAGAACATGTACGATAATGCTGTGACAAGTGTTCGAACAAGAGATGGCGATACCGATGACTTCCCGATTAAAATAGGACTACACCAGGGGTCAGCTTTGAGCCCTTATCTGTTTGATTTGGTGATGGATGAGATCACAAGGGATATACAAGGAGATATCCCATGGTGTATGCTCTTTGCGGATGATGTGGTCCTAATCGATGATAGTCGGACGGGGGTCAATAGGAAGTTAGAACTATGGAGACAAACCTTGGAATCGAAAGGTTTTAGACTTAGTAGTGAAGAAAACAAGAGATAGAAAGGCAACGAATGAATGTATTGATAGAACTGTTCAGCCCTTTTATAGTTGCTGAACAGGCGTGTACATAGTCGGTTACAGTGTTGGTGCCTTTTCCCAAAGGACATGATGTCTCTTCTAATAGGTACGGTGCCTCTTCGGCAATGGACAAATGTTAACTGCAAGCAGCTTATCCTAGGGAAATATTAACTGCTACATTAGCCTATAACTCGACGCTAACTTCTAGACAGAATATTTCCTAACACTCCCCTTGGGCATTGCTGTCTTCAAGATATTGAATTCTTCATAATGTCATGTGTCGGAAATTTTGATAGTCCTTAATCTTGAAAACTTCGAGAATCTTCAATCTTGTACTATTTGTTCTCCAAGATCCTGTTGGAAAATATAAGGAGAAATATGGAAATTTGATATACCTTTTTGGTATATTAATTGTCTCTTAAAGCCTATATGAGTGAATCCGTTGGATGACTCATAAGCAAAAGAGTACAATATATTATCAAATGATAATTAATAAGTTCAGTTTTAGGAGATTTCTCCCCCTGAACTTTGCAAATTTCGTAATCGTCTCATACCAATGCCATGAATGCATTTCTCAAATGCAGCCGTTGGTAAAGACTTAATGAACAAATCTGCAAGATTGTCACATGATTTTGTTTGCAAAATATCAATTTCTCCATTTTTCTGTAATTCATGAGGAAAGAACAGTTTTGGAGCAATATGTTTTGTGATATTACTTTTAATATATCCCATATGCATTTGAGCAACACATGCAGCATTATCTTCATAGATAATAGTTGGTGATTCTAATGAACCTATACCGCATGAGGTCTGGATGTGATTAATCACTCTCGAAGCCATACACACTCACGTGAAGCTTCATATAATGCAATTATTTCGAGTGGTTAGTGGAGGTTGCTACTAAAGTCTCGTTTAGTTGACTTCCATGAGATAGCGGTTCCACCATATAAAAATACAAATCCAGTTTGTGATCTAGCATTATGGGGATCGGAAAGATAGCCGCATCAAGTATAGCCAGATCAAAATCATGTCTTGATTTTTCCGATAGAACAAACCAAGATCTTTAGTACCTTGTAAATACCCGAAGATATTTTTCACTCCAGCCCAATGGCGTTTTGTTGGAGCTGCACCGTGTCTAGCCGATAAATTTACTGCGAAGGCAATATCTGGCCTAGTACAATTAGCAAGGTACATTAGTGCTCCTATCGCACTAAGGTATGGAAACTCAGGTCCCAATACTTCTTCGTTATCATCCCTAAGTCTAAAAGGATCCTTTTCCATATCAAGGGATCTAACGACCATGGGTGTTTTGGATGGATATGATTTATCCATATTGAATTTTTCCAAAACTTTCTGAATATATGCGGGCTGATAAACGAGTATTCCTGAGGGAAGATGCTCAAGTTGTAAACCTAAGCAGAATTTGGTTTTTCCCAAATCCTTCATCTCAAACTCCGTCATTAAATGATTGCGTGCTACAGATATATCTGTCGCGTTACCAATGATGTTGAGGTCATCAACATAAACTGAGATGATGCAAAATCCTTTTGAGGATTTCTTAATGAAAACGCATGGGCAATCATCATTATTTGAGTATCCTTTTTGAAGAAGGAACTCACTAAGCCGGTTATACCACATTTTACCCGACTGCTTTAAACCATAGAGTGACTTTTGTAATTTTACACAATACATGTTGCGATTTATATTTGGATTAGGGATTTTAAGTCCATCAGGGACTTTCATATAAATATTCGCATCGAGTGACCCATATAGATATGCGGTCACTACATCCATTAACTCGCATTGATAAATTCATTTGTACCGCCAATGATATTAAGTATCGAAACGTAATTCCACTCATTACAGGAGAATATGTATCGTCGTAGTCGATACCGGGTCTCTCGCGTAAACCCTTGTGCTACTAGTCTCGCTTTATATCTCACCACCTCATTATTTTCGTTCCTTTTTCGAACGAAAACCCATTTAGCTCCCACGAGGAAGACTTTTTGAGGAGTAGGTATTACTTTAGAGAATACCTCTCTTTTATTAAGCGAGCGCAATTCCGCCTCAATTGCCTCCTTCCATTTAGGCCAATCCGAGCGCTTCGTGCACTCTTTCATAGATTTTGGCTCTGGATCCAGCTTGAAGGGCTTTAGCAATTTTAGAGGAGAAATATGTGTCGACAATTGTAGTCTTTCTATTATATGATTCTCCCGAATCGATATAGTTTATGGAAATTTCATTAGTTTCTTCGAGCACCGTGTGATTTCCCATAACAACGGAGTCTCGGTTGTTTCGATGTCCCAAGCAATAGAATTTGTGTGCACATTTATGCTAGGTTCTTGATGTTGAACATCATCTTGGTGTCTATCAACTTCAGGTTGATTTGCATTTACCATCATAGATTTTCTTTGTTTCCGCGGTGGCTTTGGAGAAGCCTTTTCCCTTGAGACCAGATTTCTTCCCCTTTTATTTGCAATTGGGAGTTGAGTAGTTTTATTTGGTACCTCTACTCGTTCTGGTGCATTGATCTGCAGGGATATATGATTTAGTGACACCTTTGTGATCAGTAAATGCGTCTGGCAAGTTATTTGCAAAGTGTTGCAAATCTATTATTCTCCGAACTTCAGATTCAGATTCTTTAGTACGTGGATATAAGGATTGGATGCCTGTTACATTCCAATCTATTTCCCGGCATTCTTTGTGGTTTGTTTCTCCCCTAATGCCGGGAAATGATCCTCATCAAAAATTGAATCAGCGTACCGGGTCAGTAAACAGGTCCCCTGTTAGGGGTTCTAAATATTTTATAATTGACGGAGATTTATATCCCACATAGATTCCAATTTTTCTATGGGGTCCCATGGAGGTACGCTGCGGTGGTGATATCGGTACGTATACAGCGCAACCGAATTTTCGCAGGTGGGAAATATTTGGCTGATTGCCTCGTACTATTTGAAATGGGGAAGTTTCATGATATGCAGTTGGTCTGACTTGTATCAGATCTGCGGCGTGTAAAACCGCATGTCCCCAACAAGAGGTTGGTAAATTGCAATTCTGCAACAATGGTCTAGCAATTAATTTTACTCTTTTGATTAAAGATTCAGCCAATCCATTTTGAGTATGAACATAAGGTACAGAATGTTCTAGATGAATGCCTAAGGCCATACAATAATCATTGAATGCGCGTGAACTGAATTCAGCCGCATTATCCATTCTTATTGTTTTAATCCTGTGTTCAGGATGATTTGCTCGTAATTTGATAATTTGAGATATTAATTTGGCAAAGGCATGGTTACGTGTTGATAATAAACACACATGTGACCATCTAGTAGATGCATCAATTAGCACCATAAAGTACCTAAATGGTCCAGATAAAGATTGTATTGGACCACATATATCTCCTTGAATTCTTTCAAGAAAATTAAGTGACTCATTTTTAACTTTGAGGTAGGATGGCCTAATAATTAATTTCCCGGTAGCACATGCGGTGCATACAAAATCTGATGACTTGGGAAATCTTTTAATTGGTAAATTATGACCAATAGAATTGCTTATAATTTTTCTCATCATACCTATTCCAGGATGACCAAGGCGATCATGCCAAGTCTTGAATTTATCAAGATTTTGAAAAATTATTTTGTACGCAACATAAGGTACGGGTTTAATGTATGTAAAGTATAATCCGGAAGAAAATGAAGGGAATTTTTCAAGAGTTTGTTCCTCATATCCGTCGCTTTTTTAAAGCAAATGTTTGTTCTTATCCTTCTTAAAAGTTTTAAGATGGAAATCGTTTGATTGGATATCTTTAAACTTATAAGGGTACGTGTAGATTCAAGATACAAGAGGGCATTCTGAATTACAATAGTAGTACCCATATGGAGTGTGAATGTGGCACTTCCTGAACCAAATATTGCTATGTTACTCCCAAGTTATAGTCATAACATCTTCCTTTCTCTTAGTAAGAGTTTGGAAGTATTTTGTTTCCCTTAAAATTGTGTTAGTAGTAGCACTATCCACTAAACATAATTCTTCTTCCATCGGATTTTTTTTCCGTAAATTTCTAAAAATAGAAAGAGAATATTTTAGAATAAATTTATTTTATTCATATATTCATCAAATTACATACATAGTATATATATTACATATTCGAAATATAAATACATTACAATATTATGTCTGATTCACATAATACAATACATGTAGTCTGAAAGACTTTATTCTACTTATTGTTATACAATATATAACATATCGTAGTATTTAAATAGCTAAGTGACATCAATTGTTTAGGAGATCAATTGAGGTCTCCAAAAACATCTTGGGTGTAGTCCACAAGCATGTCTTCATCGAGGATGATGTTGTCCTTTGGCTTGAATTCTTCAATAGCACTTTGAGAAGGACTAGCTTGAGGGTTGTCTTCAATGGCATTGAAGTGAGCTTCAGCCTTATTTCCATGAACTTGCTTCCCTTTTCCTCCATACTTCATGTATAGATCCACTAGGTGCTTGGGAATACGACATTTGTTTGTACGATGATTCGCACATTCACACCTTTGACAAGTTTTAGAGTTGTCATTTTGATCATTTCTCTTGAAATGACCTTTCCCCTTAAATTGACCATTGGTCTTTTGACCATTGTTTTTCCACTTTCCCTTGAATTTTCGGAAGTTCCTCTTACGGTTTCCGAATTTATTAGTAAAATGAGCATTAGAATGTGCTTCAGTGGATCGGCATGGCACCCGTTGGGCGAGCATTGTGATTTTTCATGAGAAGTTCATCATGCTTCTACTCGAAGTAATGTGTATATAAGCTCGAATACTTCGTGTATTTGTGTTGACGATATTGCTGTTGCAATATCCTCATCGAGGGATGGAAAGTGCATAAGGTTTTCTCGATTAAATCTTCATCCGAAACTTGCTTGTTGCAAAATCTCGCTTTGGAGTTAACTTTATGCACTGCAGAATTATATGCCGCAACGGACTTAAAGTCCTCGGAACCTTATGAGAGACCATTCTCTCTCGGCTTCCGGCAACATAACCGCTCTTTGTTGGTCATATCTCTCCTTGAGGGAGTTCCATAAAGCTAGTGGATCCTCCTCCATCAAATATTCATTTTTTAAATCGGGATGGAGGTGGTGCCTTATGAAATGTAATGCCGCATACTTTGCCACATAGGGTATTTCTGGAGCATTTTCGGGGGGTGTGATAATCACGGGACCAAGGCCACGACCATTTAAATTTATTTTCATATCCATGGCCCATGATAGATAGTTACTTCCATCAAGTTGTAGTTCTTGGAATTCTTTTTTACTAATGTCACCCATTTTTCCTGCATGTATGATCATGCATTTAATTAATTTTACTTGATAGTAAAATTTATTTTGGTAAACAACAAATTTGTTCTTGAGGAACAATTTGAACGCGGATAAATTTAGAGCATGGGATAAAATTGTTGTACCAAATAACATGTTATAATATGCTAGAGGCAAATATATTAATAACATGTCATGTACATATTGAAATTCAAATAGACATAAGGTCTAGAATCTGTATTTACAATACGATACTTGCACACTGAACTAAGTACGAACTGATGTTCCTAAGTACTGCACAACTATACACATACAATACTGTAGTGGCAGGTATGAAGCTTTCTAGAAATATAATGATGAAAGCAAACATGTTATTTATTTAATGCTAGAGTGGCACGTAAGGCCTTTTGGCCCACAAGCCTTTGTCAGGCACCGCTTGGAGCATTGGACCAGCAGGTCAAAGAGGATCGATCGTCTCGTGAGGAGTGGATAACGACCAGTTCGTCTCCTCCTACCACCGCTCCTCTGCTCCATACGAGTGCCCACAGGTAGTTCCATCAGCGGCGGCGGCAGGGGCCATCCGCGGAGGAGAGGCGGCTGCTGGTGGCGTCGATGCGGAGTACTCCATTTTCGTCCGTGAAGCCGAGCGCCGCAGGCGACCATGTTCCTCTGCGGATGCCGACGGGGCGGGCCGCCATGGCTGCGGCGAATCGGCGGAGGATGACGCGTGCTTCCGGCGAGGGCGTCGGGAGTGCGAGGACTGGCTCGTCTTCCTCTTTCTCCGGCGCTGGGAGATTGAGGTCGGGGAGCACCGGGGCGGCCGGCGCGGGAGCCACGGCCTCGACCTCCTCCATCGCTGCCTCCGGCTGGATCGCGTTGGGTGGCGCGAAGAACTCCGGCACGGGGTCGTAACCCGGCGGAGCAAAGTGCGCGCGGTCCTCGTCGGAGGGCGTCGGGGATGGGAGGCATGGCTGAAATCCATGCCGCATGCAGTAGTACATCGTCGGAGGCGATGCCGGCGGTGGCGGTGGCACCAGGAGTTCCTCGTCGCCGAAGTCGCGCTCGGGGTCGTCGACAAGCCAGCCGGCGCTTGGTCCGCCCAGCAGCCACTCCATGGGTGGAAGGGCGAAGGCGAACTCCGGCGGCACGGGCATCAGTTCGTCGATGTCCGCGCTGACGTTTGAGGCTGAGGCCTCGTCTTCGTACACTGCATCAACCACTTCTTCAGCAGCGACCGCCGGCGCGGCGACGACGACGGCCGGTTCGGCAGCGACCACCGGGGTTTGTTCCCGGCGCATAACAGCCGTGGTGCTTGGCCCCGGGTCTCCAGGGGTGCGGTGGCGCCGCATCCAGTGGCGGTTGTGGTGCTGGGGCGTCCGCCGGTTGCTGCGGAGGCGGTTGCCGCGGAGGCGACGGCGGAGGCCACCACCACGGAGGCTGAGGCCTCGTCTTTTTCCACCGCGTCGGGGTACCCAGCGGTTGCCGCGGTGGCGGAGGCCACCATTCCAGTCTGGGCGGCCATGACGGCGAGGGCCGAAGTACCAGTGGCTGTGGTTCCGGCGAGTGGCAGTGCGAGCGGAAGCCCGGCGAGGATGGTGTTCCCTTGCCACAAACCGAGCGAAGGAAAAAGCGAGGTCTGAGATGGAAGACATCTTTTTACTCACCTTTCTGTCTGTTCTCTCCGGCGGCCTAGTCGCTCTCGGCAGAGCGAGTGCTGATGACGTGAAGAAAACAAGAGATAGAAAGGCAACGAATGAATGTATTGATAGAACTGTTCAGCCCTTTTATAGTTGCTGAACAGGCGTGTACATAGTCGGTTACAGTGTTGGTGCCTTTTCCCAAAGGACATGATGTCTCTTCTAATAGGTACGGTGCCTCTTCGGCAATGGACAAATGTTAACTGCAAGCAGTTATCCTAGGGAAATATTAACTGCTACATTAGCCTATAACTGACGCTAACTTCTAGACAGAATATTTCCTAACAAGTAGAACTAAAACCGAGTACATGATGTGCGGTTTTACTACTACTAGGCACGAGGAGGAGGAGGTTAGCCTGGATGGGCAGGTGGTGCCTCAGAAGGACACCTTTCGATACTTGAGGTCAATCCTGCACAAGGATGGTGATATTGATGAAGATGTGAACCACCGGATCAAAGCCGGATGGATGAAGTGGTGCCAAGCTTCTGGCATTCTTTGTGATAAGAGAGTGCCACAAAAGCTAAAAGGCAAGTTCTATAGGACGGCGGTTCGACCTGCAATGTTGTATGGCGCTGTGTGTTGGGCGACTAAAAGGCGGCATGTTCAACAGTTAGGTGTGGCAGCGATGCGCATGTTGAGATGGAAGTTCAACAGTTAGGTGTTGCGGAGATGCGCATGTTGAGATGGATGTGTGGCCACACGAGGAAGGACCGAGTCTGGAATGATGATATACGAGATAGAGTTGGGGTAGCATCGATTGCAGAGAAGCTTGTCCAACATCGTCTAAGATGGCTTGGCCATATTCAGCGCAGGCCTCGGACAACATAGTGGACGGCTAAAGCATGCTGATAATGTCAAGAGAGGACGGGGTAGACCAAACTTGACATGGGAGGAGTCCGTAAAAAGAGATCTAAAAGACTGGAGTATCACCAAAGAACTAGCCATGGAAAGAGCCGCGTGGAAGCTTGCTATCCATGTGCCAGAACCATGAGTTGGTTACGAGATCTTATGGGTTTCACCTCTAGCCCACCCTAACTTGTTTGGGAATAAAAGCTTTGTTATTTGTCTCTTCATTTCTCAATCCTCATTCTCTTACTTTTTCAGTATTGATTCTTTTTTTTTCTTCATTAACTTATTTTCTTTAGTCATATGTTGTTTAGTTTTTCTTCAGATATCAGCACTTCCTAGTCCTCATTCACGTCACTCCCCAGACTCATTTTCCTTCAGATTTCATGATTATCGGTCCTGATTAAGTTTTTCTTCATTATTTTGTCGTTGTCTTCACTAACTCTTCATTCTTTGGTCATTACCTTGTTCTGTTCAGTTCTATAGTGTACGAGCAAAGATTGGCATGGCAACACACCGCGACACTATAGTGGCATGGAAAATTTGGTGAAAACATGGGCACACTGCCTAAATTTGTAAATTTAATAAGTTAAACAGATAAAATAAACATGAGAGGATGGAAATGGTTATTCAATCTATGTTTTGAAGATTATGCTTTTCTCTTCCAAATCAGAAGTAAGACATCTGGTTTTCACCCAGTTCCTGCAGCTTCGGCTCAACAACAAGGTAAATATGATGATGTAGAAGATGTGCTATATGATGCACATGGTGGAGCAGGTGATGAAGAAGCTCTCCGTCAGCAAGAGTATGATGCTGAAGAAGATGATCATGATCAAGAACGAGCACTATAGCCCACCAGCATCTCCACTCAGGATGGTCTATCACAAATCGTTTTTCTTCTACTAGGTACTCACTAGATGATTATGTGGTGTTATTGTCTGATGGTTTGGAATAATGAGAACAAGGAGTGGAATAAGGCTATGCAAAAAAGAGATGGATTCCATGCATAATAGTCGTACTTATGAGTTGGTGACGTTGCACAAGGGAAGGAAATTTTGAAGATCAACTGGATCTACAAAATTAAGCAATAATATCATATGTCACATCCAAGGTACAATGCTAGGATAGTTGTGAAAGGATTTGGCTAGAGGAAAAGTATCGACTTTGATGAAATAATATCTGAATGATCCTTGGCTTGGCAGCAATCTCAACCTCGAGGTTAAACAAATGGATGTCCTACATGTAAAGTTGGAGGAAGAAATCTACATGGACCTGCCTAAGAGGTTCATTTTTGAAGGCAAATAATAGTATGTGTGCAAGATGAAAACAAGAAGTCTCCATGGCGTGCAAAAAAGCACCAATACTGAAGTTTGAATCTATCATGGGGGGAGTCTGGATACAAGTGGTGCATCTCAAACCATTATGTGTTTATTCGGAGGTTCTCAAGTAATGATTTTATCATGTTGTCGATCTATGTTGATGATATCTTGATTGTTGGCAAGAATGTCCCAGGATTTATAGGCTGAAAAAAGAGTTGAGAATTTTTTTTTGTTTTGAAAGATTTAAGTCCATCAAAGTGCATTCTCGGCATGCGAAGAGATATAGAAAATTGAACAATGTCTACTTGTCTCAAGAGAAATATATTGAGAAAGTACATTACAAGTTCAAGATGGGAAAGGCAAAGGAAGTGAGTTGTTCACTAGCAGCTCATTTCAAATCGGGCAAAAAGAAATTTCCTCCTCTAGCGAGATGGAAAAAAATACAGAAAGTTCCTTTTTCTTTAGCGGTTGTGAATTTGATGTATGGTTGTGAGTTTGATGTATGCTACAGTGTGTGAATGGTTTGACATTGCTCAATAGGTTAATATTATGAGCAGATTTATGTACAATATTGGATGACCACATTTGGAATATGTGAATTGGATTTTGTGGTATCTCTAGGCCATCACTAATATGAAGCTTTGCATGCTTTGGTGGTAGTGAGCCCAAGTTGGTTGCATTTTTAGATCCGGACTTGGCTGGAGATGTCGACGCAAAAATTCTATATTAGGTTATTTGATTACTCATTCAAGGGAAGCAGTGACATAGAAAATTATGTTGCGAACGTATGTGGCTTTGAATAGAAATGAAGCTAAGTTCATTACGACCCATAGAAGCTAGCAAAGATGTATTGTGACTGGAGCGATTGTCTTGTGACCTTGGTTCATTTTGTTTTGTGAAAATCATAGTGTCATCCACCTAAGTAAGAATGCAACTTTTCATTCAACGTCGAAGCATATTAATGTATGTTGTCAGTGGATTCAAAACATGCAAAATTCCATGCAGATGCATATTGAAAAGGTGCACGCATATGGCAATGGGCCTAATATGTTGACCAATGTCGTGACAAGAGGAAAGCTCAATTTATGCCGCCAGCTCACCAGCATGACTTCCAGTAGGCAGTGAAACCCTCCATGATGTTAGGAGGTTTTTTTTGGGCTATGTCTCTCAACATGGAGGTATATTGTCAGCCCAACATTAGCCCAAGAAAGTACAACGAGTCTTAACCTCTGATCGAGGTTCACATCCAATGAGCGAGTTGTCTCCTTGAAAGGTAAGAAGGAGAAAACCCTAACCATGATTGGTAGTTGTGTGAGATGAGCAAGAGTGAGTATAGAACATGGTTGCTGTTGTGAGTAGGTGAGATACCATAACCATGTGAGAATAGAGCAAGAAGAATAACTGATTTTTGTCAATTTTTTTGATAGAGCTGCTGATTGGAGGAGCAATAGTGCTTGGACTATATCCATGGTGAGATTGATCCTTACTTTGAGTAATTAAATCTGTTTAGGTGGTTTGAGATTTGAGTCAGTGGATCATCAGATTAGAGAGATGTTTTGTCATTTTGGCTGCTGAAGTTTCAATACAGAGCAGTTTTGGTAGGATAAGTATTTGGGAAGGCAAAAAACATCCGTGAGGTAAATTCTGGTGAGTATATGTTGGGAGCACATATATCTACTTGTGTACGAAGTTTCTTGCAGTTTGGATGTGGTTTATGAGAAGTTTGTTGATTATCGAAAGGGATAGAAAGTGTGTTATTTCCGTTTATTGCAATCTTGTCGCTTTTGGTTGTTGTTGTTGCCGGTCGGCAACATACTGAGTGCATTTTATAGCTCTAGAGGATCTAGTGGAACTTGCGTGGATGGGTCGGTGTACAGCTACCCGTGTTTTTTCTCCTCACGTTGAGGTTTTTCACGTAAATCCATGTGTCACTTGCGTACGTGGTTGTGTTTATTTTTTCCGTTGCTATCCTCAAAGTTCATTGCAGGCTAGTGGGGAGGTTGTGTATCACGCCTCTCCGCCCCAACATAAAGTGCACCAGCTGTAATCTTGCACTAGTGGAGACAGAGCATTCAGTCCCGGCCCGTAAGGGCCTTTAATCCCGTTTCCCCAACCGCGAACAAATAAGCGGGACTAGAGGTGCAACCTTTAGTCCCGGTCCTGCTACCAGCCGGGACCTATGTCCCTCCACGTGGACGCCGCGGAGCGGGCTGGGGCCAGCACCTTTAGTCTTGGCTCGTAACACGGCCCGCGACTAAATAGTGTCTGTCGCGGCAGGAATTAGAACACTATTTGTGCCGCGGCAGGAGTTCATTTTGTTGTGTTAGGGTTTAGGGTTAGGGCTGCCGCGGCAGGAATTTGGACACTTTCTGTGCCGCGGGAGGAGTTATGTTAGGAGTTCATTTCAAAATACTTTTCGTATATTTCTACGCGTACAAGTTCGTACATATAAATATATAAGATAACTTGTCTTACGATATCGATCGAGCATATGGAGATCCCAACATTACTGGGACTAGAGCCCGTCTATTCGATGACATATGGAGATCCCAACATTATCGGGACTAGAGCCCATCTATTCGAATTACATGGAACCGATATAAGCAATGGCCCCTAGCTACACTAAATCTATCTTCCTTTGTCCTCTTTAGCTTCCTCCCTCAAAAAACCCGCTAGCTCCTCTGCAACAGCAGTTACGCGTTCCTCTGGTGTGGACCTCTCTCGCATGGCGTCGAACTATATAAGTAAAGGAGATCAATAAGAATATCAATCATGATAATAAAAATGAAGGTATTAAAATAAACTTGTGAATGCATTGCTTACGTTATATCTTAAATATTTGCGCTCAGAGGTAAACGTGCGAATGAACTCACAAACGAAGTATCCACATAGATGTGTCCCCGGTGGCTGCTGGTCGCACTTTAAGAGAATATAATTTAATTAAATACTAATCTAGCATGCATTATAATTGTATTTAAAAATAGTAGTAAAGAGATGCACGGCCCTATCTTGTACTACTTACAGGAACACTCCAAAATATCATGTTGTCATGAGAGATACGGGAAATCTCGGACTTGAACCGCTTCCAAACCCTGCCCGGCAAGAAAAATGAATTGCTAAGTTATTCATTACTTGATATCTAAGAAAATTATCGAAAACGTCGACATAGCGTGAGAGAATGATTGAAATTACCTTTGGATCATGTCTTGCATGCTTTGAAAGTCTTCCAAGTTTCTCGTTAATGGGTCGCAGACATCAACTCTTTCATTATCAATTTGAATGTCTAGAAGAATCCAGTGGAAGCTGCACACGTATATAAATATGTTAGTAACTCATTGTCAACACCCGGATTTTTAAGTCCGGATACATATTATGTCATACATCGCAATCCCAGGAATATTGTTGTTGCGAGGCATAATAGTTAAGTATCACAGTCATCATTCATTATAAACCATAAGGTCTTACAAATTGGAATCACATGATCCATATTACACGAATAGTTGATCTATTGATCAACGAACAAACACAAGTTCATAGCGGAAGCGTAAGATACAAGGACTCTCTAGTCCACGAGGCCAACGCTTGACGTCGGAAGACTCCTAGTTGTCGTAGGCGTCCTGCTGATCATCTCCTTGTTCATCTTCATACTCTGGCCATTTGAATAGCCAGGGACAAAGCCATGAGTACTTCAAGTACTCGCCAACTAATACTAGTGTAAGTGCTAGAAATTTCTAGTAAGGTTTGCTATGCTCTAATTTATTTGCATAAAGCCAATTTTAGTTCACAAGTATTTGAGAAAAGCTTATTCATATGCTAACTAACTCAAGTGGGAACATTAGTGTCATTCCCACCATTCAAGTGGTGATTTCAATTCAACTCACCACTTCACAATTCATTTCACCATTATTTTCAAGAATTTGACATCGAAAACTGTAATGGCCTTTCCAAACGTCCGTAACCGTGGACGCGACTATTCGAATAGATTGACACTCTGCAGAGGTTGCACACTTGTGCCACAATATTTGATTTCATCCGTCGGGATTACCCCGAATCATCGTAACACAGTACGCGGATCATCAACCATAACCTTTCACTTACAAATCTTAGAATGAGCACCTCTCCCCATGAGCTTGGCCTCCCAGTGAAGACCAACTGTCAACCTGGGAACTGCACAGGGCTTGGCCATACAATTCACCTCAATTAACATCCTTTCTCAACAACGGAGGCAGCCTCGGCATAACCCCTATGATGTGTGTTCAGAGGGAACCCATACTAAGATGCATAAATTTCCAGTTAAGCCCTACCCATAATCAGGTATTGTGGGGGTACTTAATATTGGAAAGGTATCGCATTCAAACCAATATCATTTTTATCAAAAATCACCATCTTCCTTTGTTCATATTCACCTTCAAAAATCATTCAATGGAATGCTTCATCATTCCAAGGTTTCAAAATTCAGTTCAAGTCACATTGTTCCCATCTAGAGTAGTCAAGTTTTAATCATTAGCACTAGCTCTAAATCATGAGGGGTGCTATCTTGCTTTGCTTGATTGAGACTAACTTTACTACTCTAGTAAACTCCTTTACTTTGACCAAAGTTAACTATAAAAGTAACTCTTGAAAAACAACAAATAAAACTTGTAATGTAGAAACTTGGGATAAGCTTATGGTAAGAAAAGGTAAGGCTAATGGTGCCTTGCCCCAAAGGGCTTTGCACTTGGCAAGAATATTAGCTTGCCTTGGTAGTTCTCAAAATTCTCCTCCTCCTCCTCTTGGTAGCAATCTTCTTCTTCCGGGTATTCTCCGGTGCTAGCATCTAAATTTGAAATACGAGTATAATCACTCAACTAATTCAATGGCCATTCCATACATCACATATATTCACACAAACTATTCTAAGCACACAATTGATCTAATTTGGGTGCATTGATTGTGTTGCTTGAGGAGAATTAACTTCCTTTTATTTAATATGTAAATGATAGTTTCCATAGGGTTCTTGAGAAATAATTTCCTCTCATTGAAATCTTCTTAAGATTTAATTTCTCAAACAATCAGGCATGAATTTATATTGACCTAAGTCAATCATTCATTATCATCATTTGAGAAAATGATTTAAATGAGGTAGACCACCTCATATCATTTAATAACTCTACAATTGATTTAAATCTCCAAGTAATTCATATAAGAGAGTTTGACCAGGGGTTCAAACATCACATGAATTCATTTGGGACAAGATTTAAATGAAGTATAATATTTCATATGATTTGCATAATAGTTTTGGACAATATCACTTAAAGAAACTAGCCATATGGTCCATTATTTAAACTAGGGCATGATCATACAAAGTGACCACACCATTTTCTTGCAGAAACAATTAGTGTAAGTCAAATGTGAGCTATTGGAGTTGGAATTAACTTAATATCTATTTTGGTTGATTTTTAATAATTATTTGAATAGGGAAAAGTCCCTGCCTTCTTCTTTTTATCAGATTAATTATACAACTAATCTTGAAGTGGGACAAGTGGCATATTGTAGATCTTTTTAGTAGCTTTCCAACAATATCGAATTTGTTAAATTTGGCCAAGCCAAACAGATTCTATGGATTTTCAAAGTTGGGTTCAGTATTGAATTTGAATTGAAATTAATTAGACAGGATTTGAATTAATGGCCGGCGGGAAACGAAGCTGGGCCGAATTGGATTAAAATGGCCCACGTCCACCCACCACGCGTCCACGCACGCGTGGGCTGTCTGACGGTGGGATCCACCTGTCAGTGACTTTTAAAACCCGAATCGGTACGTTTGATGTGGGGCGTTGGATTAGATCAAGATCGGACGGACGAGCGACGTCGTCTTCTCCGACGAGATCAGGCTACTGGCGCGGCGGCGCTAGGGGGTCGGAGGGCTAACCAGAGGTCCGACAAGCGGCGGCGGTGGTCGAGGCGAGGTTGTCGACGATGAGGAAGCAGCCTGTAGCAGTGGCGTCGCTCGAGGAAGCTCCATTCGTCGGCGATTGCTCCAGGGCTTCCGCGACTCCGAGCTTGCGATTGCGGCGTCTCCGGCGATGATCGAGGTAGCTACTGGGTTGAGGAGAGGCAGTGGAGGATGGGGAACGAGGTGGTGTGCTCAATGGCTTCCAGGGAACGCGGTATTTATAGAGGCGGAGAGGTGCTGCGGGGCAGGGTTGAAGTCGACCATGGCGCGGCGATTCCGGCGAGGTGTTGGGCTAGGCAAGGGTGCGGCAGCGTTCTCCTCGGCCAGGCGAAGCTATAGGTGGTGACGGCACGGTCGGGCGACGTCTGGTGGCGACGCATTGCTTCCGTGTTTGCGGGCGGCGTCTACGGGATCTACTCCGTCGTCTAAGGCGGCGGCGGTCCAGGGAGTGGTCGTGAGCATGTCTGGTGGAGTCGTGGTGTCACGGCGGTGCTCAACGCAGCAAGAGAGGGGCCAGAGGCGGCGTGTACTGGCAGGGTGGCGCGTGGCCAGTGCGCGTCCGCGACGTGCATGGTCGCGACGCGAGCGGCATGCTGGCGAGTTCTGCGCGCGCGTTCTCCGGCGATGTTCATCGTCAAGCTGGACCGTGGCTTGGCTAGGGTGATGTAGGAGAGTGCGGTGGCGACGTTTGGCACCAGGGCCAGTGGTGGAGAGGAAGGAAGAGAGGGGAGGTGCGTCGGGGTGGCGACATGGCTGGCATGGCCATGCCCTAGCTTGCCCTCCTCTCTCCTTAGGGTTGCTATGCATCATTAAGGGTGAGAGGGAACCAGGGGACCATTTAGAGTAGTTTGGGGTAGATTAGGATTGGGTAGAGCACTATTTGAAATAGTGCCAAATAGTTCCATATTTGAAATTTGCAAATTTGTCCAATTTTTGAGTGGATTCAAAAGGTGGCAAGATTTGAATTGTGGGTGTTTGGTTGAGTTATAAATGACCAGAGAAGATGAGGTGTGGTGGTGGAATTGTTAAATTCAAAGAATTGCAAATTTGGCCAAGTGTGAGAATGTTCCACTTAATAAAAAGTTGCAACTTTGGATGAGAATAGTATTTGATCTAAAAGGAATTTGGCATGGTGATCTTTACAAAAAGTGTTCACCTTGATGTTGTCTTGGATGAGATGCAAAGTGTTAGCAAAGTTTAGTTTTGAAAATTTGAATTGCAGGGGCTCAAAGTAGTGATCAGACTAAAAATGGCAGATTTGACCATTATCATATGTGATCAAAATTTGAGTTTGAAATTCATTTGATTTGTGTTTATTTGATTCCAAAAGTTTTAATTAGTGTTTAGTAACATTGTTCAACTAATGGTGAAGACCAAATTGGTCTAGGGTCAAAATTTATAAAAATGGCATAAGCCATATGTGAGGGTTTTAGGGTTTTTCTTTTATTTGATTTCTTTATCTTTTTGATTTATTTGGTTGGTGATCTTCACATGATCACCTTAGCGTTTTAGAGTATAGCACATACACATAATAACAATCCTCATGGCATATCACTCAAATGCACAAGTCCTATGCATGGAACTATATGCAATTTAAACAGTTTTTGTTGGTTTGGAATTTTGCTCTCTGGAATCTTCTAACTTTCTTTTATTGAAATTTTGGGATGTTACAAACCCTTCCCCCTTACAAAAGATCTCGTCCCGAGATCTAAAAGAAAGTTGGGTACTAAAGAGATCTGGGTACTCCTTATTCATGAAGTCTTCGCGTTCCCAGGTGGCTTCATCTTCAGTATGATTGCTCCATTGTATCTTCAGAAACTTGATGCTTCGGGTGCGGGTGGTTCGGTAAGCTTCCTCCAGGATGCGAATCGGCACTTTGCGGTACGTCAGGTCCTTGTTGATATCCACCGATCGGTGATCGATGTTCTTGAACACTTCGGTCTTCTCAGGGACTTCAAGTCACTTCTGGAGGAGTGAGATGTGAAACACGTCGTGCACAGCCGACATTTCTTCGGGCAACTCCAGTTGATAAGATACTTCACCTCGGCGGCTGAGGACTTTGAAAGGTCCGACATATCGGGGTGTGAGCTTTCCTTTCAGCTGAAACCTCTGCATTCCTTTCAAGGGGGATACCTTGAGATAGACGAAGTCTCCGATCTCGAAGGTCATCTCCCGACGTCTCTTGTCGGCGTAGCTCTTCTTTCTTGATTGCGCCGTCTTGAGGTACTCGTGAATCTTGTGCACTTTCTCTTCGGCTTCACGAAGAACATCTGGGCCAAAAACTTGGCTTTCTCCAACTTCCGACCAGTTCAGGGGGGTACGGCATTTCCTTCCGTACAAGGCTTCAAAGGGGGCCATCTGCAGGCTAGCTTGATAGCTGTTGTTGTAAGAGAATTCTACGTAAGGTAAGCAGTCTTCCCACTTGGATTCATACTCCAGTACACATGCTCTCAGCATGTCCTCCAGTATCTGGTTGACTCTCTCAGTCTGTCCGTCGGTCTGAGGGTAATAGGCTGTGCTGAAATTCAGACGGGTTCCTAGTCCTTCATGCACCTTCTCGCGTAATCTTGAGGTGAACTGTGATCCTCTATCTGACACTATCGACTTCGGGGTTCCGTGCAGGGCGACTATTCTGGAAATGTACAGTTTAGCTAACTTTGGGCCTTGGTATGTGGTCTTGACGGCGATGAAATGGGCTACCTTGGTCAATCTATCGACGACTACCCATATTGAATCATTGCCTTTGCTGGATTTGGGCAGTCCGGTGATAAAGTCCATTCCTACGGAGTCCCACTTCCATTCTAGAATCTGCAGTGGTTGTAGTAGTCCGGCGGGTCGTTGATGTTCTGCCTTGACTCTCTGACAGATGTCACACTTGGCGATGTAGCTGCCGATTTCTCTCTTCATTCCATGCCACCAGAATTGCTCCTTCAGGTCTTGGTACATCTTGGTACCTCCGGGGTGGATTGGGTAAAGGGTGTCATGGGCTTCTTGCAGGATGAATTGCTTCAAGTCTGAGTCCGATGGTATGCAGAGGCGTTCTTTGTACCATAGAACTCTGGCTTCATCTACGGTGAATCCAGGGGCTTTTCCTGCGGCTAGTGATAACCCACAAGTATAGGGGATCGCAGCAGTCTTCGCGGGTAGTATAACCCAATTTATTGATTTGACACAAGGGGAGGTAAAGAATACTTATAAGCCTTAACAACTGAGTTGTTAGTTCAGCTGCACCTGGAAAAGCACTAGCAACAGGGGTGATGTGAAAGCAGCAGTAATATGAGAGCAGTAGTAACAGTAACACAGCAGCAGTAATAGTAACACAGGAGCAATGGCACCAGAAAATAGTTGATACTACTTCCAATGACATGTAGAGCAAGTATATAATGATGAGAGATGGACCGGGGTTCCCAACGATCTACACTAGTGGTGAC